>NW_026734515.1:0-337000 GCF_949786415.1 Peromyscus eremicus | reverse complement strand
CTAGTTCAATGCTGCTTAGGAAACTGACAAGAACAGTAGCTTCTCTTCAGTCCAATACACTGTACTTGCTGGGAACAGACGCGAGTGCTATTTGCACTGTGTATGGCAATGGGAGCACAATAATGACTTTCCTTACCAGAAAACAACTCTTGCTCGTAGGACCAAAAACTGCATGTGATTCAACTCCATTTAGGACTGGGAAACAAACGCTAGCTCGCCTTACGAGAAACACACTCTGCTTTTGAGAAAAGAGCACTCTTCTACTCTACGGTGTTTCCTATAGGGCCAGTACAGCGAACTTGCTCAGAACAAAAGAACTGTGCTTCCTACACACATGGCCATATAAAGTTCAATTCTGCTTAGGTAACTGACTAGAACAGTAGCTCCTCTTCAGTCCAATACACTCTACATGCTGGGAACAGACGCCAGTGTTATTTGCCCTGTGTATGACAATGGGAGCACAATAGTGTCTCTTCTTACCAGAAAACAACTCTTGCTCGTAGGACCAGAAACTGCATGTGTATTTCAAGTCCATTTAGGAGTGGGAAACAAACGCTAGCTCACCTTTCAAGAAACACACTCTGCTTTTGAGAAAAGAGCACTCTTCTACTCTACTGTGTTTCCCATAGGGCCAGAACAGTGAGCTTGCTCAGAACAAAAGAACTGTGCTTCCTACACACACGGGCCATATCTAGTTCAACTCTGCTTAGGAAACTGATGAGAACAGTAGCTCCCCTTCAGTCCAATATACTGTACTTGCTGTCAACAGACACCAGTGCTATTTGCACTTTGTATGGAAATGGGAGCGCAATAGTGACTTTCCTTACCAGAAAACAACTCTTTCTCGTAGGACCAAAAACTGCATGTGATTCAACTCCATTTAGGACTGGGAAACAAACGCTAGCTCGCCTTACAAGAAACACACTCTGCTTTTGAGAAAAGAGCACTCTTCTACTCTGCTGTGTTTCCTATAGGGCCAGTACAGTGAGCTTGCTCAGAACAAAAGAACTGTGCTTCCTACACACACGGGCCATATCTAGTTCAATTCTGCTTAGGAAACTGACAAGAACAGTAGATACCCCTCAGTCCAATACACTGTACATGCTGGGAACCGACACCAGTGCTATTTGCCCTGTGTATGACAATGGGAGTGCAATAGTGACAATTATTACCATAAAACAATTCTTGCTCATAGGACCAAAAGCTGCAACTGACTCAACTTTTTTTAGGACTGGGAAACAAACGTTAGCTTGCCTTACAAGAAACACACTCTGCTTTTGAGAAAAGAGCACTCCTCTACTCTACTGTGTTTCCCATGGGTTCCGAACAGTGAGCTTGCTCAGAACAAAAGAACTGTGCTTCCTACACACATGGGCCATATCTAGTTCAACTCTGCTTAGGAAACTGATGAGAACAGTAGCTCCCCTTCAGTCCAATACACTGTACTTGCTGGGAAAAGACGCCAGGGCTATTTGCCCTGTGTATGACAATGGGAGCACAATAGTGTCTCTTCTTACCAGAAAACAACTCTTGCTCGTAGGACCAGAAACTGCATGGGATTCAACTCCATTTAGGACTGGGAACAAACGCTACCTTGCCTTACAAGGAACACACTCTGCTTTTGAGAAAAGAGCACTCTTCTACTCTACTGTGTTTCCCATAGGGCCAGAACAGTGAGCTTGCTCAGAACAAAAGAACTGTGCTTCCTACACACACGGGCCATATCTAGTTCAACTCTGCTTAGGAACTGACGAGAATAGTAGCTCCTCTTCAGTCCAATACACTGTACTTGCTGGGAACAGACGTGAGTGCTATTAGTAATGTGTATGGCAATGGGAGTGCAATAGTGACTTTCCTTACCAGAAAACAACTCTTGCTTGTATGACCAAAAACTGCATGTGATACAACTCCATTTAGGACTGGGAAACAAACGCTAGGTCACCTTACAAGAAACACACTTTGCTTTTGAGAAAAGAGCACTCTTCTACTCTACTGTGTTTTCTATATGGCCAGAACAGTGAGCTTGCTCAGAACAAAAGAGGTGTGCTTCCTACACACACGGCCATATCTAGTTCAATTCTGCTTAGGAAACTGACAAGAACAGTAGCTCCTATTCAGTTCAATACACTGTACTTGCTGGGAACAGACGCGTGTGCTATTTGCACTGTGTATGGCCATGAGTGCGCAATAGTGACACTTTTTACCAGAAAACAACTTTTGCTCGTAGGACCAGAAACTGCATGGGATTCAACACCATTTCTAACTGGGAAACAAACACTAGCTCGCCTTACAAGAAACACACTCTGCTTTTGAGAAATGAGCACTCTTCTACTCAACTGTGTTTCCTATGGCGTCTGAACAGTGAGCTTGCTCAGAATAAAAGAACTGTGCTTCCTACACACACGGGCCATATCTAGTTCAACTCTGCTTAGGAAACTGACAAGAAGAGTAGCTCCTCTTCAGTCCAATACACTGTACTTGCTGGGAACAGCTGCGAGTGCTATTTGCACTGTGTATGGCAATGGGAGCGCAATAGTGACTTTCCTTACCAGAAAACAACTCTTGCTCGTAGGACCAAAAACTGCATGTGATTCAACTCCATTTAGGACTGGGAAACAAACGCTAGCTAGCCTTACAAGAAACACACTCTGCCTTTGAGAAAAGAGCACTCTTCTTCTCTACTATGTTTCCTATAGGGCCAGTACAGCGAGCTTGCTCAGAACAAAAGAACTGTGGTTCCTACACAAATGGCCATATCCAGTTCAATTCTGCTTAGGAAACTGACAAGAACAGTAGCTCCTCTTCAGTCCAATACACTCTACATGCTGGGAACAGACGCCAGTGCTATTTGCCCTGTGTATGACAATGGGAGCACAATAGTGTCTCTTCTGACCAGAAAAAAACTCTTGCTCGTAGGACTAGAAACTGCATGGGATTCAACTCCATTTAGGACTGGAAAACAAACGCTACCTCGCCTTACAAGAAACACACTCCGCTTTTGAGAAAAGAGCACTCTTCTACTCTACTGTGTTTCCCATAGGGCCAGAACAGTGAGCTTGCTCAGAACAAAAGAACTGTGCTTCCTACACACACGGGCCATATCTAGTTCAACTCTGCTTAGGAAAGTGACGAGAACAGTAGCTCCTCTTAAGTCCAATACACTGTACTTCCTGGGAACAGATGCGAGTGCTATTTGCACTTTGTATGGAAATGGGAGCGCAATAGTGACTTTCCTTATCAGAAAAAAACTCTTGCTCATAGGACCAAAAACTGCATGTGATTCAACTCCATTTAGGACTGGGAAACAAACGCTAGCTCGCCTTACGAGAAACACACTCTGCTTTTGAGAAAAGAGCACTCTTCTACTCTACGGTGTTTCCTATAGGGCCAGTACAGCGAGCTTGCTCAGAACAAAAGAACTGTGCTTCCTACACACATGGCCATATCCAGTTCAATTCTGCTTAGGTAACTGACTAGAACAGTAGCTCCTCTTCAGTCCAATACACTCTATATGCTGGGAACAGACGCCAGTGCTATTTGCCCTGTGTATGACAATGGGAGCACAATAGAGTCTCTTCTTACCAGAAAACAACTCTTGCTCGTAGGACCAGAAACTGCATGTGTATTTCAAGTCCATTTAGGAGTGGGAAACAAACGCTAGCTCACCTTTCAAGAAACACACTCTGCTTTTGAGAAAAGAGCACTCTTCTACTCTACTGTGTTTCCCATAGGGCCAGAACAGTGAGCTTGCTCAGAACAAAAGAACTGTGCTTCCTACACACACGGGCCATATCTAGTTCAACTCTGCTTAGGAAACTGATGAGAACAGTAGCTCCCCTTCAGTCCAATACACTGTACTTGCTGGGAACAGACGCGAGTGCTATTTGCACTTTGTATGGAAAAGGGAGCGCAATAGTGACTTTCCTTACGAGAAAACACACTCTTGCTCGTAGGACCAAAAACTGCATGTGATTCAACTCCATTTAGGACTGGGAAACAAACGCTAGCTCGCCTTACAAGAAACACACTCTGCTTTTGAGAAAAGAGCACTCTTCTACTCTGCTGTGTTTCCTATAGGGCCAGTACAGTGAACTTGCTCAGAACAAAAGAACTGTGCTTCCTACACACACGGGCCATATCTATTTCAATTCTGCTTAGGAAACTGACAAGAACAGTAGATACCCCTCAGTCCAATACACTGTACATGCTGGAACCGACACCAGTGCTATTTGCCCTGTGTATGACAATGGGAGTGCAATAGTGACAATTCTTACCATAAAACAATTCTTGCTCGTAGGACCAAAAACTGCAAGTGACTCAACTTTATTTAGGACTGGGAAACAAACGTTAGCTTGCCTTACAAGAAACACACTCTCCTTTTGAGAAAAGAGCACTCCTCTACTCTACTGTGTTTCCCATGGGTTACGAACAGTGAGCTTGCTCAGAACAAAAGAACTGTGCTTCCTACACACAGGGGCCATATCTAGTTCAACTATGCATAGGAAACTGACAAGAACAGTAGCTCCTCTTCAGTCCAATACACTGTACTTGCTGGGAACAGACGCCAGTGCTATTTGCCCTGTGTATGACAATGGGTGCACAATAGTGTCTCTTCTTACCAGAAAACAAATCTTGTTCATAGGACCAGAAACTGCATGGGATTCAACTCCATTTCTGACTGGGAAACAAACACTAACTCGCCTTACAAGAAACACACTCTGATTTTGAGAAAAGAGCACTCTTCTACTCTACTTTTTTTCCTATGTGGTCCGAACAGTGAGCTTGCTCAGAACAAAAGAAGTGTGCTTCCTACACACACGGGCCATATCTAGTTCAACTCTGCTTAGGAAACTGACAAGAACAGGAGCTCCTCTTCAGTCCAATACACTGTACTTGCTGGGAACAGAAGCTAGTGCTATTTGCACTGTGTATGGCAATGGGAGCTCAATAGTGACTTTCCTCACCAGAAAACAACTCTTGCTCGTAGGACCAAAAACTGCATGTGGTTTAACTCCATTTAGGACTGGGAAACAAACGCTAGCTCGCCTTACAAGAAACACACTCTCCTTTTGAGAAAAGAGCACTGTTCTACTCTACTGTGTTTCCTATAGGGCCAGTACAGCGAGCTTGCTCAGAACAAAAGAACTGTGCTTCCTACACACATGGCCATATCCAGTTCTATTCTGCTTAAGAAACTGACAAGAACAGTAGCTCCTCTTCAGTCCAATACACTCTACATGCTGGGAACAGACGCCAGTGCTATTTGCCCTGTGTATGACAATGGGAGCACAATAGTGTCTCTTCATACCAGAAAACAACTCTTGCTCGTAGGACCAGAAACTGCATGGGATTCAACTCCATTTAGGACTGGGAAACAAACGCTAGCTCGCCTTACAAGAAACACACTCTCCTTTTGAGAAAAGAGCTCTCTTCTACTCTACTGTGTTTCCCATAGGGCCAGAACAGTGAGCTTGCTCAGAACAAAAGAACTGTGCTTCCTACACACATGGGCCATATCTAGTTCAACTCTGCTTAGGAAACTGATGAGAACAGTAGCTCCCCTTCAGTCCAATACACTGTACTTGCTGGGAACAGACGCCAGTGCTATTTGCCCTGTGTATGACAATGGGAGCACAATAGTGTCTTTCTTACCAGAAAACAACTCTTGCTCGTAGGACCAGAAACTGCATGTGATTCAACTCCATTTAGGACTGGGAAACAAACGCTACCTCGCCTTACAAGAAACACACTCTGCTTTTGAGAAAAGAGCACTCTTCTACTCTACTGTGTTTCCCATAGGGCCAGAACAGTGAGCTTGCTCAGAACAAAAGAACTGTGCTTCCTAGACACACGGGCCATATTTAGTTCAACTCTGCTTAGGAACTGACGAGAATAGTAGCTCCTCTTCAGTCCAATACACTGTACTTGCTGGGAACAGACGCGAGTGCTATTAGTAATGTGTATGGCAATGGGAGTGCAATAGTGACTTTCCTTACCAGAAAACAACTCTTGCTTGTATGACCAAAAACTGCATGTGATACAACTCCATTTAGGACTGGGAAACAAACGCTAGGTCACCTTAAAAGAAACACACTCTGCTTTTGAGAAAAGAGCACTCTTCTACTCTACAGTGTTTCCTATATGGCCAGAACAGTGAGCTTGCTCAGAACAAAAGAGGTGTGCTTCCTACACACACGGCCATATCCAGTTCTATTCTGCTTAAGAAACTGACAAGAACAGTAGCTCCTCTTCAGTCCAATACACTCTACATGCTGGGGACAGACGCCAGTGCTATTTGCCCTGTGTATGACAATGGGAACGCAATAGTGACTTCCTTACCAGAAAACAACTCTTGCTCGTAGGACCAGAAACTGCATGTGTATTTCAAGTCCATTTAGGACTGGGAAACAAACGATAGCTCGCCTTACAAGAAACACACTCTGCTTTTGAGAAAAGAGCACTCTTGTACTCTCCTGTGTTTCCTACAGGGCCAGAACAGTGAGCTTGCTCAGAACAAAAAACTGTGCTTTATACACACACGGACCCTATCTACTTCAACTCTGCTTAGGAAACTGACAACAAAAGTAGCTCCTATTCAGTCCAATACACTGTACTTGCTGGGAACAGACGCGAGTGCTATTAGTAATGTGTATGGCAATGGGAGTGCAATAGTGACTTTCCTTACCAGAAAACAACTCTTGCTTGTATGACCAAAAACTGCATGTGATACAACTCCATTTAGGACTGGGAAACAAACACTAGGTCACCTTACAAGAAACACACTCTGCTTTTGAGAAAAGAGCACTCTTCTACTCTACTGTGTTTCCTATATGGCCAGAACAGTGAGCTTGCTCAGAACAAAAGAGGTGTGCTTCCTACACACACGGCCATATCTAGTTCAATTCTGCTTAGGAAACTGACAAGAACAGTAGCTCCTATTCAGTCCAATACACTGTACTTGCTGGGAACAGATGCGTGTGCTATTTGCACTGTGTATGGCCATGGGTGTGCAATAGTGACTCTTTTTACCAGAAAACAACTTTTGCTCGTAGGACCAGAAACTGCATGGGATTCAACTCCATTTCTAACTGGGAAACAAACACTAGCTCGCCTTACAAGAAAGACACTCTGCTTTTGAGAAATGAGCACTCTTCTACTCAACTGTGTTTCCTATGGCGTCTGAACAGTGAGCTTGCTCAGAATAAAAGAACTGTGCTTCCTACACACACGGGCCATATCTAGTTCAACTCTGCTTTGAAAAGTGTCAAGAACAGTAGCTCCTCTTCAGTCCAATACACTGTACTTGCTGGGAACAGACGCAAGTGCTATTTGCACTGTGTATGGCAATGGGAGCTCAATAGTGACTTTCCTTACCAGAAAACAACTCTTGCTAGTAGGACTGAAATCTGCATGTGATTCAACTCCATTTAGAACTTGGAAATAAACGCAAGCTCGCCTTAAAGAAACAGACTCTGTTTTTGAGAAAACGACACTCTCTACTCTACTGTGTTTCCTTTGGGGTCCGAAAAATGAGCTTGCTCAGAACAAAAGAACTTTGCTTCCTACACACACGGGCCATATCTAGTTCAACTCTTTCTAGGAAACTTAGAAGAACAGTTGCTCCTCTTCAGTCCAATACACTGTACTTGCTGGGAACAGATGCCAGCGCTATATGCACTGTGTATGGCAATTGGAGCACAATAGTGACTTTCCTTACCAGAAAACAACTCTTGCTCCTAGGACCAAAAACTGCATGTGATTCAACTCCATTTAGGACTGGGAAACAAACGCTAGCTCGACTTACAAGAAACACACTCTGCTTTTGAGAAAAGAGCAATCTTCTACTCTACTGTGTTTCCTATGTGGTCCGAACAGTGAGCTTGCTCAGAACAAAAGAACTGTGCTTCCTACACACAGGGGCCATATCTAGTTCAACTCTGCTTAGGAAACTGAGAAGAACAGTAGATCCTCTTCAGTCCAATACACAGTACTTGCTGGAACAGACGCGAGTGCTATTTGCACTCTGTATGGCAATGGGAGCACAATAGTGTCTTTGCTTATGAGAAAACAACTCTTGCTCGTAGGACCAAAAACTGCATGAGATTCAACTCCATTTAGGACTGGGAAACAAACGCTAGCTCGCCTTACAAGAAACACACTCTGCTTTTGAGAAAAGAGCAGTCTTCTATTCTACTGTGGTTCATATGGGGTCCGAATACTGAGCTTGCTCAGAACAAAGGAACTGTGCTTCCTACACACACGGGCCATATCTAGTTCAACTCTGCTTAGGAAACTGAGAAGAACAGTAGATCCTCTTCAGTCCAATACACAGTACTTGCTGGGAACAGACACGAGTGCTATTTGAACTGTGTATGGCAATGGGAGTGCAATAGTGACTTTCCTTACCAGAAAACAACTCTTGCTCGTAGGACCAAAAACTGTATGTGATTCAACTCCATTTAGGACTGGGAAACAAACACTAGCTCGCCTTACAAGAAACACACTCTGCTTTTGAGAAAAGAGCACTCTTCTACTCTAATGTGTTTTCTATGGGGTCCGAACATTGAGCTTGCTCAGAACAAAAGAACTGTGCTTACTACAAACAGGGGCCATATCTACTTCAGCTCTGCTTAGGAAACTGACAAGAACAGTAGCTCCGCTTCAGTCCAATACACTGTACTTGCTGGGAACAGACGCCAGTGCTATTTGCCCTGTGTATGACAATGGGAGCGTAATAGTGACTCTTCTTACCAGAAAACAACTCTTGCTCATAGGAATAGAAACTGCATGGGATTCAACTCCATTTCTGACTGGGAAACAAACACTACCTCGCATTACATGAAACACACTCTCCTTTTGAGAAAAGAGCACTCTTCTACTCTAAAGTGTTTCCTATGGGGTCCGAATAGTCAGCTTGCTCAGAACCAAAGAACTGTGCTTCCTACACACAGGGGCCATATCTAGTTCAACTCTGCTTAGGAAACTGACAAGAACAGTAGGTCCTCTTCAGTCCAATACACTGTACTTGCTGGGAACAGACGCGAGTGCTCTTTGCACTGTGTATGGAAATGGGAACGCAATAGTGACTTTCCTTACCAGAAACAACTCTTGCTCGTAGGACCAAAAACTGCATGTGATTCAACTCCATTTAGGACTCGGAAACAAACACTAGCTCGCCTTACAAGAAACACACTCTGCTTTTGAGAAAAGAGCACTCTTCTACTCTACTGTATTTCCTATAGGACCAGAACAGTGAGCTTGCTCAGAACAAAAGAACTGTGCTTCATACAAATACTGCCATATCTAGTTCAATTCTGCTAAGGAAACTGAAAAGAACAGTAGATCCTCTTCAGTCCAATACACTGTACATGCTGGGAAGAGACGCCAGTGCTATTTGCCCTGCGTATGACAATGGGAGCGCAATAGTGACTCTTCTTACCAGAAAACAACTCTTGCTGGTAGGACAATAAACTGCATGTGTTTCAACTCCATTTAGGACTGGGAAAAAAACGCTAGCTCGCCTTACAAGAAACACACTCTGCTTTTGAGAAAAGAGCACTCTTCTACTCGACTGTGTTTCCTATAGGACCAGAACAGTGAGCTTGCTCAGAACAAAAGAACTGTGCTTCATACAAATACTGCCATATCTAGTTCAATTCTGCTAAGGAAACTGAAAAGAACAGGAGATCCTCTTCAGTCCAATACACTGTACATGCTGGGAACAGACGCCAGTGCTATTAACCCTGTGTATGACAATGGGAGCGCAATAGTGACTCTTCTTACCAGAAAACAACTCTTGCTCGTAGGACAATAAACTGCATGTGTTTCAACTCTATTTAGGACTGGGAAAAAAACGCTAGCTCGCCTTACAAGAAACACACTCTGCTTTTGAGAAAAGAGCACTCTTCTACTCGACTGTGTTTCCTCTGGGGTCCGAACAGTGAGCTTGCTCAGAAAAAAAGAACTGTGCTTTCTACACACAGGGGCCATATCTAGTTCAACTCTGCTTAGGAAACTGACAAGAACAGTAGCTCCGCTTCAGTCCAATACACTGTACTTGCTGGAAACAGACACGAGTGCTATTTACACTCTATATGGCAATTGGAGCGCAATAGTGACTTTTTTTAACCAGAAAACACCTCTTGCTCGGAGGACCAGAAACTGCATGGGATTCAACTCCATTTAGGACTGGGAAACAAACACTAGCTCGCCTTACAAGAAACACACTCTGCTTTTGAGAAAAGAGCACTCTTCTACTCTACTGTGTTTCCTATGGGGTCCGAACAGTGAGTTTGCTCAGAACAAAAGAACTGTGCTTCCTACAAATACGGCCATATCTAGTTCAATTCTGCTTAGGAAACTGACAAGACAGTACATCCTCTTCAGTCCAATACACTGTACATGCTGGGAACAGACGCCAGTGCTATTTGCCCTGTGTTTGACAATGGGAGCGCAATAGTGACTCTTTTTACCAGAAAACAACTCTTGCTCGTAGGACAAGAAACTGCATGTGTTTCAACTCCAGTTAGGACTGGGAAACAAACGCTAGCTCGCCTTACAAGAAACACACTCTGCTTTTGACAAAAGAGCACTCTTCTACTCTACTGTGTTTCCTATGGGGTCCGAAGAGTGAGCTTGCTCAGAACAAAAGAACTGTGCTTCCTACACACATAGGCCATATCTAGTTCAACTCTGCTTAGGAAACTGACAAGAACAGTAGCTCCTCTTCAGTCCAATACACTGTACTTGCTGTGAACAGACACGAGTGCTATTTGCAATGTGTATGGCAAAGGGAGCGCAATAGTGACTTTCCTTACCAGAAAACAACTCTTGCTCATAGGACCAAAAACTGCATGTGATTCAACTCCATTTAGTACTGGGAAACAAACGCTAGCTCGCCTTACAAGAAACACACTCTGCTTTTGAGAAAAGAGCACTCTTCTACTCTGTGTTTTTTATATGGCCAGAAGAGTGAGCTGGCTTACAACAAAAGAACTGTGCTTCCTACACACACGGCCATATTTAGTTCAATTTTGCTTAGGAAACTGACAAGAACAGTAGCTCCTCTTCAGTCCAATACACTGTACTTGCTGGGAACAGACGTGAGTGTTATTTGCACTGTGTATGTCAATGGGAGCACAATAGTGACTCTTCTTACCAGAAAACAACTATTGTTTGTAGGACCAGAAACTGCATGGGATTCAACTCCATTTAGGACTGGGAAACAAACGCTAGTTCGCCGTACAAGAAACACACTCTGCTTTTGAGATAAGGGCACTCTACTACTCTACTGTGTTTCCTATGGGGTCAGAACAGTGAGCTTGCTCAGAACAAAAGAACTGTGCTTCCTACACACACGGGCTATATCTAGTTCAACTCTGCTTAAGAAACTAACAAGAACAGTAGCTCCTCTTCAGTCCAATACACTGTATTGCTGGGAACAGACGTGAGTGCTATTTGCACTGTGTATGGCAATAGGAGTGCAATAGTGACGCTTCTTACCAGAAAACAACTTTTGCTCGTAGGACCAGAAACTGCATGGGATACAACTCCATTTCTGACTGGGAAACAAACACTAGCTGGCCTTACAAGAAACACACTCTGCTTTTGAGAAAAGAGCACACTTCTACTCTACTGGGTTTCCTATGGGGTCCGAACAGTGAGCTTGCTCAGAACAAAAGAACTGTGCTTCCTACACACACGGGCCATATCTATTTCAATTCTGCTTAGGAAACTGACAACAACAGTAGCTCCTCCTCAGTCCAATACTCTATACTTGCTGGGAACAGAGGCGAGTGCTATTTGCACTGTGTATTTCAATGGGAGGGCAATAGTGACTCCTCTTACCAGAAAACAACTCTTGTTCATAGGACCAGAAACTGCATGTGATTCAACTCCATTTAGGACTGGGAAACAAACGCTAGCTTGCGTTACAAGAAACACACTCTGCTTTTGAGAAAATTGCACTCTTCTACTCTACTGTGTTTCCTATGGGGTCCGAACAATGAGCTTGCTCAGAACAAAAGAACTGTGCTTCCTACACACACGGGCTATATCTAGTTCTACACTGCTTAGGAAACTCACAAGAATAGTAGCTCCTCTTCAGTCCTATACACTGTACTTGCTGGGAAAAGACGCGAGTGCTATTTGCACTGTGTATGGCAATGGGAGCACAATAGTGACTTTCCTTACCAGAAAACAACTCTTGCTCTTAGGACCAGAAACTGCATGGGATTCAACTCCATTTAGGACTGGGAAACAAACGCTAGCTCACCTTACAAGAAACATACTCTGCTTTTGAGAAAAGAGCACTCTTCTACTCTACTGGGTTTACTATGGGTTCCGAACAGTGAGCTTGCTCAGAAAAAAAGAACTGTGTGCTTCCTACACACACGGGCCATATATAGTTCAGCTCGGCTTAGGAAACTGACAAGAACAGTAGCTCCTCTTCAGTCCAATACAGTGTACTTGCTGGGAACAGACGCGAGTGCTATTTGCACTGTGTATGGCAATGGGAGCGCAATAGTGACTTTCCTTACCAGAAAACAACTCTTGCTCATAGGACCAAAAACTGCATGTGATTCAACTCCATTTAGGATGGGAAACAAACGCTAGCTCGCCTTAAAAGTAACACACTCTGCTTTTGAGAAAAGAGCACTGTTCTACTCTACTGTGTTTCCTATGGGGTCCGAACAGTGAGCTTGCTCAGAACAAAAGAACTGTGCTTCCTACACACACGGGCCATATCTATTTCAATTCTGCTTAGGAAACTGACAAGAACAGTAGCTCCTCTTCAGTCCCATACACTGTACTTGCTGGGAACAGACGCGAGTGCTATTTGCACTGTGTATGGCAATGGGAGCACAATAATGACTTTCCTTACCAGAAAACAACTCTTGCTCGTAGGACCAAAAACTGCATGTGATTCAACTCCATTTAGGACTGGGAAACTAACGCTAGCTCGCCTTACGAGAAACACACTCTGCTTTTGAGAAAAGAGCACTCTTCTACTCTACGGTGTTTCCTATAGGGCCAGTACAGCGAGCTTGCTCAGAACAAAAGAACTGTGCTTCCTACACACATGGCCATATAAAGTTCAATTCTGCTTAGTTAACTGACTAGAACAGTAGCTCCTCTTCAGTCCAATACACTCTACATGCTGGGAACAGACGCCAGTGCTATTTGCCCTGTGTATGACAATGGGAGCACAATAGTGTCTCTTCTTACCAGAAAACAACTCTTGCTCGTAGGACCAGAAACTGCATGTGTATTTCAAGTCCATTTAGGAGTGGGAAACAAACGCTAGCTCACCTTTCAAGAAACACACTCTGCTTTTGAGAAAAGAGCACTCTTCTACTCTACTGTGTTTCCCATAGGGCCAGAACAGTGAGCTTGCTCAGAACAAAAGAACTGTGCTTCCTACACACACGGGCCATATCTAGTTCAACTCAGCTTAGGAAACTGATGAGAACAGTAGCTCCCCTTCAGTCCAATACACTGTACTTGCTGGCAACAGACGCCAGTGCTATTTGCACTTTGTATGGAAATGGGAGCGCAATAGTGACTTTCCTTACCAGAAAACAACTCTTTCTCGTAGGAGCAAAAACTGCATGTGATTCAACTCCATTTAGGACTGGGAAACAAACGCTAGCTTGCCTTACAAGAAACACACTCTGCTTTTGAGAAAAGAGCACTCTTCTACTCTGCTGTGTTTCCTATAGGGCCAGTACAGTGAGCTTGCTCAGAACAAAAGAACTGTGCTTCCTACACACACGGGCCATATCTAGTTCAATTCTGCTTAGGAAACTGACAAGAACAGTAGATACCCCTCAGTCCAATACACTGTACATGCTGAGAACCGACACCAGTGCTATTTGCCCTGTGTATGACAATGGGAGTGCAATAGTGACAATTATTACCATAAAACAATTCTTGCTCATAGGACCAAAAGCTGCAAGTGACTCAACTTTTTTTAGGACTGGGAAACAAACGTTAGCTTGCCTTACAAGAAACACACTCTGCTTTTGAGAAAAGAGCACTCCTCTACTCTACTGTGTTTCCCATGGGTTCCGAACAGTGAGCTTGCTCAGAACAAAAGAACTGTGCTTCCTACACACATGGGCCATATCTAGTTCAACTCTGCTTAGGAAACTGATGAGAACAGTAGCTCCCCTTCAGTCCAATACACTGTACTTGCTGGGAACAGACGCCAGTGCTATTTGCCCTGTGTATGACAATGGGAGCACAATAGTGTCTCTTCTTACCAGAAAACAACTCTTGCTCGTAGGACCAGAAACTGCATGGGATTCAACTCCATTTAGGACTGGGAACAAACGCTACCTTGCCTTACAAGGAACACACTCTGCTTTTGAGAAAAGAGCACTCTTCTACTCTACTGTGTTTCCCATAGGGCCAGAACAGTGAGCTTGCTCAGAACAAAAGAACTGTGCTTCCTACACACACGGGCCATATCTAGTTCAACTCTGCTTAGGAACTGACGAGAATAGTAGCTCCTCTTCAGTCCAATACACTGTACTTGCTGGGAACAGACGTGAGTGCTATTAGTAATGTGTATGGCAATGGGAGTGCAATAGTGACTTTCCTTACCAGAAAACAACTCTTGCTTGTATGACCAAAAACTGCATGTGATACAACTCCATTTAGGACTGGGAAACAAACGCTAGGTCACCTTACAAGAAACACACTCTCCTTTTGAGAAAAGAGCACTCTTCTACTCTACTGTGTTTCCTATATGGCCAGAACAGTGAGCTTGCTCAGAACAAAAGAGGTGTGCTTCCTACACACACGGCCATATCTAGTTCAATTCAGCTTAGGAAACTGACAAGAACAGTAGCTCCTATTCAGTTCAATACACTGTACTTGCTGGGAACAGACGCGTGTGCTATTTGCACTGTGTATGGCCATGGGTGCGCAATAGTGACACTTTTTACCAGAAAACAACTTTTGCTCGTTGGACCAGAAACTGCATGGGATTCAACTCCATTTCTAACTGGGAAACAAACACTAGCTCGCCTTACAAGAAACACATTCTGCTTTTGAGAAATGAGCACTCTTCTACTCAACTGTGTTTCCTATGGCGTCTGAACAGTGAGCTTGCTCAGAATAAAAGAACTGTGCTTCCTACACACACGGGCCATATCTAGTTCAACTCTGCTTAGGAAACTGACAAGAAGAGTAGCTCCTCTTCAGTCCAATACACTGTACTTGCTGGGAACAGCTGCGAGTGCTATTTGCACTGTGTATGGCAATGGGAGCGCAATAGTGACTTTCCTTACCAGAAAACAACTCTTGCTCGTAGGACCAAAAACTGCATGTGATTCAACTCCATTTAGGACTGGGAAACAAACGCTAGCTAGCCTTACAAGAAACACACTCTGCTTTTGAGAAAAGAGCACTCTTCTTCTCTACTATGTTTCCTATAGGGCCAGTACAGCGAGCTTGCTCAGAACAAAAGAACTGTGGTTCCTACACAAATGGCCATATCCAGTTCAATTCTGCTTAGGAAACTGACAAGAACAGTAGGTCCTCTTCAGTCCAATACACTGTACTTGCTGGGAACAGACGCGAGTGCTATTTGCACTGTGTATGGCAATTGGAGCACAATAGTGACTTTCCTTACCAGAAAACAACTCTTGCTCGTAGGACCAGAAACTGCATGTGTATTTCAAGTCCATTTAGGACTGGGAAACAAACGATAGCTCGCCTTACAAGAAACACACTCTGCTTTTGAGAAAAGAGCACTCTTGTACTCTCCTGTGTTTCCTACAGGGCCAGAACAGTGAGCTTGCTCAGAACAAAAAACTGTGCTTTATACACACACGGACCCTATCTACTTCAACTCTGCTTAGGAAACTGACAACAACAGTAGCTCCTATTCAGTCCAATACACTGTACTTGCTGGGAACAGACGCGAGTGCTATTAGTAATGTGTATGGCAATGGGAGTGCAATAGTGACTTTCCTTACCAGAAAACAACTCTTGCTTGTATGACCAAAAACTGCATGTGATACAACTCCATTTAGGACTGGGAAACAAACACTAGTCACCTTACAAGAAACACACTCTGCTTTTGAGAAAAGAGCACTCTTCTACTCTACTGTGTTTCCTATAGGGCCAGAACAGTGAGCTTGCTCAGAACAAAAGAGGTGTGCTTCCTACACACACGGCCATATCTAGTTCAATTCTGCTAGGAAACTGACAAGAACAGTAGCTCCTATTCAGTCCAATACACTGTACTTGCTGGGAACAGATGCGTGTGCTATTTGCACTGTGTATGGCCATGGGTGCGCAATAGTGACTCTTTTTACCAGAAAACAACTTTTGCTCGTAGGACAGAAACTGCATGGGATTCAACTCCATTTCTAACTGGGAAACAAACACTAGCTCGCCTTACAAGAAAGACACTCTGCTTTTGAGAAATGAGCACTCTTCTACTCAACTGTGTTTCCTATGGCGTCTGAACAGTGAGCTTGCTCAGAATAAAAGAACTGTGCTTCCTACACACACGGGCCATATCTAGTTCAACTCTGCTTTGAAAAGTGTCAAGAACAGTAGCTCCTCTTCAGTCCAATACACTGTACTTGCTGGGAACAGAAGCGAGTGCTATTTGCACTGTGTATGGCAATGGGAGCGCAATAGTGACTTTCCTTACCAGAAAACAACTCTTGCTAGTAGGACTGAAATCTGCATGTGATTCAACTCCATTTAGAACTTGGAAATAAACGCAAGCTCGCCTTAAAGAAACAGACTCTGTTTTTGAGAAAACGACACTCTCTACTCTACTGTGTTTCCTTTGGGGTCCGAAAAATGAGCTTGCTCAGAACAAAAGAACTTTGCTTCCTACACACACGGGCCATATCTAGTTCAACTCTTTCTAGGAAACTTAGAAGAACAGTTGCTCCTCTTCAGTCCAATACACTGTACTTGCTGGGAACAGATGCCAGTGCTATATGCACTGTGTATGGCAATTGGAGCACAATAGTGACTTTCCTTACCAGAAAACAACTCTTGCTCCTAGGACCAAAAACTGCATGTGATTCAACTCCATTTAGGTCTGGGAAGAAAACGCTAGCTCGCCTTACAAGAAACACGCTCTGCTTTTGAGAAAAGGGCACACTTCTACTCTACTGTGTTTCCTATGGGGCTCCGAACAGTGAGCTTGCTCAGAACAAAAGAACTGTGCTTCCTACACACACGGGCCATATCTAGTTCAACTCTGCTTAGGAAACTGACAAGAAGAGTAGCTCCTCTTCAGTCCAATACACTGTACTTGCTGGAACAGCTGCGAGTGCTATTTGCACTGTGTATGGCAATGGGAGCGCAATAGTGACTTTCCTTACCAGAAAACAACTCTTGCTCGTAGGACCAAAAACTGTATGTGATTCAACTCCATTTAGGACTGGGAAACAAACGCTAGCTAGCCTTACAAGAAACACACTCTGCTTTGAGAAAAGAGCACTCTTCTTCTCTACTGTGTTTCCTATAGGGCCAGTACAGCGAGCTTGCTCAGAACAAATGAACTGTGCTTCCTACACACATGGCCATATCTAGTTCAACTCTGCTTAGGAAACTGATGAGAACAGTAGCTCCTCTTCAGTCCAATACACTCTACATGCTGGGAACAGACGCCAGTGCTATTTGCCCTGTGTATGACAATGGGAGCACAATAGTGTCTCTTCTGACCAGAAAAAAACTCTTGCTCGTAGGACTAAAAACTGCATGGGATTCAACTCCATTTAGGACTGGGAAACAAACGCTACTCGCCTTACAAGAAACACACTCTGCTTTTGAGAAAGAGCACTCTTCTACTCTACTGTGTTTCCCATAGTGCCAGAACAGTGAGCTTGCTCAGAACAAAAGAACTGTGCTTCCTAAACACACGGGCCATATCTAGTTCAACTCTGCTTAGGAAACTGACGAGAACAGTAGCTCCTCTTAAGTCCAATACACTGTACTTCCTGGGAACAGATGCGAGTGCTATTTGCACTTTGTATGGAAATGGGAGCGCAATAGTGACTTTCCTTACCAGAAAAAAACTCTTGCTCGTAGGACCAAAAACTGCATGTGATTCAACTCCATTTAGGACTGGGAAACAAACGCTAGATCGCCTTACGAGAACACACTCTGCTTTTGAGAAAAGAGCACTCTTCTACTCTACGGTGTTTCCTATAGGGCCAGTACAGCGAACTTGCTCAGAACAAAAGAACTGTGCTTCCTACACACATGGCCATATAAAGTTCAATTCTGCTTAGGTAACTGACTAGAACAGTAGCTCCTCTTCAGTCCAATACACTCTACATGCTGGGAACAGACGCCAGTGCTATTTGCCCTGTGTATGACAATGGGAGCACAATAGTGTCTCTTCTTACCAGAAAACAACTCTTGCTCGTAGGACCAGAGGACCAGAAACTGCATGTGTATTTCAAGTCCATTTAGGAGTTGGAAACAAAAGCTAGCTCACCTTTCAAGAAACACACTCTGCTTTTGAGAAAAGAGCACTCTTCTACTCTACTGTGTTTCCCATAGGGCCAGAACAGTGAGCTTGCTCAGAACAAAAGAACTGTGCTTCCTACACACACGGGCCATATCTAGTTCAACTCTGCTTAGGAAACTGATGAGAACAGTAGCTCCCCTTCAGTCCAATACACTGTACTTGCTGTCAACAGACACCAGTGCTATTTGCACTTTGTATGGAAATGGGAGCGCAATAGTGACTTTCCTTACCAGAAAACAACTCTTTCTCGTAGGACCAAAAACTGCATGTGATTCAACTCCATTTAGGACTGGGAAACAAACGCTAGCTCGCCTTACAAGAAACACACTCTGCTTTTGAGAAAAGAGCACTCTTCTACTCTGCTGTGTTTCCTATAGGGCCAGGACAGTGAGCTTGCTCAGAACAAAAGAACTGTGCTTCCTACACACACGGGCCATATCTAGTTCAATTCTGCTTAGGAAACTGACAAGAACAGTAGATACCCCTCAGTCCAATACACTGTACATGCTGGGAACCGACACCAGTGCTATTTGCCCTGTGTATGACAATGGGAGTGCAATAGTGACAATTATTACCATAAAACAATTCTTGCTCATAGGACCAAAAGCTGCAACTGACTCAACTTTTTTTAGGACTGGGAAACAAACGTTAGCTTGCCTTACAAGAAACACACTCTGCTTTTGAGAAAAGAGCACTCCTCTACTCTACTGTGTTTCCCATGGGTTCCGAACAGTGAGCTTGCTCAGAACAAAAGAACTGTGCTTCCTACACACATGGGCCATATCTAGTTCAACTCTGCTTAGGAAACTGATGAGAACAGTAGCTCCCCTTCAGTCCAATACACTGTACTTGCTGGGAAAAGACGCCAGTGCTATTTGCCCTGTGTATGACAATGGGAGCACAATAGTGTCTCTTCTTACCAGAAAACAACTCTTGCTCGTAGGACCAGAAACTGCATGGGATTCAACTCCATTTAGGACTGGGAACAAACGCTACCTTGCCTTACAAGGAACACACTCTGCTTTTGAGAAAAGAGCACTCTTCTACTCTACTGTGTTTCCCATAGGGCCAGAACAGTGAGCTTGCTCAGAACAAAAGAACTGTGCTTCCTACACACACGGGCCATATCTAGTTCAACTCTGCTTAGGAACTGACGAGAATAGTAGCTCCTCTTCAGTCCAATACACTGTATTTGCTGGGAACAGACGTGAGTGCTATTAGTAATGTGTATGGCAATGGGAGTGCAATAGTGACTTTCCTTACCAGAAAACAACTCTTGCTTGTATGACCAAAAACTGCATGTGATACAACTCCATTTAGGACTGGGAAACAAACGCTAGGTCACCTTACAAGAAACACACTTTGCTTTTGAGAAAAGAGCACTCTTCTACTCTACTGTGTTTCCTATATGGCCAGAACAGTGAGCTTGCTCAGAACAAAAGAGGTGTGCTTCCTACACACACGGCCATATCTAGTTCAATTCTGCTTAGGAAACTGACAAGAACAGTAGCTCCTATTCAGTTCAATACACTGTACTTGCTGGGAACAGACGCGTGTGCTATTTGCACTGTGTATGGCCATGAGTGCGCAATAGTGACACTTTTTACCAGAAAACAACTTTTGCTCGTAGGACCAGAAACTGCATGGGATTCAACACCATTTCTAACTGGGAAACAAACACTAGCTCGCCTTACAAGAAACACACTCTGCTTTTGAGAAATGAGCACTCTTCTACTCAACTGTGTTTCCTATGGCGTCTGAACAGTGAGCTTGCTCAGAATAAAAGAACTGTGCTTCCTACACACACGGGCCATATCTAGTTCAACTCTGCTTAGGAAACTGACAAGAAGAGTAGCTCCTCTTCAGTCCAATACACTGTACTTGCTGGGAACAGCTGCGAGTGCTATTTGCACTGTGTATGGCAATGGGAGCGCAATAGTGACTTTCCTTACCAGAAAACAACTCTTGCTCGTAGGACCAAAAACTGCATGTGATTCAACTCCATTTAGGACTGGGAAACAAACGCTAGCTAGCCTTACAAGAAACACACTCTGCCTTTGAGAAAAGAGCACTCTTCTTCTCTACTATGTTTCCTATAGGGCCAGTACAGCGAGCTTGCTCAGAACAAAAGAACTGTGGTTCCTACACAAATGGCCATATCCAGTTCAATTCTGCTTAGGAAACTGACAAGAACAGTAGCTCCTCTTCAGTCCAATACACTCTACATGCTGGGAACAGACGCCAGTGCTATTTGCCCTGTGTGTGACAATGGGAGCACAATAGTGTCTCTTCTGACCAGAAAAAAACTCTTGCTCGTAGGACTAGAAACTGCATGGGATTCAACTCCATTTAGGACTGGAAAACAAACGCTACCTCGCCTTACAAGAAACACACTCCACTTTTGAGAAAAGAGCACTCTTCTACTCTACTGTGTTTCCCATAGGGCCAGAACAGTGAGCTTGCTCAGAACAAAAGAACTGTGCTTACTACACACACGGGCCATATCTAGTTCAACTCTGCTTAGGAAAGTGACGAGAACAGTAGCTCCTCTTAAGTCCAATACACTGTACTTCCTGGGAACAGATGCGAGTGCTATTTGCACTTTGTATGGAAATGGGAGCGCAATAGTGACTTTCCTTATCAGAAAAAAACTCTTGCTCATAGGACCAAAAACTGCATGTGATTCAACTCCATTTAGGACTGGGAAACAAACGCTAGCTCGCCTTACGAGAAACACACTCTGCTTTTGAGAAAAGAGCACTCTTCTACTCTACGGTGTTTCCTATAGGGCCAGTACAGCGAGCTTGCTCAGAACAAAAGAACTGTGCTTTCTACACACATGGCCATATCCAGTTCAATTCTGCTTAGGTAACTGACTAGAACAGTAGCTCCTCTTCAGTCCAATACACTCTATATGCTGGGAACAGACGCCAGTGCTATTTGCCCTGTGTATGACAATGGGAGCACAATAGAGTCTCTTCTTACCAGAAAACAACTCTTGCTCGTAGGACCAGAAACTGCATGTGTATTTCAAGTCCATTTAGGAGTGGGAAACAAACGCTAGCTCACCTTTCAAGAAACACACTCTGCTTTTGAGAAAAGAGCACTCTTCTACTCTACTGTGTTTCCCATAGGGCCAGAACAGTGAGCTTGCTCAGAACAAAAGAACTGTGCTTCCTACACACACGGGCCATATCTAGTTCAACTCTGCTTAGGAAACTGATGAGAACAGTAGCTCCCCTTCAGTCCAATACACTGTACTTGCTGGGAACAGACGCGAGTGCTATTTGCACTTTGTATGGAAAAGGGAGCGCAATAGTGACTTTCCTTACCAGAAAACACACTCTTGCTCGTAGGACCAAAAACTGCATGTGATTCAACTCCATTTAGGACTGGGAAACAAACGCTAGCTCGCCTTACAAGAAACACACTCTGCTTTTGAGAAAAGAGCACTCTTCTACTCTGCTGTGTTTCCTATAGGGCCAGTACAGTGAACTTGCTCAGAACAAAAGAACTGTGCTTCCTACACACACGGGCCATATCTATTTCAATTCTGCTTAGGAAACTGACAAGAACAGTAGATACCCCTCAGTCCAATACACTGTACATGCTGGAACCGACACCAGTGCTATTTGCCCTGTGTATGACAATGGGAGTGCAATAGTGACAATTCTTACCATAAAACAATTCTTGCTCGTAGGACCAAAAACTGCAAGTGACTCAACTTTATTTAGGACTGGGAAACAAACGTTAGCTTGCCTTACAAGAAACACACTCTCCTTTTGAGAAAAGAGCACTCCTCTACTCTACTGTGTTTCCCATGGGTTACGAACAGTGAGCTTGCTCAGAACAAAAGAACTGTGCTTCCTACACACAGGGGCCATATCTAGTTCAACTATGCTTAGGAAACTGACAAGAACAGTAGCTCCTCTTCAGTCCAATACACTGTACTTGCTGGGAACAGACGCCAGTGCTATTTGCCCTGTGTATGACAATGGGTGCACAATAGTGTCTCTTCTTACCAGAAAACAAATCTTGTTCATAGGACCAGAAACTGCATGGGATTCAACTCCATTTCTGACTGGGAAACAAACACTAACTCGCCTTACAAGAAACACACTCTGATTTTGAGAAAAGAGCACTCTTCTACTCTACTTTTTTTCCTATGTGGTCCGAACAGTGAGCTTGCTCAGAACAAAAGAAGTGTGCTTCCTACACACACGGGCCATATCTAGTTCAACTCTGCTTAGGAAACTGACAAGAACAGGAGCTCCTCTTCAGTCCAATACACTGTACTTGCTGGGAACAGAAGCTAGTGCTATTTGCACTGTGTATGGCAATGGGAGCTCAATAGTGACTTTCCTCACCAGAAAACAACTCTTGCTCGTAGGACCAAAAACTGCATGTGGTTTAACTCCATTTAGGACTGGGAAACAAACGCTAGCTCGCCTTACAAGAAACACACTCTCCTTTTGAGAAAAGAGCACTCTTCTACTCTACTGTGTTTCCTATAGGGCCAGTACAGCGAGCTTGCTCAGAACAAAAGAACTGTGCTTCCTACACACATGGCCATATCCAGTTCTATTCTGCTTAAGAAACTGACAAGAACAGTAGCTCCTCTTCAGTCCAATACACTCTACATGCTGGGAACAGACGCCAGTGCTATTTGCCCTGTGTATGACAATGGGAGCACAATAGTGTCTCTTCATACCAGAAAACAACTCTTGCTCGTAGGACCAGAAACTGCATGGGATTCAACTCCATTTAGGACTGGGAAACAAACGCTAGCTCGCCTTACAAGAAACACACTCTCCTTTTGAGAAAAGAGCTCTCTTCTACTCTACTGTGTTTCCCATAGGGCCAGAACAGTGAGCTTGCTCAGAACAAAAGAACTGTGCTTCCTACACACATGGGCCATATCTAGTTCAACTCTGCTTAGGAAACTGATGAGAACAGTAGCTCCCCTTCAGTCCAATACACTGTACTTGCTGGGAACAGACGCCAGTGCTATTTGCCCTGTGTATGACAATGGGAGCACAATAGTGTCTTTCTTACCAGAAAACAACTCTTGCTCGTAGGACCAGAAACTGCATGTGATTCAACTCCATTTAGGACTGGGAAACAAACGCTACCTCGCCTTACAAGAAACACACTCTGCTTTTGAGAAAAGAGCACTCTTCTACTCTACTGTGTTTCCCATAGGGCCAGAACAGTGAGCTTGCTCAGAACAAAAGAACTGTGCTTCCTACACACAGGGGCCATATCTAGTTCAACTCTGCTTAGGAAACTGAGAAGAACAGTAGATCCTCTTCAGTCCAATACACAGTACTTGCTGGAACAGACGCGAGTGCTATTTGCACTCTGTATGGCAATGGGAGCACAATAGTGTCTTTGCTTATGAGAAAACAACTCTTGCTCGTAGGACCAAAAACTGCATGAGATTCAACTCCATTTAGGACTGGGAAACAAACGCTAGCTCGCCTTACAAGAAACACACTCTGCTTTTGAGAAAAGAGCAGTCTTCTATTCTACTGTGGTTCATATGGGGTCCGAATACTGAGCTTGCTCAGAACAAAGGAACTGTGCTTCCTACACACACGGGCCATATCTAGTTCAACTCTGCTTAGGAAACTGAG
This sequence comes from Peromyscus eremicus, assembly GCF_949786415.1. NCBI lineage: Eukaryota > Metazoa > Chordata > Mammalia > Rodentia > Cricetidae > Peromyscus > Peromyscus eremicus. The sequence goes on along the minus strand of NW_026734515.1, from coordinate 312,850 downwards.
AAGAACAGTAGATCCTCTTCAGTCCAATACACAGTACTTGCTGGGAACAGACACGAGTGCTATTTGAACTGTGTATGGCAATGGGAGTGCAATAGTGACTTTCCTTACCAGAAAACAACTCTTGCTCGTAGGACCAAAAACTGTATGTGATTCAACTCCATTTAGGACTGGGAAACAAACACTAGCTCGCCTTACAAGAAACACACTCTGCTTTTGAGAAAAGAGCACTCTTCTACTCTAATGTGTTTTCTATGGGGTCCGAACATTGAGCTTGCTCAGAACAAAAGAACTGTGCTTACTACAAACAGGGGCCATATCTACTTCAGCTCTGCTTAGGAAACTGACAAGAACAGTAGCTCCGCTTCAGTCCAATACACTGTACTTGCTGGGAACAGACGCCAGTGCTATTTGCCCTGTGTATGACAATGGGAGCGTAATAGTGACTCTTCTTACCAGAAAACAACTCTTGCTCATAGGAATAGAAACTGCATGGGATTCAACTCCATTTCTGACTGGGAAACAAACACTACCTCGCATTACATGAAACACACTCTCCTTTTGAGAAAAGAGCACTCTTCTACTCTAAAGTGTTTCCTATGGGGTCCGAATAGTCAGCTTGCTCAGAACCAAAGAACTGTGCTTCCTACACACAGGGGCCATATCTAGTTCAACTCTGCTTAGGAAACTGACAAGAACAGTAGGTCCTCTTCAGTCCAATACACTGTACTTGCTGGGAACAGACGCGAGTGCTCTTTGCACTGTGTATGGAAATGGGAACGCAATAGTGACTTTCCTTACCAGAAACAACTCTTGCTCGTAGGACCAAAAACTGCATGTGATTCAACTCCATTTAGGACTCGGAAACAAACACTAGCTCGCCTTACAAGAAACACACTCTGCTTTTGAGAAAAGAGCACTCTTCTACTCTACTGTATTTCCTATAGGACCAGAACAGTGAGCTTGCTCAGAACAAAAGAACTGTGCTTCATACAAATACTGCCATATCTAGTTCAATTCTGCTAAGGAAACTGAAAAGAACAGTAGATCCTCTTCAGTCCAATACACTGTACATGCTGGGAAGAGACGCCAGTGCTATTTGCCCTGCGTATGACAATGGGAGCGCAATAGTGACTCTTCTTACCAGAAAACAACTCTTGCTGGTAGGACAATAAACTGCATGTGTTTCAACTCCATTTAGGACTGGGAAAAAAACGCTAGCTCGCCTTACAAGAAACACACTCTGCTTTTGAGAAAAGAGCACTCTTCTACTCGACTGTGTTTCCTATAGGACCAGAACAGTGAGCTTGCTCAGAACAAAAGAACTGTGCTTCATACAAATACTGCCATATCTAGTTCAATTCTGCTAAGGAAACTGAAAAGAACAGGAGATCCTCTTCAGTCCAATACACTGTACATGCTGGGAACAGACGCCAGTGCTATTAACCCTGTGTATGACAATGGGAGCGCAATAGTGACTCTTCTTACCAGAAAACAACTCTTGCTCGTAGGACAATAAACTGCATGTGTTTCAACTCTATTTAGGACTGGGAAAAAAACGCTAGCTCGCCTTACAAGAAACACACTCTGCTTTTGAGAAAAGAGCACTCTTCTACTCGACTGTGTTTCCTCTGGGGTCCGAACAGTGAGCTTGCTCAGAAAAAAAGAACTGTGCTTTCTACACACAGGGGCCATATCTAGTTCAACTCTGCTTAGGAAACTGACAAGAACAGTAGCTCCGCTTCAGTCCAATACACTGTACTTGCTGGAAACAGACACGAGTGCTATTTACACTCTATATGGCAATTGGAGCGCAATAGTGACTTTTTTTAACCAGAAAACACCTCTTGTTCGGAGGACCAGAAACTGCATGGGATTCAACTCCATTTAGGACTGGGAAACAAACACTAGCTCGCCTTACAAGAAACACACTCTGCTTTTGAGAAAAGAGCACTCTTCTACTCTACTGTGTTTCCTATGGGGTCCGAACAGTGAGTTTGCTCAGAACAAAAGAACTGTGCTTCCTACAAATACGGCCATATCTAGTTCAATTCTGCTTAGGAAACTGACAAGACAGTACATCCTCTTCAGTCCAATACACTGTACATGCTGGGAACAGACGCCAGTGCTATTTGCCCTGTGTTTGACAATGGGAGCGCAATAGTGACTCTTTTTACCAGAAAACAACTCTTGCTCGTAGGACAAGAAACTGCATGTGTTTCAACTCCAGTTAGGACTGGGAAACAAACGCTAGCTCGCCTTACAAGAAACACACTCTGCTTTTGACAAAAGAGCACTCTTCTACTCTACTGTGTTTCCTATGGGGTCCGAAGAGTGAGCTTGCTCAGAACAAAAGAACTGTGCTTCCTACACACATAGGCCATATCTAGTTCAACTCTGCTTAGGAAACTGACAAGAACAGTAGCTCCTCTTCAGTCCAATACACTGTACTTGCTGTGAACAGACACGAGTGCTATTTGCAATGTGTATGGCAAAGGGAGCGCAATAGTGACTTTCCTTACCAGAAAACAACTCTTGCTCATAGGACCAAAAACTGCATGTGATTCAACTCCATTTAGTACTGGGAAACAAACGCTAGCTCGCCTTACAAGAAACACACTCTGCTTTTGAGAAAAGAGCACTCTTCTACTCTGTGTTTTTTATATGGCCAGAACAGTGAGCTGGCTTACAACAAAAGAACTGTGCTTCCTACACACACGGCCATATTTAGTTCAATTTTGCTTAGGAAACTGACAAGAACAGTAGCTCCTCTTCAGTCCAATACACTGTACTTGCTGGGAACAGACGTGAGTGTTATTTGCACTGTGTATGTCAATGGGAGCACAATAGTGACTCTTCTTACCAGAAAACAACTATTGTTTGTAGGACCAGAAACTGCATGGGATTCAACTCCATTTAGGACTGGGAAACAAACGCTAGTTCGCCGTACAAGAAACACACTCTGCTTTTGAGATAAGGGCACTCTACTACTCTACTGTGTTTCCTATGGGGTCAGAACAGTGAGCTTGCTCAGAACAAAAGAACTGTGCTTCCTACACACACGGGCTATATCTAGTTCAACTCTGCTTAAGAAACTAACAAGAAGAGTAGCTCCTCTTCAGTCCAATACACTGTATTGCTGGGAACAGACGTGAGTGCTATTTGCACTGTGTATGGCAATAGGAGTGCAATAGTGACGCTTCTTACCAGAAAACAACTTTTGCTCATAGGACCAGAAACTGCATGGGATACAACTCCATTTCTGACTGGGAAACAAACACTAGCTGGCCTTACAAGAAACACACTCTGCTTTTGAGAAAAGAGCACACTTCTACTCTACTGGGTTTCCTATGGGGTCCGAACAGTGAGCTTGCTCAGAACAAAAGAACTGTGCTTCCTACACACACGGGCCATATCTATTTCAATTCTGCTTAGAAAACTGACAACAACAGTAGCTCCTCCTCAGTCCAATACTCTATACTTGCTGGGAACAGAGGCGAGTGCTATTTGCACTGTGTATTTCAATGGGAGGGCAATAGTGACTCCTCTTACCAGAAAACAACTCTTGTTCATAGGACCAGAAACTGCATGTGATTCAACTCCATTTAGGACTGGGAAACAAACGCTAGCTTGCATTACAAGAAACACACTCTGCTTTTGAGAAAATTGCACTCTTCTACTCTACTGTGTTTCCTATGGGGTCCGAACAATGAGCTTGCTCAGAACAAAAGAACTGTGCTTCCTACACACACGGGCTATATCTAGTTCTACACTGCTTAGGAAACTCACAAGAATAGTAGCTCCTCTTCAGTCCTATACACTGTACTTGCTGGGAAAAGACGCGAGTGCTATTTGCACTGTGTATGGCAATGGGAGCACAATAGTGACTTTCCTTACCAGAAAACAACTCTTGCTCTTAGGACCAGAAACTGCATGGGATTCAACTCCATTTAGGACTGGGAAACAAACGCTAGCTCACCTTACAAGAAACATACTCTGCTTTTGAGAAAAGAGCACTCTTCTACTCTACTGGGTTTACTATGGGTTCCGAACAGTGAGCTTGCTCAGAAAAAAAGAACTGTGTGCTTCCTACACACACGGGCCATATATAGTTCAGCTCGGCTTAGGAAACTGACAAGAACAGTAGCTCCTCTTCAGTCCAATACAGTGTACTTGCTGGGAACAGACGCGAGTGCTATTTGCACTGTGTATGGCAATGGGAGCGCAATAGTGACTTTCCTTACCAGAAAACAACTCTTGCTCATAGGACCAAAAACTGCATGTGATTCAACTCCATTTAGGATGGGAAACAAACGCTAGCTCGCCTTAAAAGTAACACACTCTGCTTTTGAGAAAAGAGCACACTTCTACTCTACTGTGTTTCCTATGGGGTCCGAACAGTGAGCTTGCTCAGAACAAAAGAACTGTGCTTCCTACACACACGGGCCATATCTATTTCAATTCTGCTTAGGAAACTGACAAGAACAGTAGCTCCTCTTCAGTCCCATACACTGTACTTGCTGGGAACAGACGCGAGTGCTATTTGCACTGTGTATGGCAATGGGAGCACAATAATGACTTTCCTTACCAGAAAACAACTCTTGCTCGTAGGACCAAAAACTGCATGTGATTCAACTCCATTTAGGACTGGGAAACAAACGCTAGCTCGCCTTACGAGAAACACACTCTGCTTTTGAGAAAAGAGCACTCTTCTACTCTACGGTGTTTCCTATAGGGCCAGTACAGCGAGCTTGCTCAGAACAAAAGAACTGTGCTTCCTACACACATGGCCATATAAAGTTCAATTCTGCTTAGGTAACTGACTAGAACAGTAGCTCCTCTTCAGTCCAATACACTCTACATGCTGGGAACAGACGCCAGTGCTATTTGCCCTGTGTATGACAATGGGAGCACAATAGTGTCTCTTCTTACCAGAAAACAACTCTTGCTCGTAGGACCAGAAACTGCATGTGTATTTCAAGTCCATTTAGGAGTGGGAAACAAACGCTAGCTCACCTTTCAAGAAACACACTCTGCTTTTGAGAAAAGAGCACTCTTCTACTCTACTGTGTTTCCCATAGGGCCAGAACAGTGAGCTTGCTCAGAACAAAAGAACTGTGCTTCCTACACACACGGGCCATATCTAGTTCAACTCAGCTTAGGAAACTGATGAGAACAGTAGCTCCCCTTCGGTCCAATACACTGTACTTGCTGGCAACAGACGCCAGTGCTATTTGCACTTTGTATGGAAATGGGAGCGCAATAGTGACTTTCCTTACCAGAAAACAACTCTTTCTCGTAGGAGCAAAAACTGCATGTGATTCAACTCCATTTAGGACTGGGAAACAAACGCTAGCTTGCCTTACAAGAAACACACTCTGCTTTTGAGAAAAGAGCACTCTTCTACTCTGCTGTGTTTCCTATAGGGCCAGTACAGTGAGCTTGCTCAGAACAAAAGAACTGTGCTTCCTACACACACGGGCCATATCTAGTTCAATTCTGCTTAGGAAACTGACAAGAACAGTAGATACCCCTCAGTCCAATACACTGTACATGCTGAGAACCGACACCAGTGCTATTTGCCCTGTGTATGACAATGGGAGTGCAATAGTGACAATTATTACCATAAAACAATTCTTGCTCATAGGACCAAAAGCTGCAAGTGACTCAACTTTTTTTAGGACTGGGAAACAAACGTTAGCTTGCCTTACAAGAAACACACTCTGCTTTTGAGAAAAGAGCACTCCTCTACTCTACTGTGTTTCCCATGGGTTCCGAACAGTGAGCTTGCTCAGAACAAAAGAACTGTGCTTCCTACACACATGGGCCATATCTAGTTCAACTCTGCTTAGGAAACTGATGAGAACAGTAGCTCCCCTTCAGTCCAATACACTGTACTTGCTGGGAACAGACGCCAGTGCTATTTGCCCTGTGTATGACAATGGGAGCACAATAGTGTCTCTTCTTACCAGAAAACAACTCTTGCTCGTAGGACCAGAAACTGCATGGGATTCAACTCCATTTAGGACTGGGAACAAACGCTACCTTGCCTTACAAGGAACACACTCTGCTTTTGAGAAAAGAGCACTCTTCTACTCTACTGTGTTTCCCATAGGGCCAGAACAGTGAGCTTGCTCAGAACAAAAGAACTGTGCTTCCTACACACACGGGCCATATCTAGTTCAACTCTGCTTAGGAACTGACGAGAATAGTAGCTCCTCTTCAGTCCAATACACTGTACTTGCTGGGAACAGACGTGAGTGCTATTAGTAATGTGTATGGCAATGGGAGTGCAATAGTGACTTTCCTTACCAGAAAACAACTCTTGCTTGTATGACCAAAAACTGCATGTGATACAACTCCATTTAGGACTGGGAAACAAACGCTAGGTCACCTTACAAGAAACACACTCAGCTTTTGAGAAAAGAGCACTCTTCTACTCTACTGTGTTTCCTATATGGCCAGAACAGTGAGCTTGCTCAGAACAAAAGAGGTGTGCTTCCTACACACACGGCCATATCTAGTTCAATTCAGCTTAGGAAACTGACAAGAACAGTAGCTCCTATTCAGTTCAATACACTGTACTTGCTGGGAACAGACGCGTGTGCTATTTGCACTGTGTATGGCCATGGGTGCGCAATAGTGACACTTTTTACCAGAAAACAACTTTTGCTCGTAGGACCAGAAACTGCATGGGATTCAACTCCATTTCTAACTGGGAAACAAACACTAGCTCGCCTTACAAGAAACACATTCTGCTTTTGAGAAATGAGCACTCTTCTACTCAACTGTGTTTCCTATGGCGTCTGAACAGTGAGCTTGCTCAGAATAAAAGAACTGTGCTTCCTACACACACGGGCCATATCTAGTTCAACTCTGCTTAGGAAACTGACAAGAAGAGTAGCTCCTCTTCAGTCCAATACACTGTACTTGCTGGGAACAGCTGCGAGTGCTATTTGCACTGTGTATGGCAATGGGAGCGCAATAGTGACTTTCCTTACCAGAAAACAACTCTTGCTCGTAGGACCAAAAACTGCATGTGATTCAACTCCATTTAGGACTGGGAAACAAACGCTAGCTAGCCTTACAAGAAACACACTCTGCTTTTGAGAAAAGAGCACTCTTCTTCTCTACTATGTTTCCTATAGGGCCAGTACAGCGAGCTTGCTCAGAACAAAAGAACTGTGGTTCCTACACAAATGGCCATATCCAGTTCAATTCTGCTTAGGAAACTGACAAGAACAGTAGGTCCTCTTCAGTCCAATACACTGTACTTGCTGGGAACAGACGCGAGTGCTATTTGCACTGTGTATGGCAATGGGAGCACAATAATGACTTTCCTTACCAGAAAACAACTCTTGCTCGTAGGACCAAAAACTGCATGTGATTCAACTCCATTTAGGACTGGGAAACAAACGCTAGCTCGCCTTACGAGAAACACACTCTGCTTTTGAGAAAAGAGCACTCTTCTACTCTACGGTGTTTCCTATAGGGCCAGTACAGCGAGCTTGCTCAGAACAAAAGAACTGTGCTTCCTACACACATGGCCATATAAAGTTCAATTCTGCTTAGGTAACTGACTAGAACAGTAGCTCCTCTTCAGTCCAATACACTCTACATGCTGGGAACAGACGCCAGTGCTATTTGCCCTGTGTATGACAATGGGAGCACAATAGTGTCTCTTCTTACCAGAAAACAACTCTTGCTCGTAGGACCAGAAACTGCATGTGTATTTCAAGTCCATTTAGGAGTGGGAAACAAACGCTAGCTCACCTTTCAAGAAACACACTCTGCTTTTGAGAAAAGAGCACTCTTCTACTCTACTGTGTTTCCCATAGGGCCAGAACAGTGAGCTTGCTCAGAACAAAAGAACTGTGCTTCCTACACACACGGGCCATATCTAGTTCAACTCAGCTTAGGAAACTGATGAGAACAGTAGCTCCCCTTCAGTCCAATACACTGTACTTGCTGGCAACAGACGCCAGTGCTATTTGCACTTTGTATGGAAATGGGAGCGCAATAGTGACTTTCCTTACCAGAAAACAACTCTTTCTCGTAGGAGCAAAAACTGCATGTGATTCAACTCCATTTAGGACTGGGAAACAAACGCTAGCTTGCCTTACAAGAAACACACTCTGCTTTTGAGAAAAGAGCACTCTTCTACTCTGCTGTGTTTCCTATAGGGCCAGTACAGTGAGCTTGCTCAGAACAAAAGAACTGTGCTTCCTACACACACGGGCCATATCTAGTTCAATTCTGCTTAGGAAACTGACAAGAACAGTAGATACCCCTCAGTCCAATACACTGTACATGCTGAGAACCGACACCAGTGCTATTTGCCCTGTGTATGACAATGGGAGTGCAATAGTGACAATTATTACCATAAAACAATTCTTGCTCATAGGACCAAAAGCTGCAAGTGACTCAACTTTTTTTAGGACTGGGAAACAAACGTTAGCTTGCCTTACAAGAAACACACTCTGCTTTTGAGAAAAGAGCACTCCTCTACTCTACTGTGTTTCCCATGGGTTCCGAACAGTGAGCTTGCTCAGAACAAAAGAACTGTGCTTCCTACACACATGGGCCATATCTAGTTCAACTCTGCTTAGGAAACTGATGAGAACAGTAGCTCCCCTTCAGTCCAATACACTGTACTTGCTGGGAAAAGACGCCAGTGCTATTTGCCCTGTGTATGACAATGGGAGCACAATAGTGTCTCTTCTTACCAGAAAACAACTCTTGCTCGTAGGACCAGAAACTGCATGGGATTCAACTCCATTTAGGACTGGGAACAAACGCTACCTTGCCTTACAAGGAACACACTCTGCTTTTGAGAAAAGAGCACTCTTCTACTCTACTGTGTTTCCCATAGGGCCAGAACAGTGAGCTTGCTCAGAACAAAAGAACTGTGCTTCCTACACACACGGGCCATATCTAGTTCAACTCTGCTTAGGAACTGACGAGAATAGTAGCTCCTCTTCAGTCCAATACACTGTACTTGCTGGGAACAGACGTGAGTGCTATTAGTAATGTGTATGGCAATGGGAGTGCAATAGTGACTTTCCTTACCAGAAAACAACTCTTGCTTGTATGACCAAAAACTGCATGTGATACAACTCCATTTAGGACTGGGAAACAAACGCTAGGTCACCTTACAAGAAACACACTCTGCTTTTGAGAAAAGAGCACTCTTCTACTCTACTGTGTTTCCTATATGGCCAGAACAGTGAGCTTGCTCAGAACAAAAGAGGTGTGCTTCCTACACACACGGCCATATCTAGTTCAATTCAGCTTAGGAAACTGACAAGAACAGTAGCTCCTATTCAGTTCAATACACTGTACTTGCTGGGAACAGACGCGTGTGCTATTTGCACTGTGTATGGCCATGGGTGCGCAATAGTGACACTTTTTACCAGAAAACAACTTTTGCTCGTAGGACCAGAAACTGCATGGGATTCAACTCCATTTCTAACTGGGAAACAAACACTAGCTCGCCTTACAAGAAACACATTCTGCTTTTGAGAAATGAGCACTCTTCTACTCAACTGTGTTTCCTATGGCGTCTGAACAGTGAGCTTGCTCAGAATAAAAGAACTGTGCTTCCTACACACACGGGCCATATCTAGTTCAACTCTGCTTAGGAAACTGACAAGAAGAGTAGCTCCTCTTCAGTCCAATACACTGTACTTGCTGGGAACAGCTGCGAGTGCTATTTGCACTGTGTATGGCAATGGGAGCGCAATAGTGACTTTCCTTACCAGAAAACAACTCTTGCTCGTAGGACCAAAAACTGCATGTGATTCAACTCCATTTAGGACTGGGAAACAAACGCTAGCTAGCCTTACAAGAAACACACTCTGCTTTTGAGAAAAGAGCACTCTTCTTCTCTACTATGTTTCCTATAGGGCCAGTACAGCGAGCTTGCTCAGAACAAAAGAACTGTGGTTCCTACACAAATGGCCATATCCAGTTCAATTCTGCTTAGGAAACTGACAAGAACAGTAGGTCCTCTTCAGTCCAATACACTGTACTTGCTGGGAACAGACGCGAGTGCTATTTGCACTGTGTATGGCAATGGGAGCACAATAATGACTTTCCTTACCAGAAAACAACTCTTGCTCGTAGGACCAAAAACTGCATGTGATTCAACTCCATTTAGGACTGGGAAACAAACGCTAGCTCGCCTTACGAGAAACACACTCTGCTTTTGAGAAAAGAGCACTCTTCTACTCTACGGTGTTTCCTATAGGGCCAGTACAGCGAGCTTGCTCAGAACAAAAGAACTGTGCTTCCTACACACATGGCCATATAAAGTTCAATTCTGCTTAGGTAACTGACTAGAACAGTAGCTCCTCTTCAGTCCAATACACTCTACATGCTGGGAACAGACGCCAGTGCTATTTGCCCTGTGTATGACAATGGGAGCACAATAGTGTCTCTTCTTACCAGAAAACAACTCTTGCTCGTAGGACCAGAAACTGCATGTGTATTTCAAGTCCATTTAGGAGTGGGAAACAAACGCTAGCTCACCTTTCAAGAAACACACTCTGCTTTTGAGAAAAGAGCACTCTTCTACTCTACTGTGTTTCCCATAGGGCCAGAACAGTGAGCTTGCTCAGAACAAAAGAACTGTGCTTCCTACACACACGGGCCATATCTAGTTCAACTCAGCTTAGGAAACTGATGAGAACAGTAGCTCCCCTTCAGTCCAATACACTGTACTTGCTGGCAACAGACGCCAGTGCTATTTGCACTTTGTATGGAAATGGGAGCGCAATAGTGACTTTCCTTACCAGAAAACAACTCTTTCTCGTAGGAGCAAAAACTGCATGTGATTCAACTCCATTTAGGACTGGGAAACAAACGCTAGCTTGCCTTACAAGAAACACACTCTGCTTTTGAGAAAAGAGCACTCTTCTACTCTGCTGTGTTTCCTATAGGGCCAGTACAGTGAGCTTGCTCAGAACAAAAGAACTGTGCTTCCTACACACACGGGCCATATCTAGTTCAATTCTGCTTAGGAAACTGACAAGAACAGTAGATACCCCTCAGTCCAATACACTGTACATGCTGAGAACCGACACCAGTGCTATTTGCCCTGTGTATGACAATGGGAGTGCAATAGTGACAATTATTACCATAAAACAATTCTTGCTCATAGGACCAAAAGCTGCAAGTGACTCAACTTTTTTTAGGACTGGGAAACAAACGTTAGCTTGCCTTACAAGAAACACACTCTGCTTTTGAGAAAAGAGCACTCCTCTACTCTACTGTGTTTCCCATGGGTTCCGAACAGTGAGCTTGCTCAGAACAAAAGAACTGTGCTTCCTACACACATGGGCCATATCTAGTTCAACTCTGCTTAGGAAACTGATGAGAACAGTAGCTCCCCTTCAGTCCAATACACTGTACTTGCTGGGAAAAGACGCCAGTGCTATTTGCCCTGTGTATGACAATGGGAGCACAATAGTGTCTCTTCTTACCAGAAAACAACTCTTGCTCGTAGGACCAGAAACTGCATGGGATTCAACTCCATTTAGGACTGGGAACAAACGCTACCTTGCCTTACAAGGAACACACTCTGCTTTTGAGAAAAGAGCACTCTTCTACTCTACTGTGTTTCCCATAGGGCCAGAACAGTGAGCTTGCTCAGAACAAAAGAACTGTGCTTCCTACACACACGGGCCATATCTAGTTCAACTCTGCTTAGGAACTGACGAGAATAGTAGCTCCTCTTCAGTCCAATACACTGTACTTGCTGGGAACAGACGTGAGTGCTATTAGTAATGTGTATGGCAATGGGAGTGCAATAGTGACTTTCCTTACCAGAAAACAACTCTTGCTTGTATGACCAAAAACTGCATGTGATACAACTCCATTTAGGACTGGGAAACAAACGCTAGGTCACCTTACAAGAAACACACTCTGCTTTTGAGAAAAGAGCACTCTTCTACTCTACTGTGTTTCCTATATGGCCAGAACAGTGAGCTTGCTCAGAACAAAAGAGGTGTGCTTCCTACACACACGGCCATATCTAGTTCAATTCAGCTTAGGAAACTGACAAGAACAGTAGCTCCTATTCAGTTCAATACACTGTACTTGCTGGGAACAGACGCGTGTGCTATTTGCACTGTGTATGGCCATGGGTGCGCAATAGTGACACTTTTTACCAGAAAACAACTTTTGCTCGTAGGACCAGAAACTGCATGGGATTCAACTCCATTTCTAACTGGGAAACAAACACTAGCTCGCCTTACAAGAAACACATTCTGCTTTTGAGAAATGAGCACTCTTCTACTCAACTGTGTTTCCTATGGCGTCTGAACAGTGAGCTTGCTCAGAATAAAAGAACTGTGCTTCCTACACACACGGGCCATATCTAGTTCAACTCTGCTTAGGAAACTGACAAGAAGAGTAGCTCCTCTTCAGTCCAATACACTGTACTTGCTGGGAACAGCTGCGAGTGCTATTTGCACTGTGTATGGCAATGGGAGCGCAATAGTGACTTTCCTTACCAGAAAACAACTCTTGCTCGTAGGACCAAAAACTGCATGTGATTCAACTCCATTTAGGACTGGGAAACAAACGCTAGCTAGCCTTACAAGAAACACACTCTGCTTTTGAGAAAAGAGCACTCTTCTTCTCTACTATGTTTCCTATAGGGCCAGTACAGCGAGCTTGCTCAGAACAAAAGAACTGTGGTTCCTACACAAATGGCCATATCCAGTTCAATTCTGCTTAGGAAACTGACAAGAACAGTAGGTCCTCTTCAGTCCAATACACTGTACTTGCTGGGAACAGACGCGAGTGCTATTTGCACTGTGTATGGCAATGGGAGCACAATAATGACTTTCCTTACCAGAAAACAACTCTTGCTCGTAGGACCAAAAACTGCATGTGATTCAACTCCATTTAGGACTGGGAAACAAACGCTAGCTCGCCTTACGAGAAACACACTCTGCTTTTGAGAAAAGAGCACTCTTCTACTCTACGGTGTTTCCTATAGGGCCAGTACAGCGAGCTTGCTCAGAACAAAAGAACTGTGCTTCCTACACACATGGCCATATAAAGTTCAATTCTGCTTAGGTAACTGACTAGAACAGTAGCTCCTCTTCAGTCCAATACACTCTACATGCTGGGAACAGACGCCAGTGCTATTTGCCCTGTGTATGACAATGGGAGCACAATAGTGTCTCTTCTTACCAGAAAACAACTCTTGCTCGTAGGACCAGAAACTGCATGTGTATTTCAAGTCCATTTAGGAGTGGGAAACAAACGCTAGCTCACCTTTCAAGAAACACACTCTGCTTTTGAGAAAAGAGCACTCTTCTACTCTACTGTGTTTCCCATAGGGCCAGAACAGTGAGCTTGCTCAGAACAAAAGAACTGTGCTTCCTACACACACGGGCCATATCTAGTTCAACTCAGCTTAGGAAACTGATGAGAACAGTAGCTCCCCTTCAGTCCAATACACTGTACTTGCTGGCAACAGACGCCAGTGCTATTTGCACTTTGTATGGAAATGGGAGCGCAATAGTGACTTTCCTTACCAGAAAACAACTCTTTCTCGTAGGAGCAAAAACTGCATGTGATTCAACTCCATTTAGGACTGGGAAACAAACGCTAGCTCGCCTTACAAGAAACACACTCTGCTTTTGAGAAAAGAGCACTCTTCTACTCTGCTGTGTTTCCTATAGGGCCAGTACAGTGAGCTTGCTCAGAACAAAAGAACTGTGCTTCCTACACACACGGGCCATATCTAGTTCAACTCTGCTTAGGAAACGGACGAGAACAGTAGCTCCTCTTAAGTCCAATACACTGTACTTCCTGGGAACAGATGCGAGTGCTATTTGCACTTTGTATGGAAACGGGAGCGCAATAGTGACTTTCCTTATCAGAAAAAAACCCTTGCTCATAGGACCAAAAACTGCATGTGATTCAACTCCATTTAGGACTGGGAAACAAACGCTAGCTCGCCTTACGAGAAACACACTCTGCTTTTGAGAAAAGAGCACTCTTCTACTCTACGGTGTTTCCTATAGGGCCAGTACAGCGAGCTTGCTCAGAACAAAAGAACTGTGCTTCCTACACACATGGCCATATCCAGTTCAATTCTGCTTAGGGAACTGACTAGAACAGTAGCTCCTCTTCAGTCCAATACACTCTACATGCTGGGAACAGACGCCAGTGCTATTTGCCCTGTGTATGACAATGGGAGCACAATAGAGTCTCTTCTTACCAGAAAACAACTCTTGCTCGTAGGACCAGAAACTGCATGTGTATTTCAAGTCCATTTAGGAGTGGGAAACAAACGCTAGCTCACCTTTCAAGAAACACACTCTGCTTTTGAGAAAAGAGCACTCTTCTACTCTACTGTGTTTCCCATAGGGCCAGAACAGTGAGCTTGCTCAGAACAAAAGAACTGTGCTTCCTACACACACGGGCCATATCTAGTTCAACTCTGCTTAGGAAACTGATTAGAACAGTAGCTCCCCTTCAGTCCAATACACTGTACTTGCTGGGAACAGATGCGAGTGCTATTTGCACTTTGTATGGAAAAGGGAGCGCAATAGTGACTTTCCTTACCAGAAAACAAACTCTTGCTCGTAGGACCAAAAACTGCATGTGATTCAACTCCATTTAGGACTGGGAAACAAACGCTAGCTCGCCTTACAAGAAACACACTCTGCTTTTGAGAAAAGAGCACTCTTCTACTCTGCTGTGTTTCCTATAGGGCCAGTACAGTGAGCTTGCTCAAAACAAAAGAACTGTGCTTCCTACACACACGGGCCATATCTAGTTCAATTCTGCTTAGGAAACTGACAAGAACAGTAGATACCCCTCAGTCCAATACACTGTACATGCTGGAACCGACACCAGTGCTATTTGCCCTGTGTATGACAATGGGAGTGCAATAGTGACAATTCTTACCATAAAACAATTCTTGCTCGTAGGACCAAAAACTGCAAGTGACTCAACTTTATTTAGGACTGGGAAACAAACGTTAGCTTGCCTTACAAGAAACACACTCTGCTTTTGAGAAAAGAGCACTCCTCTACTCTCCTGTGTTTCCCATGGGTTCCGAACAGTGAGCTTGCTCAGAACAAAAGAACTGTGCTTCCTACACACAGGGGCCATATCTAGTTCAACTATGCTTAGGAAACTGACAAGAACAGTAGCTCCTCTTCAGTCCAATACAATGTACGTGCTGGGAAGAGACGCGAGTGCTATTTGCACAGTGTATGGCAATGGGAGCGCTATAGTGACTTTCCTTACCAGAAAACAACTCTTGCTCGTAAGACCAAAAACTGCATGTGATTCAACTCCATTTAGGACTGGGAAACAAATGCTAGCTCGCCTTACAAGAAACACACTCTGCTTTTGATAAAAGGGCACTCTTCTACTCTACTGTGTTTCCTATGGGGTCTGAACAGTGAGCTTGCTCAGAACAAAAGAACTGTGCTTCCTACACACCGGGGCCATATCTAGTTCAACTCTGCTTAGGAAACTGACAAGAACAGAGGATCCTCTTTAGTCCTATACACTGTACTTGCTGGGAACAGACGCGAGTGCTATTTGCACTGTGTATGGCAATGGGAGCGCAATAGTGACTCTTCTTACCAGAAAACAACTCTTGCTCGTAGGACCAGAAACTGCATGTCATTCAACTCCATTTCTGACTGGAAAGCAAATGCTAACTCGCCTTACAAGAAACACACTCTGCTTTTGAGAAAACGGCACTTTTCTACTCTACTGTGTTTCCTATGGGATCCGAACAGTGAGCTTGCTCATAACAAAAGTACTGTGCTTCCTACACACACGGCCATATCTAGTTCAACTCTGCTTAGGAAACTGACAAGAACAGTAGCTCCTCTTCAGTCCAATACACTGTACTTGCTTAGAACAGACGCAAGTGCTATTTGCACTGTGTATGACAATGGGAGCACAATAGTGACTCTTCTTACCAGAAAACAACTCTTGCTCGTAGGACCAGAAACTGCATGGGATTCAACTCAATTTCTGACTGAGAAACAAACATTAGCTCGCCTAACAAGAAACACACTCTGCTTTTGAGAAAAGAGCACTCTTCTACTCAACTGTGTTTCCTATGGGGTCGAACAGTAAGTTGCTCAGAAAAAAAGAACTGTGCTTCCTACACACACGGGCCATATCTTGTTCAACTCTGCTTAGGAAACTGACAAGAACAGTAGATCCTCTTCAGTCCAATACACTGTACATGCTGGGAACAGATGCCAGTGCTATTTGCACTGTGTATGACAATGGGACCACAACAGTGACTCTTCTTACCAGAAAACAACTCTTGCTCGTAGGACCAGAAACTGCATGGGATTCAACTCCATTTAGGACTGGGAAACAAACGCTATCTCGCCTTACAAGAAACTCAATCTGCTTTTGAGAAAACAGCGCTCTTCTACTATACTGTGTTTCCTAAGTGTTCCGAACAGTGAGCTTGTTCAGAACAAAAGAACTGTGCTTCCTACACACACGGGCCATATCTAGAACAACTCTGCTTAGGAAACTGACAAGAAAAGAGCTCCTCGTCTGTCCAATACACTGTACTCGCTGTGAACAGACGCGAGTGCTATTTGCACTGTGTATGGCAATGGGAGCACAATAGTGACTTTCCCTACCAAAAAACAACTCTTGCTCGTAGGACCAAAAACTGCATGTGATTCAACTCCATTTAGGACTGGGAAACAAATGCTAGCTCGCCTTACAAGAAACACACTCTGCTTTTGAGAAAAGAGCACTCTTCTACTCTACTGTGCTTTTTATAGGGCGAGTACAGTGAGCTTGCTCAGAACAATGAACTGTGCTGACTACACACACAGGCCATATCTATTTCAATTCTGCTTAGGAAACTGACAAGAACAGTAGATCCTCTTCAGTCCAATACACTGTACTTGCTTGGAACAGACACGAGTGCTATTTGCCCTGTGTATGACAATGGGAGCACAATAGTGACTCTTCTTACAAGAAAACAACTCTTGCTCATAAGACCGAAAACTGCATGTGATTCAACTCCATTTCTGACTGGGAAACAAACACTAGCTTTCCTTACAAGAAACACACTCTGCTTTTGAGAAAAGAGCACTCTTCTACTCTACTGTGTTTCCTATGGGGTCCGAACAGTGTGCTTGCTCAGAACAAAAGAACTGTGCTTCCAACACACATGGGCCATATCTAGTTCAACTCTGCTTAGGAAACTGACAAGAACAGTAGATCCTCCTCAGTCCAATACACTCTACATGCTGGGAACAGACACCATTGCTATTTGCCCTGTGCATGACAATGGGAGCACAATAGTGACTCTTCTTACCAGAAAACAACTCTTCCTCGTAGGACCAGAAACTGCATGGCATTCAACTCCATTTCTGACTGGGAAACAAACACTAGCTCGCCTCACAAGAAACACACTCTCCTTTTGAGAAAAGAGCACTCTTCTACTCTACTGTGTTTCCTAATTGTTCCGAACAGTGAGATTGCTCAGAACAAAAGAACTGTGCTTTGTACACACACGGTACATATCTAGTTCAACTCTGCTTAGGAAACTGACAAGAACAGTAGATCCTCTTCAGTCCAATACACGGTATTTGCTGGAAGCAGAGGCGTGTGGTATTTGCACAGTGTATCGCAATGGAAGTGCAAATGTGACTTTCCTTACCAGAAAAAAACTCTTGCTCGTAGGACCAGAAACTGCATGGGATTCAACTCCATTTCTGTCTGGGAAACAAACACTAGCTCGCCTTACAAGAAACACACTCTGCTCTTGAGAAAAGAGCGCTCTTCTACTCTACAGTGTTTCCTATGGGGTCCGAACAGTGAGCTTGCTCAGAACAAAATAACTGTGCTTCCTACACACATGGGCCATATCTAGTTCAACTCTGCTTAGGAAACTGACAAGAACAGTAGCTCCTCGTCAGTCCAATACACTGTACTCACTGTGAACAGACGCGAGTGCTATTTGCACTGTGTATGGCAATGGGAGCACAATAGTGACTTTCCTTACCAGAAAACAACTCTTGTTCGTAGGACCAAAAACTGCATGTGATTAAACTCCATTTAGGACTGGGAATCAAACGCTAGCTCGCCTTACAAGAAACACACTCTGCTTTTGAGAAAAGAGCACTCTTCTACTCTACTGTGCTTTTTATAGGGCCAGTACAGTGAGCTTGCTCAGAACAATGAACTGTGCTGACTACACACACAGGCCATATCTATTTCAATTCTGCTTAGGAAACTGACAAGAACAGTAGATCCTCTTCAGTCCAATACACTGTACTTGCTGGGAACAGACGCCAGTGCTATTTGCCCTGTGTATGACAATGGGAGCACAATAGTGACTCTTCTTAGCAGAAAACAACTCTTGCTCATAGGATCACAAACTGCATGTGATTCAACTCCATTTCTGATTGGGAAACCAACGCTAGCTCGCTTACAAGAAACACACTCAGCTTTTGAGAAAAGAGCACTCTTCTACTCTACTGTGTTTCCTATAGGGCCAGAACAGTGAGCTTGCTCAGAAAAAAAGAACTGTGCTTCCTACACACATGGACCATATCTAGTTCAACTCTGCTTAGGAACCTGACAAGAACAGTAGATCCTCCTCAGTCCAATACACTGTACTCGCTGTGAACAGACGCGAGTGCTATTTGCACTGTGTATGGCAATGGGAGCGCAATAGCCTATCCTTACCAAAAAACAACTCTTGCTCATAGGACCGAAAACTGCATGTGATTCAACTCCATTTAGAACTGGGAAATAAACGCTAGCTCGCCTTACAAGAAACACACTCTGCTTTTGAGAAAAGAGCACTCTTCTACTCTACTGTGTTTCCTATGGGGTCCAAACAGTGAGCTTGCTCATAACAAAAGAACTGCGCTTCCTACACACACGGCCATATCTAGTTCAATTCTGCTTAGGAGACTGACAAGAACAGTAGCTCCTCTTCAGTCCAATACACTGTACTTGCTGGGAACAGACGCATGTGCTATTTGCACTTTGTATGGCAATGGGAGCGCAATAGTGACTCTTCTTATCAGAAAACAACTCTTGCTCATAGGACCAGAAACTGCATGGGATTCAACTCCGTTTCTGTCTGGGAAACAAACACTAGCTTTCCTTACAAGAAACACACTCTGCTTTTGAGAAAAGAGCACTCTTCTACTCTACTGTGTTTCCTATGGGGTCTGAACAGTGAGCTTGCTCAGAACAAAAGAACTGTGCTTCCTACACACACGGGCCATAAATAATTCAACTCTGCTTAGGAAACTGACAAGAACAGTAGCTCCTCTTCAGTCCAATACACTGTACTTGCTTAGAACAGACGCGAGTGCTATTTGCACTGTGTATGAAAATGGGAGCACAATAGTGACTCTTCTTACCAGAAAACAACTCTTGCTCGTAGGACCAGAAACTGCATGGGATTCAACTCAATTTCTGACTGAGAAACAAACATTAGCTCGCCTAACAAGAAACACACTCTTCTTTTGAGAAAAGAGCACTCTTCTACTCAACTGTGTTTCCTATGGGGTCGAACAGTAAGTTGCTCAGAAAAAAAGAACTGTGCTTCCTACACACACGGGCCATATCTTGTTCAACTCTGCTTAGGAAACTGACAAGAACAGTAGATCCTCTTCAGTCCAATACACTGTACATGCTGGGGAACAGATGCCAGTGCTATTTGCACTGTGTATGACAATGGGACCACAACAGTGACTCTTCTTACCAGAAAACAACTCTTGCTCATAGGACCAGAAACTGCATGGGATTCAACTCCATTTAGGACTGGGAAACAAACGCTATCTCGCCTTACAAGAAACTCAATCTGCTTTTGAGAAAACAGCGCTCTTCTACTATACTGTGTTTCCTAAGTGTTCCGAACAGTGAGCTTGTTCAGAACAAAAGAACTGTGCTTCCTACACACACGGGCCATATCTAGAACAACTCTGCTTAGGAAACTGACAAGAAAAGAGCTCCTCGTCTGTCCAATACACTGTACTCGCTGTGAACAGACGCGAGTGCTATTTGCACTGTGTATGGCAATGGGAGCACAATAGTGACTTTCCCTACCAAAAAACAACTCTTGCTCGTAGGACCAAAAACTGCATGTGATTCAACTCCATTTAGGACTGGGAAACAAATGCTAGATCGCCTTACAAGAAACACACTCTGCTTTTGAGAAAAGAGCACTCTTCTACTCTACTGTGCTTTTTATAGGGCGAGTACAGTGAGCTTGCTCAGAACAATGAACTGTGCTGACTACACACACAGGCCATATCTATTTCAATTCTGCTTAGGAAACTGACAAGAACAGTAGATCCTCTTCAGTCCAATACACTGTACTTGCTTGGAACAGACACCAGTGCTATTTGCCCTGTGTATGACAATGGGAGCACAATAGTGACTCTTCTTACAAGAAAACAACTCTTGCTCATAAGACCGAAAACTGCATGTGATTCAACTCCATTTCTGACTGGGAAACAAACACTAGCTTTCCTTACAAGAAACACACTCTGCTTTTGAGAAAAGAGCACTCTTCTACTCTACTGTGTTTCCTATGGGGTCCGAACAGTGTGCTTGCTCAGAACAAAAGAACTGTGCTTCCAACACACATGGGCCATATCTAGTTCAACTCTGCTTAGGAAACTGACAAGAACAGTAGATCCTCCTCAGTCCAATACACACTACATGCTGGGAACAGACACCATTGCTATTTGCCCTGTGCATGACAATGGGAGCACAATAGTGACTCTTCTTACCCGAAAACAACTCTTCCTCATAGGACCAGAAACTGCATGGCATTCAACTCCATTTCTGACTGGGAAACAAACACTAGCTCGCCTCACAAGAAACACACACTCCTTTTGAGAAAAGAGCACTCTTCTACTCTACTGTGTTTCCTAATTGTTCCGAACAGTGAGATTGCTCAGAACAAAAGAACTGTGCTTTGTACACACACGGTACATATCTAGTTCAACTCTGCTTAGGAAACTGACAAGAACAGTAGATCCTCTTCAGTCCAATACACGGTATTTGCTGGAAGCAGAGGCGTGTGGTATTTGCACAGTGTATCGCAATGGAAGTGCAAATGTGACTTTCCTTACCAGAAAAAAACTCTTGCTCGTAGGACCAGAAACTGCATGGGATTCAACTCCATTTCTGTCTGGGAAACAAACACTAGCTCGCCTTACAAGAAACACACTCTGCTCTTGAGAAAAGAGCGCTCTTCTACTCTACAGTGTTTCCTATGGGGTCCGAACAGTGAGCTTGCTCAGAACAAAATAACTGTGCTTCCTACACACATGGGCCATATCTAGTTCAACTCTGCTTAGGAAACTGACAAGAAAAGAGCTCCTCGTCAGTCCAATACACTGTACTCACTGTGAACAGACGCGAGTGCTATTTGCACTGTGTATGGCAATGGGAGCACAATAGTGACTTTCCTTACCAGAAAACAACTCTTGTTCGTAGGACCAAAAACTGCATGTGATTCAACTCCATTTAGGACTGGGAATCAAACGATAGCTCGCCTTACAAGAAACATACTCTGCTTTTGAGAAAAGAGCACTCTTCTACTCTACTGTGCTTTTTATAGGGCCAGTACAGTGAGCTTGCTCAGAACAATGAACTGTGCTGACTACACACACAGGCCATATCTATTTCAATTCTGCTTAGGAAACTGACAAGAACAGTAGATCCTCTTCAGTCCAATACACTGTACTTGCTGGGAACAGACGCCAGTGCTATTTGCCCTGTGTATGACAATGGGAGCACAATAGTGACTCTTCTTAGAGGAAAACAACTCTTGCTCATAGGACCACAAACTGCATGTGATTCAACTCCATTTCTGACTGGGAAACCAACGCTAGCTCGCCTTACAAGAAACACACTCAGCTTTTGAGAAAAGAGCACTCTTCTACTCTACTGTGTTTCCTATAGGGCCAGAACAGTGAGCTTGCTCAGAAAAAAAGAACTGTGCTTCCTACACACATGGACCATATCTAGTTCAACTCTGCTTAGGAACCTGACAAGAACAGTAGATCCTCCTCAGTCCAATACACTGTACTCGCTGTGAACAGACGCGAGTGCTATTTGCACTGTGTATGGCAATGGGAGCGCAATAGCCTATCCTTACCAAAAAACAACTCTTGCTCATAGGACCGAAAACTGCATGTGATTCAACTCCATTTAGAACTGGGAAATAAACGCTAGCTCGCCTTACAGGAAACACACTCTGCTTTTGAGAAAAGAGCACTCTTCTACTCTACTGTGTTTCCTATGGGGTCCAAACAGTGAGCTTGCTCATAACAAAAGAACTGCGCTTCCTACACACACGGCCATATCTAGTTCAATTCTGCTTAGGAGACTGACAAGAACAGTAGCTCCTCTTCAGTCCAATACACTGTACTTGCTGGGAACAGACGCATGTGCTATTTGCACTTTGTATGGCAATGGGAGCGCAATAGTGACTCTTCTTATCAGAAAACAACTCTTGCTCATAGGACCAGAAACTGCATGGGATTCAACTCCGTTTCTGTCTGGGAAACAAACACTAGCTTTCCTTACAAGAAACACACTCTGCTTTTGAGAAAAGAGCACTCTTCTACTCTACTGTGTTTCCTATGGGGTCTGAACAGTGAGCTTGCTCAGAACAAAAGAACTGTGCTTCCTACACACACGGGCCATAAATAATTCAACTCTGCTTAGGAAACTGACAAGAACAGTAGCTCCTCTTCAGTACAATACACTGTACTTGCTGGGAACAGACGCGAGTGATATTTGCCCTGTGTATGACAAGGGAGCGCAATAGTGACTTTCCTTACCAGGAAACAACTCTTGCTCATAGGACCAAAAACTGCATGTGATTCAACTCCATTTCTGACTGGGAAACAAACACTAACTTGCCTTAAAAGAAACACACTCTGCTTTTGAGAAAAGAGCGCTCTTCTACTCTACAGTGTTTCCTATAGGGCCAAAACAGTGAGCTTGCTCAGAACAAAAGAACTGTGCTTCCTACACACACAGGCAATATCTAGTTCAACTCTGCTCAGGAAACTGACAAGAACAGTAGATCCTCTTCAGTCCAATACACTGTACTTGCTGGGAACAGACCTCAGTGCTATTTGCCCTGTGTATGACAATGGGAGCACAATAGTGACTCTTCTTACAAGAAAACAACTCTTGCACATAGGACCACAAACTGCATGTGATTCAACTCCATTTCTGACTGGGAAACAAACGCTAGCTCGTCTTACAAGATAAACACTCTGCTTTTGAGAAAAGAGCACTCTTCTACTTTCCTATTTTTCCTATAGGGCCAGAACAGTGAGCTTGCTCAGAACAAAAGAACTGTGCTGACTACACACACGGGCCATATCTATTTCAATTCTGCTAGGTAACTGACAAGAACAGTAGATCCTCTTCAGTCCAATACACTGTACTTGCTGGGAACAGACGCCAGTGATATTTGCCCTGTGTATGACAATGGGAGCACAATAGTGAATCTTCTTACCAGAAAACAACTCTTGCTCTTAGGACCCGAAACTGCATGTGATTCAACTCCATTTAGGACTGTGAAACAAACGCTAGCTCGCCTTACAAGAAACACAATCTGCTTTTGAGAAAAGAGCACTCTTCTACTCTATTGTGTTTTCTATGGGGTCCGAACAGAGAGCTTGCTCAGAACAAAAGAACTGTGGTTCAAACACACAGGGGCCATATCTGGTTCAATTCTGCTTAGGAAACTGACAAGAACAGTAGCTCCTCTTCAGTCCAATACACTGTACTTGCTGGGAACAGACGCCAGTGCTATTTTCACTGTGTATGGCAATCGGAGCTCAACAGTGACTCTTTTGCCAGAAAACAACTCTTGCTCGTAGGACTAGAAACTGCATGGGATTCAACTCCATTTAGGTCTGGGAAACAAACGCTAGCTCGACTTACAAGAAACACACTCTGCTTTTGAGAAAAGAGTACTCTTCTACTCTACGGTTTTTCCTAAGGGATCCAAACAGTGAACTAGCTCAGAACAAAAGAACTTTGCTTCCTACACACACGGGCCATATCTAGTTCAACTCTGCTTAGGAAACTGACAAGAACAGTAGATCCTCTTCAGTCGAATACACTGTACTTGCTGGGAACAAACCTCAGTGCTATTTGCCCTGTGTATGACAATGGGAGCACAATAGTGACTCTTCTTACAAGAAAACAACTCTTGCTCATAGGACCACAAACTGCATGTGATTCAACTCCATTTCTGACTGGGATACAAACGCTAGCTCGCCTTACAAGAAAAACACTCTGCTTTTGAGAAAAGAGCACTCTTCTACTCTACTGTGTTTCCTATAGGGCCAGAACAGTGAGCTTGCTCAGAACAAAAAAACTGTGCTTCCTACACACACGGACGATATCTAGTTCAACTCTGCTTAGGAACCTGACAAGAACAGTGGATCCTCCTCAGTCCAATGCACTGTACTCGCTGTGAACAGACACGAGTGCTATTTGCACTGTGTATGGCAATGGGAGCACAATAGCCTATCCTTACCAGAAAACAACTCTTGCTCATAGGACCGAAAACTGCATGTGATTCAACTCCATGTAGAACTGGGAAATAAACGCTAGCTCGCCTTACAAGAAACACACTCTGCTTTTGAGAAAAGAGCACTCTTCTACTCTACTGTGTTTCCTATGTGGTCCAAACAGTGAGCTTGCTCAGAACAAAAGAACTGCGCTTGCTACACACACGGCCATATCTAGTTCAATTCTGCTTAGGAAACTGACAAGAACAGTAGCTCCTCTTCAGTCCAATACACTGTACTTGCTGGGAACAGACGCATGTGCTATTTGCACTGTGTATGGCAATGGGAGCGCAATAGTGACTCTTCTTATCAGAAAACAATTCTTGCTCGTAGGACCAGAAACTGCATGGGATTCAACTCCATTTCTGTCTGGGAAACAAACACTGGCTTTCCTTACAATAAACACACTCTGCTTTTGAGAAAAGAGCACTCTTCTACTCTACTGTGTTTCCTATGGGGTCTGAACAGTGAGCTTGCTCAGAACAGAAGAACTGTGCTTCCTACACACACGGGCCATATCTAATTCAACTCTGCTTAGGAAATTGACAAGAACAGTAGCTCCTCTTCAGTCCATTACACTGTACTTGCTGGGAACAGACGCGAGTGCTATTTGCACTGTTTTTGGCAATGGGAGCGCAATAGTGACTTTCCTTACCAGAAAACAACTCTTGCTCGTAGGACCAAAAACTGCATGTGATTCAACTCCATTTAGGACTGAGAAACAAACGCTAGCTCGCCTTACAAGAAACACACTCTGCTTTAGAGAAAAGAGCACTCTTCTACTCTACTGTGTTTCCTATGTGGTCCAAACAGTGAGCTTGCTCAGAACAAAAGAACTGCGCTTGCTACACACACGGCCATATCTAGTTCAATTCTGCTTAGGAAACTGACAAGAACAGTAGCTCCTCTTCAGTCCAATACACTGTACTTGCTGGGAACAGACGCATGTGCTATTTGCACTGTGTATGGCAATGGGAGCGCAATAGTGACTCTTCTTATCAGAAAACAATTCTTGCTCGTAGGACCAGAAACTGCATGGGATTCAACTCCATTTCTGTCTGGGAAACAAACACTGGCTTTCCTTACAATAAACACACTCTGCTTTTGAGAAAAGAGCACTCTTCTACTCTACTGTGTTTCCTATGGGGTCTGAACAGTGAGCTTGCTCAGAACAGAAGAACTGTGCTTCCTACACACACGGGCCATATCTAATTCAACTCTGCTTAGGAAATTGACAAGAACAGTAGCTCCTCTTCAGTCCATTACACTGTACTTGCTGGGAACAGACGCGAGTGCTATTTGCACTGTTTTTGGCAATGGGAGCGCAATAGTGACTTTCCTTACCAGAAAACAACTCTTGCTCGTAGGACCAAAAACTGCATGTGATTCAACTCCATTTAGGACTGAGAAACAAACGCTAGCTCGCCTTACAAGAAACACACTCTGCTTTTGAGAAAAGAGCACTCTTCTACTCTACTGTGTTTCCTATAGGGCCAGAACAGTGAGCTTGCTCAGAACAACTGAACGGTGCTTCCTACACACGGACCATATCTAGTTCAACTCTGCTTAGGAACCTGACAAGAACAGTAGATCCTCTTCACTCCAATACACTGTACATGCTGGCAACAGACGCCATTGCTATTTGGCCTGTGTATGACAATGGGAGCGCAATAGTGACTCCTCTTACCAGAAAAAACTCTTGCTCGTAGGACCCGAAACTGCATGTGATTCAACTCCATTTAGGACTGGGAAAAAAACACTAGCTCGACTTACAAGAAACACACTCTGCTTTTGAGAAAAGAGCACTCTTCTACTCTACTGTGTTTCCTATGGGGTCCGAACAGTGATCTTGCTCAGAACAAAAGAACTGTGCTTCCTACACACACGGGCCATATCTAGTTGAATTCTGCTTAGAAAACTGACAAGAACAGTAGCTCCTCCTCAGTCCAATACACTGTACTTGCTGGGAACAGACGCGAGTGCTATTTGCACTGTGTATGGAAATGGGAGCACAATAGTTACTCTTCTTACCAGAAAACAACTCTTGCTGGTAGGACCAAAAACTGCATGTGATTCAACTCCTTTTAGGACTGGGAAACAAACGCTAGCTCGCCTTACTAGAAACACACTCTGCTTCTGAGAAAAGAGCACTCATCTACTCTACTGTGTTTCCTATATGGCCAGAACAGTGAGCTTGCTCAGAACAAAAGAACTGTGCTGCCTACACACACGGGCCCTATCTAGTTCAATTCTGCTTAGGAAACTGACAATATCAATAGATCCACTTCAGTCCAATACACTGTACATGCTGGCAACAGACGCCAGTGCTCTTTGCCCTGTGTGTGACAATGGGAGCACAATAGTGACTCTTCTTACCAGAAAACAACTCTTGCTGGTAGGACCAGAAACTGCATGTGATTCAACTCCGATTAGGACTGGGAAACAAACGCTAGCTCGCCGTACAAGAAACATACTCTGCTTTTGAGAAAAGAGCACTCATCTACTGTACTGTGTTTTCTATGGGGTCCGAACAGTGAGCTTGCTCAGAACAAAAGAACTGTGCTTCCTACACACACGGGCCTTATCTAGTTCAACTCTGCATAGTAAACTGACTAGAACCGTAGCTCCTCTTCAGTCCAATACACTGTACTTGCTGGGAACAGACTCGAGTGCTATTTGCACTGTGTATGGCAAAGGGAGTGCAATATTGACTCTTCTTACCAGAAAACAACTCTTGCTCGTAGGACCAGAAACTGCATGTGTATTCCAACTCCATTTAGGACTGGGAAACAAACGCTAGCTCGACTTAAAAGAAACACACTCTGCTTTAGAGAAAAGAGCACTCTTCTACTCTACTGTGTTTCCTATAGGGCCAGAACAGTGAGCTTGCTCAGAACAAAAGCACTGTGCTTCCTCCACACACGGGCCATATCTAGTTCAACTCTGCTTAGGAACCTGACAAGAACAGTAGATCCTCTTCAGTCCAATACACTGTACATGCTGGGAACAGATGCCAGTGCTATTTGCACTGTGTGTGACAATGGGGGCGCAATAGTGACTTTTCTTACCAGAAAACAACTCTTGCATGTAGAACCCGATACTGCATGTGATTCAACTCCATTTAGGACTGGGAAACAAACGCTAGCTCGCCTTACAAGAAATATATTCTGCTTTTGAGAAAAGAGCACTCATCTACTGTACTGTGTTTTCTATTGGGTCCGAACAGTAAGCTTGCTAAGAACAAAAGAACTGTGCTTCCGACACTCACGGGCCATATCTAGTTTAACTCTGCTTAGAAAACTGACAAGAACAGTAGCTCCTCTTCAGTCCAATACACTGTACTTGCTGGGAACAGACGCGAGTGCTATTTGCCCTGTGTATGGCAATGGGAGCGCAATAGTGACTCATCTTACCAGAAAACAACTCTTGCTCGTAGGACCAGAAAGTGCATGTAATTCAACTGCATTTAGGACTGGGAAACAAATGCTAGCTTGCCTTACAGGAAACAAACTCTGCTTCTGAGAAAAGAGCACTCATCTACTCTACTGTGTTTCCTATAGGGCCAGAACAGTGAGCTTGCTCAGAACAAAAAAACTGTGCTTCCTACACACACGGCCATATCTAGTTCAAGTCTGCTTAGGAACCTGACAAGAACAGTAGATCCTCTTCAGTCCAATACACTGTACTTGCTGGCAACAGACGCCAGTGCTATTTGTCCTGTGTATGGCAATGGCAGCGCAATAGTGACTTTCCTTAACAGAAAACAACTCTTGCTCATAGTACCAGAAACTGCATGGGATTCAACTAAATTTAGGCCTGGGAAACAAACGCTAGCTCGCCTTACAAGAAAAACACTCTGGTTTAGAGAAAAGAGCACTATTCTAGTCTACTGTGTTTCCTATGGGGTCCAAAAAGTAAGCTTGCTCAAAACAAAAGAACTGTGCTTCGTACACACACGGATCATATGCAGTTCAACTCTGCTTAGGAAACTGACAAGAACAGTAGCTCCTATTCAGTCCAATACACTGTACTTGCTGGGAACAGACGCGACTGCTATTTGCACTGTGTATGGCAATGGGAGCATAATAGTGACTTTCCTTACCAGTAAACAACTCTTGCTCGTAGGAGCAGAAACTGCATGTGATTCAACTCCATTTCTGACTGGGAAACAAACGCTAGCTCGCCTTACAAGAAAAACACTCTGCTTTTGAGAAAAGAGCACTCTTCTACATTACTGTGTTTCCTATAGGGCCAGAACAGTGAGCTTGCTCAGAACAAAAGAACTGTGCTGACTACACACACGGGCCATATCTATTTCAATTCTGCTTAGGTAACTGACAAGAATAGTAGATCCTCTTCAGTCCAATACACTGTACTTGCTGGGAACAGACGCCAGTGATATTTGCCCTGTGTATGACAATGGGAGCGCAATAGTGAATCTTCTTACCAGAAAACAACTCTTGCTCTTAGGACCCGAAACTGCATGTGATTCAACTCCATTTAGGACTGTGAAACAAACGCTAGCTCGCCTTACAGGAAACACAATCTGCTTTTGAGAAAAGAGCACTCTTCTACTCTATAGTGTTTTCTATGGGGTCCGAACAGTGAGCTTGCTCAGAACCAAAGAACTGTGGTTCCCACACACAGGGGCCATATCTAGTTCAACTCTGCTTAGGAAACTGACAAGAACAGTAGCTCCTCTTCAGTCCAATACACTGTACTTGCTGGGAACAGACGCGAGTGCTATTTGCACTGTGTATGGCAATCGGAGCTCAATAGTGACTCTTTTGCCAGAAAACAACTCTTGCTCGTAGGACTAGAAACTGCACGGGATTCAACTCCATTTAGGTCTGGGAAACAAATGCTAGCTCGACTTACAAGAAACACACTCTGCTTTTGAGAAAAGAGTACTCTTCTACTCTACTGTTTTTCCTAAGGGATACGAACAGTGAACTAGCTCAGAACAAAAGAACTTTGCTTCCTACACACACGGGCCATATCTAGTTCAACTCTGCTTAGGAAACTGACAATAACAGTAGCTCCTCTTCAGTCCAATACACTGTACTTGCTGAGAAAAGACGCGAGTGCTATGTGCACTGTGTATGGCAATGGGAGATCAATAGTGACTCTTCTTAACAGAAAACAACTCTTGCTAGTAGGACCAGAAACTGCATGGCATTCAACTCCATTTCTGACTGGGAAACAAACACTAGCTCGCCTTACAAGAAACACACTCTGCTTTTGAGAAAAGAGCACTCTTCTACTCTACTGTGTTTCCTAAAAGTTCCGAACAGTGAGCTTGCTCAGAACAAAAGAACTGTGCTTTTTACACACACGGGCCATATCTAGTTCAATTCTGCTTAGGAAACTGACAAGAACAGTAGACCCTCTTCAGTCCAATACACGGTACTTGCTGGAAGCAGACGCGTGTGGTATTTGCACAGTGTATGGCAATGGAAGCGCAATAGTGACTTTCCTTACCAGAAAAAAACTCTTGCTCCTAGGACCAGAAACTGCATGGGATTCAACTCCATTTCTGACTGGGAAACAAACACTAGCTTGCCTTACAAGAAACACACTCTGCTTTTGAGAAAAGAGCCCTCTTCTACTCTACAGTGTTTCCTATAGGGCCAGAAAAATGAGCTTGCTCAGAACAAAAGAACTGTGCTTCCTACACACACGGGCAATATCTAGTTCAACTCTGCTTAGGAAACTGACAAGAACAGTAGATTCTCTTCAGTCCAATACACTGTACTTGCTGGGAACAGACCTCAGTGCTATTTGCCCTGTGTATGTCAATGGGAGCACAATAGTGACTCTTCTTACAAGAAAACAATTCTTGCTCATAGGACCACAAACTGCATGTGATTCAACTCCATTTCTGACTGGGAAACAAACGCTAGCTCGCCTTACAAGAAAAACACTCTGCTTTTGAGAAAAGAGCACTCTTCTACTCTACTGTGTTTCCTATAGGGCCAGAACAGTGAGCTTGCTCAGAAAAAAAAAACTGTGCTTCCTACACACACGGACGATATATAGTTCAACTCTGCTTAGGAACCTGATGAGAACAGTAGATCCTCTTCAGTCCAATACACTGTACATGCTGGGAACAGACACCATTGCAATTTGCCCTGTGCATGAAAATGGGAGCACAATAGTGACTCTTCTTACCAGAAAACAACTCTTGCTCTTATGACCAGAAACTGCATGGCATTCAACTCCATTTCTGACTGGGAAACAAACACTAGCTCGCCTTAAAGAAACACACTCTGCTTTTGAGAAAAGAGCACTCTTCTACTCTACTGTGTTTCCTAATTGTTCCGAAAAGTGAGCTTGCTCAGAACAAAAGAACTGTGCTTCCTACACACACGGGCCATATCTAGTTCAACTCTGCTTAGGAAACTGACAAGAACAGTAGCTTTTCTTCAGTCCGATACACTGTACTTGCTGGGATCAGACGCGAGTGCTATTGCACTGTGTATGGCAATGGGAGCACAATAGTGACTTTCCTTACCAGAAAACAACTCTTGCTCGTAGGACCAGAAACTGCTTGGGATTGAACTCCATTTAGGACTGGGAAAAAAACACTACCTTGCCTTACAAAAAACACACTCTGCTTTTGAGAAAAGAGTACTCTTCTACTCTACTGTGTTTCCTATAAGTCCAGAACAGTGAGCTTGCTCAGAACATAATAACTGTGCTTCCTACACACACGCGCCATATCTAGTTCAACTCTGCTTAGGAACCTGACAAGAACAGTAGATCCTCTTCAGTCCAATACACTGTAATTGCTGGGAACAGACGCCAGTGCTATTTGTCCTGTGTATGGCAATGGCAGCGCAATAGTGACTATTCTTACCATAAAACAACTCTTGCTCATAGGACCAGAAACTTCATGTGATTCAACTCCATTTAGTACTGGGAAACAAACGCTAGCTCGCCTTACAAGAAACACACTCTGCTTTAGAGAAGAGAGCACTCTTCTACTCTACTGTGTTTCCTATAGGGCCAGAACAGTGAGCTTGCTCAGAACAAAAGAACTGTGCTTCCTACACACGGGCCATATCTAGTTCAACTCTGCTTAGGAAACTGACAAGAACAGTAGCTCCTCTTCAGTCTGATACACTACTTGCTGGGAACAGACGGGAGTGCTATTTGCACTGTGTATGGCAATGGGAGCACAATAGGGACTTTCCTTACCAGAAAACAACTCTTGCTCATAGGACCAGAAAGTGCATGTGATTAAACTCCATTTAGGACTGGGAAAAAACACTAGCTCGCCTTACAAGAAAGACTCTCTGATTTTGACAAAAAGCACTCTTCTACTCTACTGTGTTTCCTATGGGGTCCAAACAGTGAGCTTGCTCAGAACAAAAGAACTGTGCTTCCTACACACACGGGCCATATCTAGTTCAACTCTGCTTAGGAACCTGACAAGAACAGTAAGTCCTCCTCAGTCCAATACACTGTACATGCTGGGAACAGACACCATTGCTATTAGCCCTGTGCATGACAATGGGAGCAAAATAGTGACTCTTCTTACCAGAAAACAACTCTTGCTCGTAGGACCAGAAACTGCATGGCATTCAACTCCATTTCTGACTGCGAAACAAACACTAGCTCGCCTTACAAGAAACACACTCTTCTTTTGAGAAAAGAGCACTCTTCTTCTCTACTGTGTTTCCTAATTGTTCCGAACAGTGAGCTTGCTCAGAACAAAAGAACTGTGCTTTGTACACATACGGTCCATATCTAGTTCAACTCTGCTTAGGAAACTGACAAGAACAGTAGCTCCTCTTCAGTCCAATACACAGTACTTGCTGGAAGCAGATGCGTGTGGTATTTGCACAGTGTATGGCAATGGAAGCACAATAGTGACTTTCGTTACCAGAAAAAAACTCTTGCTCGTAGGACCAAAAACTCCATGGGATTCAACTCCATTTCTGACTGGGAAACAAACACTAGCACGCCTTACAAGAAACACACTCTGCTTTTGAAAAAAGAGCGCTTTTCTACTCTACAGTATTTCCTATTGGGTCCGAACAGTGAGCTTGCTCAGAACAAAAGAACTGTGCTTCCTACACACACGGGCCATATCTAGTTCAACTCTGCTTAGGAAACTGACAAGAAAAGAGCTCCTCGTCAGTCCAATACACTGTACTCACTGTTAACAGACGCTAGTGCTATTTGCACTGTGTATGGCAATGGGAGCACAATAGTGACTTTCCTTACCAGAAAACAACTCTTGCTCGTCGGACCAGAAACTGCATGTGATTCAACTCCATTTAGGACTGGGAAACAAACGCTAGCTCGCCTTACAAGAAACACACTCTGCTTTTGAGAAAAGAGCACTCTTCTACTCTACTGTGCTTTTTATAGGGCCAGTACAGTGAGCTTGCTCAGAACAATGAACTGTGCTGACTACACACACAGGCCATATCTATTTCAATTCTGCTTAGGAAACTGACAAGAACAGTAGATCCTCTTCAGTCCGATACACTGTACTTGCTGGGAACAAACGCCAGTGCTATTTGCCCTGTGTATGACAATGGGAGCACAATAGTGACTCTTCTTACAAGAAAACAACTCTTGCTCATAGGACCACAAACTGCATGTGATTCAACTCCATTTCTGACTGGGAAACCAACGCTAGCTCGCCTTACAAGAAACACCCTCTGCTTTAGAGAAAAGAGCACTCTTCTACTCTACTGTGTTTCCTATGGTGTCCGAACAGTGAGCTTGCTCACAACAAAAGAACTGTGCTTCCTACACACACGGGCCATATCTAGTTCAACTCTGTTTAGGAAACTGACAAGAACAGTAGCTCCTCCTCAGTCCAATACACTGTACTTGCTGGGAACAGAAGCGAGTGCTATTTGCACTGTGTATGGAAATGGGAGCACAATAGTTACTCTTCTTACCAGAAAACAACTCTTGCTGGTAGGACCAAAAACTGCATGTGATTCAACTCCTTTTAGGACTGGGAAACAAACGCTAGCTCGCCTTACAAGAAACACACTCTGCTTCTGAGAAAAGAGCACTCATCTACTCTACTGTGTTTCCTATATGGCCAGAACAGTGAGCTTGCTCCGAACAAAAGAACTGTGCTGCCTACACACACGGGCCCTATCTAGTTCAATTCTGCTTAGGAAACTGACAATATCAATAGATCCACTTCAGTCCAATGCACTGTACATGCTGGCAACAGACGCCAGTGCTCTTTGCCCTGTTTGTGACAATGGGAGCACAATAGTGACTCTTCTTACCAGAAAACAACTCTTGCTGGTAGGACCAGAAACTGCATGTGATTCAACTCCGATTAGGACTGGGAAACAAACGCTAGCTCGCTGTACAAGAAACATACTCTGCTTTTGAGAAAAGAGCACTCATCTACTGTACTGTGTTTTCTATGGGGTCCGAACAGTGAGCTTGCTCAGAACAAAAGAACTGTGCTTCCTACACACACGGGCCTTATCTAGTTCAACTCTGCATAGTAAACTGACTAGAACCGAAGCTCCTCTTCAGTCCAATACACTGTACTTGCTAGGAACAGACGCGAGTGCTATTTGCCCTGTGTATGGCAATGGGAGCGCAATAGTGACTCTTCTTACCAGAAAACAACTCTTGCTCGTAGGACCAGAAAGTGCATGTAATTCAACTGCATTTAGGACTGGGAAACAAATGCTAGCTTGTCTTACAGGAAACACACTCTGCTTCTGAGAAAAGAGCACTCATCTACTCTACTGTGTTTCCTATAGGGCCAGAACAGTGAGCTTGCTCAGAACAAAAAAACTGTGCTTCCTACACACACGGCCATATCTAATTCAAGTCTGCTTAGGAACCTGGCAAGAACAGTAGATCCTCTTCAGTCCAATACACTCTACTTGCTGGCAACAGACGCCAGTGCTATTTGTCCTGTGTATGGCAATGGCAGCGCAATAGTGACTTTCCTTACCAGAAAACAACTCTTGCTCATAGTACCAGAAACTGCATGGGATTCAACTAAATTTAGGCCTGGGAAACAAACGCTAGCTTGCCTTACAAGAAAAACACTCTGGTTTAGAGAAAAGAGCACTATTCTAGTCTACTGTGTTTCCTATGGGGTCCAAAAATTAAGCTTGCTCAAAACAAAAGAACTGTGCTTCGTACACACACGGATCATATGCAGTTCAACTCTGCTTAGGAAACTGACAAGAACAGTAGCTCCTATTCAGTCCAATACACTGTACTTGCTGGGAACAGACGCGACTGCTATTTGCACTGTGTATGGCAATGGGAGCATAATAGTGACTTTCCTTACCAGTAAACAACTCTTGCTCGTAGGAGCAGAAACTGCATGTGATTCAACTCCATTTCTGACTGGGAAATAAACGCTAGCTCGCCTTACAAGAAAAACACTCTGCTTTTGAGAAAAGAGCACTCTTCTACTCTACTGTGTTTCCTATAGGGCCAGAACAGTGAGCTTGCTCAGAACAAAAAAACTGTGCTTCCTACACACACGGACGATATCTAGTTCAACTCTGCTTAGGAACCTGACAAGAACAGTAGATCCTCCTCAGTCCAATACACTGTACTCACTGTGAACAGACGCGAGTGCTATTTGCACTGTGTATGGCAATGGGAGCGCAATAGCCTATCCTTACCAGAAAACAACTCTTGCTCATAGGACCGAAAACTGCATGTGATTCAACTCCATGTAGAACTGGGAAATAAACGCTAGCTCGCCTTACAAGAAACACACTCTGCTTTTGAGAAAAGAGCACTTTTCTACTCTACTGTGTTTCCTATCTGGTCCAAACAGTGAGCTTGCTCAGAACAAAAGAACTGCGCTTCCTACACACACGGCCATATCTAGTTCAATTCTGCTTAGGAAACTGACAAGAACAGTAGCTCCTCTTCAGTCCAATACACTGTACTTGCTTGGAACAGACGCATGTGCTATTTGCACTGTGTATGGCAATGGGAGCGCAATAGTGACTCTTCTTATCAGAAAACAACTCTTGCTCGTAGGACCAGAAACTGCATGGGATTCAACTCCATTTCTGTCTGGGAAACAAACACTGGCTTTCCTTACAAGAAACACACTCTGCTTTTGAGAAAAGAGCACTCTTCTACTCTACTGTGTTTCCTATGGGGTCCGAACAGTGATCTTGCTCAGAACAAAAGAACTGTGCTTCCTACACACACGGGCCATATCTAGTTGAATTCTGCTTAGAAAACTGACAAGAACAGTAGATCCTCTTCAGTCCAATACACTGTACTTGTTGGGAACAGACGCCAGTTTTATTTGCCCTGTATATGACAATGGGAGCACAATAGTGACTCTTCTTACCAGAAAACAGCTCTTGCTTGTAGCACCAGAAACTGCATGTGATTCAATTCCATTTAGGACTGGGAAACAAATGCTAGCTAGCCTTACAAGAAACACACTCTGCTTTTGAGAAAAGAGCACTCTTCTACTTTCCTGTGTTTCCTATAGGGCCAGAACAGTGAGCTTGCTCAGAACAAAAGAACTGTGCTGACTACACACACGGGCCATATCTATTTCAATTCTATTTAGGTAACTGACAAGAACAGTAGATCCTCTTCAGTCCAATACACTGTACTTGCTGGGAACAGATGCCAGTGTTATTTGCCCTGTGTATGACAATGGGAGCGCAATAGTGAATCTTCTTACCAGAAAACCACTCTTGCTCTTAGGACCCAAAACTGCATGTGATTCAACTCCATTTAGGACTGTGAAACAAACGCTAGCTCGCCTTACAGGAAACACAATCTGCTTTTGAGAAAAGAGCACTCTTCTACTCTATTGTGTTTTCTATGGGGTCCGAACAGTGAGCTTGCTCAGAACAAAAGAACTGTGGTTCCCACACACAGGGGCCATATCTAGTTCAACTCTGCTTAGGAAACTGACAAGAACAGTAGCTCCTCTTCAGTCCAATACACTGTACTTGCTGGGAACAGACGCGAGTGCTATTTTCACTGTGTATGGCAATCGGAGCTCAATACTGACTCTTTTGCCAGAAAACAACTCTTGCTCGTAGGACTAGAAACTGCATGGGATTCAACTCCATTTAGGTCTGGGAAACAAACGCTAGCTCGACTTACAAGAAACACACTCTGCTTTTGAGAAAAGAGTACTCTTCTACTTTACTGTTTTTCCTAAGGGATCCGAACAGTGAACTAGCTCAGAACAAATGAACTTTGCTTCCCACACACACGGGCCATATCTAGTTCAACTCTGCTTAGGAAACTGACAAGAACAGTAGCTCCTCTTCAGTCCAATACACTGTACTTGCTGAGAACAGACGCGAGGGCTATGTGCACTGTGTATGGCAATGGGAGCTTAATAGTGACTCTTCTTAACAGAAAACAACTCTTGCTAGTAGGACCAGAAACTGCATGGCATTCAACTCCATTTCTGACTGGGAAACAAACACTAGCTCGCCTTACAAGAAACACACTCTGCTTTTGAGAAAAGAGCACTCTTCTACTCTACTGTGTTTCCTAATTGTTCCGAACAGTGAGCTTGCTCAGAACAAAAGAACTGTGCTTCCTACACACACGGACCATATGTAGTTCAACTCTGCTTAGGAACCTGACAAGAACAGTAGCTCCTCTTCAGACCAACACTGTACTTGCTGGGAACAGACGAGAGTGTTTGCACTGTGTATGGCAATGGGAGTTCAATAGTGACATTCCTTACCAGAAAATAACTCTTGTACGTAGGACCAGAAACTGCATGTGTTTCAACTCCATTTAGGACTGAGAAACAAACGCTAGCTCGCCTTACAAGAAACACACTCTGCTTTTGAGAAAAGAGCACTCTTCTACTCTACTGTGTTTCCTATGGGGTCCAAACAATGAGCTTGCTTAGAACAAAAGAACTGTGCTTCCTACACACACGGGCCATATCTAGTTCACCTCTGCTTAGGAAACTGAAAAGAACAGTAGATCCTATTCAGTCCAATACACTGTACTTGCTGGGAACAGACGTGAGTGCTATTTGCACTGTGTATGGCAATGGGAGCACAATAGTGACTCGTCTTACCAGAAAACAACTCTTGCACGTAGGACAAAAAACTGCATGTGACTCAACTCCATTTAGGACTGGGAAACAAACTCTAGCTCGCCTTACAAGAAACAAACTCTGCTTTTGAGAAAAGAGCACTCTTCTACTCTACTGTGTTTCCCATAGGGCCAGAACGTTGAGCTTGCTCAGAACAAAGAACTGTGCTTCCTACACACACGGACCATATCTAGTTCAACTCTGCTTAGGAAACTGAGAAGAACAGTAGATCCTCTTCAGTCCAATACACTGTATTTGCTTTGAACAGACGCGAGTGCTATTTGCATTGTGTATGGCAATGGGAGCTCAATAGTGACTTTCCTTACCAGAAAACAACTCTTGCTCGTAGGACCAGAAACTGCATGGGATTCAACTCCATTTAGGACTGGGAAACAAACTCTAGCGCGCCTTACAAGAAACCCACTCTGCTTTTGAGAAAAGAGCACTCTTCTACTCTATTGTGTTTCCTATAGGGCCAGAACAGTGAGCTTGCTCAGAACATAAGAACAGAGCTTCCTACACACACGGGCCATATCTAGTTCAACTCTGCTTAGGAAACTGACAAGAACAGTAGCTCCTCTTCAGTCCGATACACTGTACTTGCTGGGAACAGACGCGAGTGCTATTTGCACTGTCTATGGCAATGGGAGCACAATAGTGACTTTCCTTACCAGAAAAAAACTCTTGCTCGTAGGACCAGAAACTGCATGTGATTCAACTCCATTTAGGACTGGGAAACAAACGCTAGCTCGCCTTACAATAAACACAGTCTACTTTTGAGAAAAAAGCACTCTTCTACTCTTCTGTGTTTCCTATGGGGTCCAAACAGTGAGTTTTCAGAACAAAAAAAAACTGTGTTTCCTACACACACGGCCATATCTAGTTCAAGTCTGCTTAGGAACCTGACAAGAACAGTAGATCCTTTTCAGTCCAATACACTGTACTTGTTGGCAACTGACGCCAGTGCTATTTGTCCTGTGTATGGCAATGGGAGCGCAAAACTGACTTTCCTTACCAGAAAACAACTATTATTCGTAGGACCGGAAACTGCATGTGATTCAACTCCATTTAGGACTAGGAAACAAACGCTAGCTTGCCTTACAAGAAACACACTCAGCTTTAGAGAAAAGAGCACTCTTGTACTCTACTGTGTTTCCTATACGGCCAGAACAGTGAGCTTGCTCAGAACATAAGAACTGAGCTTCCTACACACACGGGCCATATCTAGTTCAACTCTGCTTAGGAAACTGACAAGAACAGTAGATCCTCTTCAGTTCGATACACTGTACTTGCTGGGAACAGACGCCAGTGCTATTTGTCCTGTGTATGGCAATGGCAGCGCAATAGTGACTATTCTTACCATAAAACAACTCTTGCTCATAGGAACAAAAACTGCATGGGATTCAACTCCATTTAGGACTGGGAAACAAACGCTACCTCGCCTTACATGAAACACACTCTGCTTTTGAGAAAAGAGCACACTTCTACTCTACTGTGTTTCCTATGGGGTCCGAACAGTGAGCTTGCTCAGAACAAAAGAACTGTGCTTCCTACACACATGGGCCATATCTAGTTCACCTCTGCTTAGGAAACTGAAAAGAACAGTAGATCCTATTCAGTCCAATACACTGTACTTGCTGGGAACAGACGCGAGTGCTATTTGCACTGTATATGGCAATGGGAGCACAATAGGGACTTTCCTTACCAGAAAACAACTCTTGCTCGTAGGACCAGAAAGTGCATGTGATTCAACTCCATTTAGGACTGGGAAACAAATGCTAGCTCGCCTTACATGAAACACAATCTGCTTTTGAGAAAAGAGCACTCTTCTACTCTACTGTCTTTCCTATGGGGTCCAAACAGTGAGCTTGCTCAGAACAAAAGAACTGTGCTTCCTACACACATGGGCCATATCTAGTTCAACTCTGCTTAGGAAACTGACAGGAACAGTAGCTCCTCTTCAGTCCGATACACTGTACTTGCTGGGATCAGACGCGAGTGCTATTTGCACTGTGTATGTCAATGTGAGCGCAATAGTGACTTTCCTTACCAGAAAAAAACTCTTGCTCGTAGGACCAGAAACTGCATGTGATTCAACTCCATTTAGGGCTGGGAAAAAAACGCTAGCTCGCCTTACAAGAAACACACTCTGCTTTTGAGAAAAGAGCACTCTTCTACTCTGTTTCCTATAGGGCGAGAACAGTGAGCATGCTCAGAACATAATAACTGTGCTTCCTACACACACGGGCTATATCTAGTTCAACTCTGCTTAGGAACCTGACAAGAAGAGTAGATCCCCTTTAGTCCAATACACTGTACTTGCTGGGAACAGACGCTAGTGCTATTTGTCCTGTGTATGGCAATGGCAGCGCAATAGTGACTATTCTTACCATAAAACAACTCTTGCTCGTAGGACCAGAAACTGCATGTGTTTCAACTCCATTTAGGACTGGGAAACAAACGCTAGCTCGCCTTACAAGAAACACACTCTGCTTTAGAGAAAAGAGCACTCTTCTACTCTACTGTTTTTCCTATAGGGACAGAACAGTGAGCTTGCTCAGAACAAAAGGACTGTGCTTCCTACACACGGGCCATATCTAGTTCAACTCTGCTTAGGAACCTGACAAGAACAGTAGCTCCTCTTCAGTCCGATACACTGTACTTGCTGGGAACAGACGCGAGTGCTATTTGCACTGTATATGGCAATGGGAGCGCAATAGGGACTTTCCTTACCAGAAAACAACTCTTGCTCGTAGGACCAGAAAGTGCATGTGATTCAACTCCATTTAGGACTGGGAAACAAATGCTAGCTCGCCTTACAAGAAACACACTCTGCTTTTGAGAAAAGAGCACTCTTCTACTCTACTGTGTTTCCTATAGGGCGAGAACAGTGAGCTTGCTCAGAACATAATAACTGTGCTTCCTACACACACGGACCATATCTAGTTCAACTCTGCTTAAGAAACTGAGAAAAACAGTAGCTCCTATTCAGTTCAATACACTGTACTTGCTTTGAACAGACGCGAGTGCTATTTGCACTGTGTATGGCAATGGGAGCGCAATAGTGACTTTTTTTACCAGAAAACAACTCTTGCTCGTAGGACCAGAAACTGCATGTGATTCAACTCCATTTAGGATTGGGAAACAAATGCTAGCTCGCCTTACAAGAAACACAGTCTGCTTTTGAGAAAAGAACACTCTTCTACTCTACTGTGTTTCGCATAGGGCTAGAACAATGAGCTTGCTCAGAACTAAAGAACTGTGCTTCCTACACACACGGGGCATATCTAGTTCAACTCTGCTTAGGAAACTGAGAAGAACAGTAGCTCCTCTTCAGTCCAATACACTGTACTTGCTAGGAACAGACGGGAGTGCTATTTGCACTGTGTATGGCAATGGGATTGCAATAGTGACTTTCCTTACCAGAAAACAACTCTTGCTCGTAGGACCAGAAACTGCATGTGATTCAACTCCATTTAGGACTGGGAAACAAACGCTAGCTCGCCTTACAAGAAAAACAGTCTGCTCTTGAGAAAAGAGCACTCTTCTACTCCACTGTGTTTCCTATGGGGTCCAAACAGTGAGCTTGCTCAGAACAAAAAAAATTGTGCTTCCTACACAAACGGCCATATCTAGTTCAAGTCTGCTTAGGAACCTGACAAGAACAGTAGCTCCTCTTCAGTCCGATACACTGTACTTGCTGGGAACAGAAGCGAGTGCTATTTGCACTGTATACGGCAATGGGAGCACAATAGGGACTTTCCTTACCAGAAAACAACTCTTGCTCGTAGGACAAAAAAGTGCATGTGATTCAACTCCATTTAGGACTGGGAAACAAATGCTAGCTCGCCTTACATGAAACACAATCTGCTTTTTAGAAAAGAGCACTCTTCTTCTCTACTGTGTTTTCCATAGGGCTAGAATGGTGAGCTTGCTCAGAACAAAAGAACTGTGCTTCCTACACACATGGGCCATATCTAGTTCAACTCTGCTTAGGAAACTGACAAGAACAGTAGCTCCTCTTCAGTCTGATACACTGTACTTGCTGGGACCAGACGCGAGTGCTATTTGCACTGTGTATGTCAATGGGAGCGCAATAGTGACTTTCCTTACCAGAAAACAACTCTTGCTCGTAGGACCAGAAACTGCATGTGATTCAACTCCATTTAGGGCTGGGAAAAAAACGCTAGCTCGCCTTACAAGAAACACACTCTGCTTTTGAGAAAAGAGCACTCTTCTACTCTACTCTGTTTCCTATAGGGCGAGAACAGTGAGCATGCTCAGAACATAATAACTGTGCTTCCTACACACACGGGCCATATCTAGTTCAACTCTGCTTAGGAACCTGACAAGAACTGTAGATCCCCGTTAGTTCAATACACTGTACTTGCTGGGAACAGACGCCAGTGCTATTTGTCCTGTGTATGGCAATGGAGGCGCAATAGTGACTATTCTTACCATAAAACAACTCTTGCTTGTAGGACCAGAAACTGCATGTGTTTCAACTCCATTTAGGACTGGGAAACAAATGCTAGCTCGCCTTACAAGAAACACACTCTGCTTTTGAGAAAAGAACACTCTTCTACTCTACTGTGTTTCGCATAGGGCTAGAACAATGAGCTTGCTCAGAACTAAAGAACTGTGCTTCCTACACACACGGGGCATATCTAGTTCAACTCTGCTTAGGAAACTGAGAAGAACAGTAGCTCCTCTTCAGTCCAATACACTGTACTTGCTAGGAACAGACGGGAGTGCTATTTGCACTGTGTATGGCAATGGGATTGCAATAGTGACTTTCCTTACCAGAAAACAACTCTTGCTCGTAGGACCAGAAACTGCATGTGATTCAACTCCATTTAGGACTGGGAAACAAACGCTAGCTCGCCTTACAAGAAAAACAGTCTGCTCTTGAGAAAAGAGCACTCTTCTACTCCACTGTGTTTCCTATGGGGTCCAAACAGTGAGCTTGCTCAGAACAAAAAAAATTGTGCTTCCTACACAAACGGCCATATCTAGTTCAAGTCTGCTTAGGAACCTGACAAGAACAGTAGCTCCTCTTCAGTCCGATACACTGTACTTGCTGGGAACAGAAGCGAGTGCTATTTGCACTGTATACGGCAATGGGAGCACAATAGGGACTTTCCTTACCAGAAAACAACTCTTGCTCGTAGCACCAAAAAGTGCATGTGATTCAACTCCATTTAGGACTGGGAAACAAATGCTAGCTCGCCTTACATGAAACACAATCTGCTTTTGAGAAAATAGCACTCTTCTACTCTACTGTCTTTCCTATGGGGTCCAAACAGTGAGTTTGCTCAGAACAAAAGAACTGTGCTTCCTACACACATGGGCCATATCTAGTTCAACTCTGCTTAGGAAACTGAC
Source organism: Peromyscus eremicus (assembly GCF_949786415.1). Classification (NCBI taxonomy): domain Eukaryota; kingdom Metazoa; phylum Chordata; class Mammalia; order Rodentia; family Cricetidae; genus Peromyscus; species Peromyscus eremicus. The sequence continues at coordinate 269,797 of NW_026734515.1, read as the reverse complement.
AAGAACAGTAGCTCCTCTTCAGTCTGATACACTGTACTTGCTGGGACCAGACGCGAGTGCTATTTGCACTGTGTATGTCAATGGGAGCGCAATAGTGACTTTCCTTACCAGAAAACAACTCTTGCTCGTAGGACCAGAAACTGCATGTGATTCAACTCCATTTAGGGCTGGGAAAAAAACGCTAGCTCGCCTTACAAGAAACACACTCTGCTTTTGAGAAAAGAGCACTCTTCTACTCTACTCTGTTTCCTATAGGGCGAGAACAGTGAGCATGCTCAGAACATAATAACTGTGCTTCCTACACACACGGGCCATATCTAGTTCAACTCTGCTTAGGAAACTGAAAAGAACAGTAGATCCTTTTCAGTCCAATACACTGTACTTGTTGGCAACTGACGCCAGTGCTATTTGTCCTGTATATGGCAATGGGAGCGCAAAACTGACTTTCCTTACCAGAAAACAACTATGGTTCGTAGGACCGGAAACTGCATGTGATTCAACTCCATTTAGGACTAGGAAACAAACGCTAGCTTGCCTTACAAGAAACACACTCTGCTTTAGAGAAAAGAGCACTCTTGTACTCTACTGTGTTTCCTATATTGCCAGAACAGTGAGCTTGCTCAGAACATAAGAACTGAGCTTCCTACACACACGGGCCATATCTAGTTCAACTCTGCTTAGGAAACTGACAAGAACAGTAGATCCTCTTCAGTCCGACACACTGTACTTGCTGGGAACAGACGCCAGTGCTATTTGTCCTGTGTATGGCAATGGCAGCGCAATAGTGACTATTCTTACCATAAAACAACTCTTGCTCATAGGAACAAAAACTGCATGGGATTCAACTCCATTTAGGACTGGGAAACAAACGCTACCTCGCCTTACATGAAAGACACTCTGCTTTTGAGAAAAGAGCACACTTCTACTCTACTGTGTTTCCTATGGGGTCCGAACAGTGAGCTTGCTCAGAACAAAAGAACTGTGCTTCCTACACACATGGGCCATATCTAGTTCACCTCTGCTTAGGAAACTGAAAAGAACAGTAGATCCTATTCAGTCCAATACACTGTACTTGCTGGGAACAGACGCGAGTGCTATTTGCACTGTATATGGCAATGGGAGCACAATAGGGACTTTCCTTACCAGAAAACAACTCTTGCTCGTAGGACCAGAAACTGCATGTGATTCAACTCCATTTAGGACTGGGAAACAAATGCTAGCTCGCCTTACATGAAACACAATCTGCTTTTGAGAAAAGAGCACTCTTCTACACTACTGTGTTTCCCATAGGGCCAGAACGGTGAGCTTGCTCAGAACAAAAGAACTGTGCTTCCTACACACACGGACCATATCTAGTTCAACTCTGCTTAAGAAACTGAGAAAAACAGTAGCTCCTCTTCAGTCCAATACACTGTACTTGCTTTGAACAGACGCGAGTGCTATTTGCACTGTGTATGGCAATGGGAGCGCAATAGTGACTTTCTTACCAGAAAACAACTCTTGCCCGTAGGACCAGAAACTGCATGTGATTCAACTCCATTTAGGATTGGGAAACTAATGCTAGCTCTCCTTACCATAAACACAGTCTGCTTTTGAGAAAAAAGCACTCTTCTACTCTACTGTGTTTCCTATGGGGTCCAAACAGTGAGCTTGCTCAGAACAAAAAAAACTGTGCTTCCTACACACATGGCCATATCTAGTTCAAGTCTGCTTAGGAACCTGACAAGAACAGTAGATCCTTTTCAGTCCAATACACTGTACTTGTTGGCAACAGACGCCAGTGCTATTTGTCCTGTGTATGGCAATGGCAGCGCAATAGTGACTTTCCTCACCAGAAAACAACTCTTGCTCAAAGTACCAGAAACTGCATGGGATTCAACTCCATTTAGGACTGGGAAACAAATGCTAGCTCGCCTTACAAGAAACACACTCTGCTATAGAGAAAGGAGCACTCTTCTAGTCTACTGTGTTTCCTATGGGGTCCAAACAGTGAGCTTGCTCAGAACAAAAGAACTGTGCTTCCTACACAGACGGACCATATGTAGTTCAACTCTGCTTAAGAACCTGACAAGAACAGTAGATCCTCTTCAGTCCAACACTGTACTTGCTGGGAACAGACGCGAGTGATATTTGCACTGTGTATGGCAATGGGAGCACAATAGTGACACGTCTTACCAGAAAACAACTCTTGCTTGTAGGACAAAAAACTGCATGTGACTCAACTCCATTTAGGACTGGGAAACAAACTCTAGCTCGCCTTACAAGAAACACACTCTGCTTTTTAGAAAAGAGCACTCTTCTTCTCTACTGTGTTTTCCATAGGGCTAGAATGGTGAGCTTGCTCAGAACAAAAGAACTGTGCTTCCTACACACACGGGCCATATCTAGTTCAACTCTGCTTAGGAAACTGACAAGAACAGTAGCTCCTCTTCAGTCCGATACACTGTACTTGCTGGGATCAGACGCGAGTGCTATTTGCATTGTGTATGGCAATGGGAGCGCAATAGTGACTTTCCTTACCAGAAAAAAACTCTTGCTCGTAGGACCAGAAACTGCATGTGATTCAACTCCATTTAGGACTGGGAAAAAAACGCTAGCTTACCTTACAAGAAACACACTCTGCTTTTGAGAAAAGAGCACTCTTCTACTCTACTGTGTTTCCTATAGGGCGAGAACAGTGAGCTTGCTCAGAACATAATAACTGTGCTTCCTACACACATGGGCCATATCTAGTTCAACTCTGCTTAGGAACCTGACAAGAACTGTAGATCCCCTTTAGTCCAATACACTGTACTTGCTGGGAACAGATGCCAATGCTATTTGTCCTGTGTATGGCAATGGAGGCGCAATAGTGACTATTCTTACCATAAAACAACTCTTGCTCGTAGGACCAGAAACTGCATGTGTTTCAACTCCATTTAGGACTGGGAAACAAACGCTAGCTCGCCTTACAAGAAACACACTCTGCTTTTGAGAAAAGAACACTCTTGTACTCTACTGTGTTTCCCATAGGACTGGAACAATGAGCTTGCTCAGAACTAAAGAACTGTGCTTCCTACACACACGGGGCATATCTAGTTCACCTCTGCTTAGGAAACTGAGAAGAACAGTAGCTCCTCTTCAGTCCAATACACTGTACTTGCTAGGAACAGACGGGAGTGCTATTTGCACTGTGTATGGCAATGGGAGCGCAATAGTGACTTTCCTTACCAGAAAACAACTCTTGCTCGTAGGAGCAGAAACTGCATGTCATTCAACTCCATTTAGGACTGGGAAACAAACGCTAGCTCGCCTTACAAGAAAAACAGTCTGCTTTTGAGAAAAGAGCACTCTTCTACTCTACTGTGTTTCCTATGGGGTCCAAACAGTGAGCTTGATCAGAACAAAAAAAATTGTGCTTCCTACACAAACGGCCATATCTAGTTCAAGTCTGCTTAGGAACCTGACAAGAACAGTAGCTCCTCTTCAGTCTGATACACTGTACTTGCTGGGAACAGAAGCGAGTGCTATTTGCACTGTATATGGCAATGGGAGCACAATAGGGACTTTCCTTACCAGAAAAAAACTCTTGCTCGTAGGACCAGAAAGTGCATGTGATTAAACTCCATTTAGGACTGGGAAACAAATGCTAGCTCGCCTTACATGAAACACAATCTGCTTTGGAGAAAAGAGCACTCTTCTACTCTACTGTCTTTCCTATGGGGTCCAAACAATGAGCTTGCTCAGAACAAAAGAACTGTGCTTCCTACACACATGGGCCATATCTAGTTCAACTCTGCTTAGGAAACTGAAAAGAACAGTAGATCCTTTTCAGTCCAATACACTGTACTTGTTGGCAACTGACGCCAGTGCTATTTGTCCTGTGTATGGCAATGGGAGCGCAAAACTGACTTTCCTTACCAGAAAACAACTATTGTTCGTAGGACCGGAAACTGCATGTGATTCAACTCCATTTAGGACTAGGAAACAAACGCTAGCTTGCCTTACAGGAAACACACTCAGCTTTAGAGAAAAGAGCACTCTTGTACTCTACTGTGTTTCCTATACGGCCAGAACAGTGAGCTTGCTCAGAACATAAGAACTGAGCTTCCTACACACACGGGCCATATCTAGTTCAACTCTGCTTAGGAAACTGACAAGAACAGTAGATCCTCTTCAGTTCGATACACTGTACTTGCTGGGAACAGACGCCAGTGCTATTTGTCCTGTGTATGGCAATGGCAGCGCAATAGTGACTATTCTTACCATAAAACAACTCTTGCTCATAGGAACAAAAACTGCATGGGATTCAACTCCATTTAGGACTGGGAAACAAACGCTACCTCGCCTTACATGAAACACACTCTGCTTTTGAGAAAAGAGCACACTTCTACTCTACTGTGTTTCCTATGGGGTCCGAACAGTGAGCTTGCTCAGAACAAAAGAACTGTGCTTCCTACACACATGGGCCATATCTAGTTCACCTCTGCTTAGGAAACTGAAAAGAACAGTAGATCCTATTCAGTCCAATACACTGTACTTGCTGGGAACAGACGCGAGTGCTATTTGCACTGTATATGGCAATGGGAGCACAATAGGGACTTTCCTTACCAGAAAACAACTCTTGCTCGTAGGACCAGAAACTGCATGTGATTCAACTCCATTTAGGACTGGGAAACAAATGCTAGCTCGCCTTACATGAAACACAATCTGCTTTTGAGGAAAGAGCACTCTTCTACTCTACTTGCTTTCCAATGGGGTCCAAACAGTGAGCTTGCTCAGAACAAAAGAACTGTGCTTCCTACACACATGGGCCATATCTAGTTCAACTCTGCTTAGGAAACTGACAAGAACAGTAGCTCCTCTTCAGTCCGATACACTGTACTTGCTGGGACCAGACGCGAGTGCTATTTGCACTGTGTATGTCAATGTGAGCGCAATAGTGACTTTCCTTACCAGAAAAAAACTCTTGCTCGTAGGACCAGAAACTGCATGTGATTCAACTCCATTTAGGGCTGGGAAAAAAACGCTAGCTCGCCTTACAAGAAACACACTCTGCTTTTGAGAAAAGAGCACTCTTCTACTCTACTCTGTTTCCTATAGGGCGAGAACAGTGAGCATGCTCAGAACATAATAACTGTGCTTCCTACACACACGGGCTATATCTAGTTCAACTCTGCTTAGGAACCTGACAAGAAGAGTAGATCCCCTTTAGTCCAATACACTGTACTTGCTGGGAACAGACGCTAGTGCTATTTGTCCTGTGCATGGCAATGGCATCGCAATAGTGACTATTCTTACCATAAAACAACTCTTGCTCGTAGGACCAGAAACTGCATGTGTTTCAACTCCATTTAGGACTGGGAAACAAACGCTAGCTCGCCTTACAAGAAACACACTCTGCTTTAGAGAAAAGAGCACTCTTCTACTCTACTGTGTTTCCTATAGGGACAGAACAGTGAGCTTGCTCAGAACAAAAGGACTGTGCTTCCTACACACGGGCCATATCTAGTTCAACTCTGCTTAGGAACCTGACAAGAACAGTAGCTCCTCTTCAGTCCGATACACTGTACTTGCTGGGAACAGACGCGAGTGCTATTTGCACTGTATATGGCAATGGGAGCGCAATAGGGACTTTCCTTACCAGAAAACAACTCTTGCTCGTAGGACCAGAAAGTGCATGTGATTCAACTCCATTTAGGACTGGGAAACAAATGCTAGCTCGCCTTACATGAAACACAATCTGCTTTTGAGAAAAGAGCACTTTTCTACACTACTGTGTTTCCCATAGGGCCAGAACGGTGAGCTTACTCAGAACAAAAGAACTGTGCTTCCTACACACACGGACCATATCTAGTTCAACTCTGCTTAAGAAACTGAGAAAAACAGTAGCTCCTATTCAGTCCAATACACTGTACTTGCTTTGAACAGACGCGAGTGCTATTTGCACTGTGTATGGCAATGGGAGCGCAATAGTGACTTTTTTTACCAGAAAACAACTCTTGCTCGTAGGACCAGAAACTGCATGCGATTCAACTCCATTTAGGATTGGGAAACAAATGCTAGCTCGCCTTACAAGAAACACAGTCTGCTTTTGAGAAAAAAGCACTCTTCTACTCTACTGTGTTTCCTATGGGGTCCAAACAGTGAGCTTGCTCAGAACAAAAAAAACTGTGCTTCCTACACACACGGCCATATCTAGTTCAAATCTGCTTAGGAACCTGACAAGAACAGTAGATCCTCTTCAGTCCAACACTGTACTTGCTGGGAACAGACGCGAGTGATATTTGCACTGTGTATGGCAATGGGAGCACAATAGTGACACGTCTTAACAGAAAACAACTCTTGCTCGTAGGACAAAAAACTGCATGTGACTCAACTCCATTTAGGACTGGGAAACAAACTCTAGCTCGCCTTACAAGAAACACACTCTGCTTTTTAGAAAAGAGCACTCTTCTTCTCTACTGTGTTTTCCATAGGGCTAGAATGGTGAGCTTGCTCAGAACAAAAGAACTGTGCTTCCTACACACACGGGGCATATCTAGTTCAACTCTGCTTAGGAAACTGACAAGAACAGTAGCTCCTCTTCAGTCCGATACACTGTACTTGCTGGGATCAGACGCGAGTGCTATTTGCATTGTGTATGGCAATGGGAGCGCAATAGTGACTTTCCTTACCAGAAAAAAACTCTTGCTCGTAGGACCAGAAACTGCATGTGATTCAACTCCATTTAGGACTGGGAAAAAAACGCTAGCTTACCTTACAAGAAACACACTCTGCTTTTGAGAAAAGAGCACTCTTCTACTCTACTGTGTTTCCTATAGGGCGAGAACAGTGAGCTTGCTCAGAACATAATAACTGTGCTTCCTACACACACGGGCCATATCTAGTTCAACTCTGCTTAGGAACCTGACAAGAACTGTAGATCCCCTTTAGTTCAATATACTGTACTTGCTGGGAACAGACGCCAGTGCTATTTGTCCTGTGTATGGCAATGGAGGCGCAATAGTGACTATTCTTACCATAAAACAACTCTTGCTTGTAGGACCAGAAACTGCATGTGTTTCAACTCCATTTAGGACTGGGAAACAAATGCTAGCTCGCCTTACAAGAAACACACTCTGCTTTTGAGAAAAGAACACTCTTCTACTCTACTGTGTTTTGCATAGGGCTAGAACAATGAGCTTGCTCAGAACTAAAGAACTGTGCTTCCTACACACACGGGGCATATCTAGTTCAACTCTGCTTAGGAAACTGAGAAGAACAGTAGCTCCTCTTCAGTCCAATACACTGTACTTGCTAGGAACAGACGGGAGTGCTATTTGCACTGTGTATGGCAATGGGATTGCAATAGTGACTTTCCTTACCAGAAAACAACTCTTGCTCGTAGGACCAGAAACTGCATGTGATTCAACTCCATTTAGGACTGGGAAACAAACGCTAGCTCGCCTTACAAGAAAAACAGTCTGCTCTTGAGAAAAGAGCACTCTTCTACTCCACTGTGTTTCCTATGGGGTTCAAACAGTGAGCTTGCTCAGAACAAAAAAAATTGTGCTTCCTACACAAATGGCCATATCTAGTTCAAGTCTGCTTAGGAACCTGACAAGAACAGTAGCTCCTCTTCAGTCCGATACACTGTACTTGCTGGGAACAGAAGCGAGTGCTATTTGCACTGTATACGGCAATGGGAGCACAATAGGGTCTTTCCTTACCAGAAAACAACTCTTGCTCGTAGGACCAAAAAGTGCATGTGATTCAACTCCATTTAGGACTGGGAAACAAATGCTAGCTCGCCTTACATGAAACACAATCTGCTTTTGAGAAAATAGCACTCTTCTACTCTACTGTCTTTCCTATGGGGTCCAAACAGTGAGTTTGCTCAGAACAAAAGAACTGTGCTTCCTACACACATGGGCCATATCTAGTTCAACTCTGCTTAGGAAACTGACAAGAACAGTAGCTTCTCTTCAGTCCGATACACTGTACTTGCTGGGACCAGACGCGAGTGCTATTTGCACTGTGTATGTCAATGGGAGCGCAATAGTGACTTTCCTTACCAGAAAACAACTCTTGCTCATAGGACCAGAAACTGCATGTGATTCAACTCCATTTAGGGCTGGGAAAAAAACGCTAGCTCGCCTTACAAGAAACACACTCTGCTTTTGAGAAAAGAGCACTCTTCTACTCTACTCTGTTTCCTATAGGGCGAGAACAGTGGGCATGCTCAGAACATAATAACTGTGCTTCCTACACACACGGGCCATATCTAGTTCAACTCTGCTTAGGAAACTGAAAAGAACAGTAGATCCTTTTCAGTCCAATACACTGTACTTGTTGGCAACTGACGCCAGTGCTATTTGTCCTGTGTATGGCAATGGGAGCGCAAAACTGACTTTCCTTACCAGAAAACAACTATGGTTCGTAGGACCGGAAACTGCATGTGATTCAACTCCATTTAGGACTAGGAAACAAACGCTAGCTTGCCTTACAAGAAACACACTCTGCTTTAGAGAAAAGAGCACTCTTGTACTCTACTGTGTTTCCTATATTGCCAGAACAGTGAGCTTGCTCAGAACATAAGAACTGAGCTTCCTACACACACGGGCCATATTTAGTTCAACTCTGCTTAGGAAACTGACAAGAACAGTAGATCCTCTTCAGTCCGACACACTGTACTTGCTGGGAACAGACGCCAGTGCTATTTGTCCTGTGTATGGCAATGGCAGCGCAATAGTGACTATTCTTACCATAAAACAACTCTTGCTCATAGGAACAAAAACTGCATGGGATTCAGCTCCATTTAGGACTGGGAAACAAACCCTACCTCGCCTTACATGAAACACACTCTGCTTTTGAGAAAAGAGCACACTTCTACTCTACTGTGTTTCCTATGGGGTCCGAACAGTGAGCTTGCTCAGAACAAAAGAACTGTGCTTCCTACACACATGGGCCATATCTAGTTCACCTCTGCTTAGGAAACTGAAAAGAACAGTAGATCCTATTCAGTCCAATACACTGTACTTGCTGGGAACAGACGCGAGTGCTATTTGCACTGTATATGGCAATGGGAGCACAATAGGGACTTTCCTTACCAGAAAACAACTCTTGCTCGTAGGACCAGAAACTGCATGTGATTCAACTCCATTTAGGACTGGGAAACAAATGCTAGCTCGCCTTACAAGAAACACACTCTGCTTTAGAGAAAAGAGCACTCTTCTACTCTACTGTGTTTCCTATAGGGACAGAACAGTGAGCTTGCTCAGAACAAAAGGACTGTGCTTCCTACACACAGGCCATATCTAGTTCAACTCTGTTAGGAACCTGACAAGAACAGTAGCTCCTCTTCAGTCCGATACACTGTACTTGCTAGGAACAGACGCGAGTGCTATTTGCACTGTATATGGCAATGGGAGCGCAATAGGGACTTTCCTTACCAGAAAACAACTCTTGCTCGTAGGACCAGAAAGTGCATGTGATTCAACTCCATTTAGGACTGGGAAACAAATGCTAGATCGCCCTACATGAAACACAATCTGCTTTTGAGAAAAGAGCACTCTTCTACACTACTGTGTTTCCCATAGGGCCAGAACGGTGAGCTTGCTCAGAACAAAAGAACCGTGCTTCCTACACACACGGACCATATCTAGTTCAACTCTGCTTAAGAAACTGAGAAAAACAGTAGCTCCTATTCAGTCCAATACACTGTACTTGCTTTGAACAGACGCGAGTGCTATTTGCACTGTGTATGGCAATGGGAGCGCAATAGTGACTTTCCTTACCAGAAAACAACTCTTGCTCGTAGGACCAGAAACTGCATGTGATTCAACTCCATTTAGGATTGGGAAACAAATGCTAGCTCGCCTTACAAGAACCACAGTCTGCTTTTGAGAAAAAAGCACTCTTCTACTCTACTGTGTTTCCTATGGGGTCCAAACAGTGAGCTTGCTCAGAACAAAAAAAACTGTGCTTCCTACACACACGGCCATATCTAGTTCAAGTCTGCTTAGCAACCTGACAAGAACAGTAGATCCTTTTCAGTCCAACACACTGTACTTGTTGGCAACAGACGCCAGTGCTATTTGTCCTGTGTATGGCAATGGCAGCGCCATAGTGACTTTCCTTACCAGAAAACAACTCTTGCTCAAAGTACCAGAAACTGCATGGGATTCAACTCCATTTAGGACTGGGAAACAAACGCTAGCTCGCCTTACAAGAAACACACTCTGCTATAGAGAAAGGAGCACTCTTCTAGTCTACTGTGTTTCCTATGGGGTCCAAACAGTGAGCTTGCTCAGAACAAAAGAACTGTGCTTCCTACACACACAGACCATATCTAGTTCAACTCTGCTTAGGAACCTGACAAGAACAGTAGATCCTCTTCAGTCCAACACTGTACTTGCTGGGAACAGACGCGAGTGATATTTGCACTGTGTATGGCAATGGGAGCACAATAGTGACACGTCTTACCAGAAAACAACTCTTGCTCGTAGGACAAAAAACTGCATGTGACTCAACTCCATTTAGGACTGGGAAACAAACTCTAGCTCGCCTTACAAGAAACACACTCTGCTTTTTAGAAAAGAGCACTCTTCTTCTCTACTGTGTTTTCCATAGGGCTAGAATGGTGAGCTTGCTCAGAACAAAAGAACTGTGCTTCCTACACACACGGACATATCTAGTTCAAGTCTGCTTAGGAACCTGACAAGAACAGTAGATCCTTTTCAGTCCAATACACTGTACTTGTTGGCAACAGACGCCAGTGCTATTTGTCCTGTGTATGGCAAAGGCAGCGCAATAGTGACTTTCCTTACCAGAAAACAACTCTTGCTCAAAGTACCAGAAACTGCATGTGATTCAACTCCATTTAGGACTGGGAAACAAATGCTAGCTCGCCTTACATGAAACACAATCTGCTTTTGAGAAAAGAGCACTCTTCTACACTACTGTGTTTCCCATAGGGCCAGAACGGTGAGCTTGCTCAGAACAAAAGAACTGTGCTTCCTACACACACGGACCATATCTAGTTCAACTCTGCTTAAGAAACTGAGAAAAACAGTTGCTCCTCTTCAGTCCAATACACTGTACTTGCTTTGAACAGACGCGAGTGCTATTTGCACTGTGTATGGCAATGGGAGCGCAATAGTGACTTTCCTTACCAGAAAACAACTCTTGCCCGTATAACCAGAAACTGCATGTGATTCAACTCCATTTAGGATTGGGAAACAAATGCTAGCTCTCCTTACCATTAACACAGTCTGCTTTTGAGAAAAAAGCACTCTTCTACTCTACTGTGTTTCCTATGGGGTCCAAACAGTGAGCTTGCTCAGAACAAAAAAAACTGTGCTTCCTACACACACGGCCATATCTAGTTCAAGTCTGCTTAGGAACCTGACAAGAACAGTAGATCCTTTTCAGTCCAATACACTGTACTTGTTGGCAACAGACACCAGTGCTATTTGTCCTGTGTATGGCAATGGCAGCGCAATAGTGACTTTCCTTACCAGAAAACAACTCTTGCTCAAAGTACCAGAAACTGCATGGGATTCAACTCCATTTAGGACTGGGAAACAAATGCTAGCTCGCCTTACAAGAAACACACTCTGCTATAGAGAAAGGAGCACTCTTCTAGTCTACTGTGTTTCCTATGGGGTCCAAACAGTGAGCTTGCTCAGAACAAAAGAACTGTGCTTCCTACACAGACGGACCATATGTAGTTCAACTCTGCTTAGGAACCTGACAAGAACAGTAGATCCTCTTCAGTCCAACACTGTACTTGCTGGGACCAGACGCGAGTGCTATTTGCACTGTGAATGTCAATGTGAGCGCAATAGTGACTTTCCTTACCAGAAAAAAACTCTTGCTCGTAGGACCAGAAACTGCATGTGATTCAACTCCATTTAGGGCTGGGAAAAAAACGCTTGATCGCCTTACAAGAAACACACTCTGCTTTTGAGAAAAGAGCACTCTTCTACTCTACTCTGTTTCCTATAGGGCGAGAACAGTGAGCATGCTCAGAACATAATAACTGTGCTTCCTACACACACAGGCCATATCTAGTTCAACTCTGCTTAGGAACGTGACAAGAAGAGTAGATCCCCTTTAGTCCAATACACTGTACTTGCTGGGAACAGACGCCAGTTCTATTTGTCCTGTGTATGGCAATGGCAGCACAATAGTGACTATTCTTACCATAAAACAACTCTTGCTCGTAGGACCAGAAACTGCATGTGTTTCAACTCCATTTAGGACTGGGAAACAAACGCTAGCTCGCCTTACAAGAAACACACTCTGCTTTAGAGAAAAGAGCACTCTTCTACTCTACTGTGTTTCCTATAGGGACAGAACAGTGAGCTTGCTCAGAACAAAAGGACTGTGCTTCCTACACACGGGCCATATCTAGTTCAACTCTGTTAGGAACCTGACAAGAACAGTAGCTCCTCTTCAGTCCAACACTGTACTTGCTGGGAACAGACCCGAGTGCAATTAGCACTGTGAATGGCAATGGGAGCGCAATAGTGACTTTCCTTACCAGAAAACAACTCTTGTTCGTAGGACCAAAAACTGCATGTGATTCAACTCCATTTAGGACTAGGAAACAAACACTAGCTTGCCTTCCACGAAACACACTCTGCTTTTGAGAAAAGAGCACTCTTCTACTCTACTGTATTTCCTATGGGGTCCGAACAATGAGCTTCCTTAGAACAAAGAACTGTGCTTCCTACACACATGGGCCATATCTAGTTCACCTCTGCTTAGGAAACTGAAAAGAACAGTAGATCCTATTCAGTCCAATACACTGTACTTGCTGGGAACAGACGCCAGTGCTATTTGCACTGTGTATGGCAATGGGAGCACAATAGTGACTCGTATTACCAGAAAACAACTCTTGCTCGTAGGACAAAAAACTGCATGTGACTCAACTCCATTTAGGACTGGGAAACAAACGCTAGCTCGCCTTACAATTAACACACTCTGTTTTTGAGAAAAGAGCACTCTTCTACTCGACTGTGTTTCCCATAGGGCCAGAACCGTGAGCTTGCTCAGAACAAAAAATCTGTGCTTCCTACACACACGGACCATATCTTGTTCAACTCTGCTTAGGAAACTGAGAAGAACAGTAGCTCCTCTTCAGTCCAATACACTGTACTTGCTTTGAACAGACGCGAGTGCTATTTGCACTGTGTATGGCAATGGGAGCGCAATAGTGACTTTCCTTTCCAGAAAACAACTCTTGCTTGTAGGAGCAGAAACTGCATGTGATTCAACTCCATTTAGGACTGGGAAACAAACGCTAGCTCGCCTTACAAGAAACACACTCTGCTTTTGAGAAAAGAGCACTCTTCTACTCTACTGTGTTTCCTATTTGATCCAAACAGTGAGCTTGCTCAGAACAAAAAAAGTTGTGCTTCCTACACACACGGCCATATCTAGTTCAAGTCTGCTTAGGAACCTGACAAGAACAGTAGCTCCTCTTCAGTCCAATACACTGTACTTGCTGTCAACAGACGCCAGTGCTATTTGTCCTGTGTATGGCAATGGCAGCGCAATAGTGACTTTCCTTACTAGAAAACAACTCTTGCTCAAAGTACCAGAAACTGCATGGGATTCAACTCCATTTAGGACTGGGAAACAAACGCTAGCTCGCCTTACAAGAAACACACTCTGCTATAGGAAAGGAGCACTCTTCTAGTCTACTGTGTTTCCTATGGGGTCCAAACAGTGAGCTTGCTCAGAACAAAAGAACTGTGCTTCCTACACAGACGGACCATATGTAGTTCAACTCTGCTTAGGAACCTGACAAGAACAGTAGATCCTCTTCAGTCCAACACTGTACTTGCTGGGAACAGACGCGAGTGATATTTGCACTGTGTATGGCAATGGGAGCACAATAGTGACACGTCTTACCAGAAAACAACTCTTGCTCGTAGGACAATAAACTGCATGTGACTCAACTCCATTTAGGACTGGGAAACAAACTCTAGCTCGCCTTAAAAGAAACACACTCTGCTTTTTAGAAAAGAGCACTCTTCTTCTCTACTGTGTTTTCCATAGGGCTAGAACGGTGAGCTTGCTCAGAACAAAAGAACTGTGCTTCCTACACACACGGGCCATATCTAGTTCAACTCTGCTGAGGAAACTGACAAGAACAGTAGCTCCTCTTCAGTCCGATACACTGTACTTGCTGGGATCAGACGTGAGCGCTATTTGCATTGTGTATGGCAATGGGAGCGCAATAGTGACTTTCCTTACCAGAAAAAAACTCTTGCTCGTAGGACCAGAAACTGCATGTGATTCAACTCCATTTAGGACTGGGAAAAAAACGCTAGCTTACCTTACAAGAAAAACACTCTGCTTTTGAGAAAAGAGCACTCATCTACTCTACTGTGTTTCCTATAGGGCGAGAACAGTGAGCTTGCTCAGAACATAATAACTGTGCTTCCTACACACACGGGCCATATCTAGTTCAACTCTGCTTAGGAACCTGACAAGAACTGTAGATCCCCTTTAGTCCAATACACTGTACTTGCTGGGAACAGACGCCAGTGCTATTTGTCCTGTGTATGGCAATGGAGGCACAATAGTGACTATTCTTACCATAAAACAACTCTTGCTCATAGGACCAGAAACTGCATGTGTTTCAACTCCATTTAGGACTGGGAAACAAACGCTAGCTTGCCTTACAAGAAATACACTCTCCTTTAGAGAAAAGAGCACTCTTCTACTCTACTGTGTTTCCCATAGGGCCAGAACGGTGAGCTTGCTCAGAACAAAAGAACTGTGCTTTCTACACACGGGCCATATCTAGTTCAACTCTGCTTAGGAAACTGACAAGAACAGTAGCTCCTCTTCAGTCCTATACACTGTACTTGCTGGGAACAGACGCGAGTGCTACTTGCACTGTATATGGCAATTGGAGTGCAATAGTGACTTTCCTTACCAGAAAACAACTCTTGCTCATAGGACCAGAATGTGCATGTGATTCAACTCCATTTAGGACTGGGAAACAAATGCTAGCTCGCCTTACATGAAACACACTCTGCTTTTGAGAAAAGAGCACACTTCTACTCTACTGTGTTTCCTATGGGGTCAAGACAGTGAGCTTGCTCAGAACAAAAGAACTGTGCTTCCTACACACATGGGCCATATCTAGTTCAACTCTGCTTAGGAAACTGAAAAGAACAGTAGATCCTCTTCAGTCCGATACACTGTACTTTCTGGGAACATAGGCGAGTGCTATTTGCACTGTGTATGGCAATGGCAGCGCAATAGTGACTTTCCTTACCAGAAAACAACTCTTGCTCATAGTACCAGAAACTGAATGTGATTCACCTCCATACAGGACTAGGAAACAAACGCTAGCTTGCCTTACAAGAAACACACTCTGCTTTAGAGAAAAGAGCACTCTTCTACTCTACTGAGTTTCCTATAGGGCCAGAACACTGAGCTTCCTCAGAACATAAGAACTGAGCTTCCTACACACACAGGCCATATCTAGTTCAACTCTGCTTAGGAAACTGACAAGAACAGTAGCTCCTCTTCAGTCCGATAAACTGTACTTGCTGGGAACAGACGCCAGAGCTATTTGCACTGTGTATGGCAATGGGATTGCAATAGTGACTTTCCTTACCAGAAAACAACTCTTGCTCATAAGACCAGAAACTGCATGTGATTCAACTCCATTTAGGACTGGAAAACAAACGCTACCTCGCCTTACATGAAAGACACTCTACTTTTGAGAAAAGAGCACTCTTCTACTCTACTGTGTTTCCTAAGGGGTCCGAACAGTAAGCTTGCTCAGAACAAAAGAACTGTGCTTCCTACACACATGGGAGATATCTAGTTCACCTCTGCTTAGGAAACTGAAAAGAACAGTAGATCCTATTCAGTCCAATACACTGTACTTGCTGGGAACAGACGCGAGTGCTATTTGCAGTGTGTATGGCAATGGGAGCACAATAGTGACTCGTCTTACCAGAAAACAACTCTTGCTCGTAGGACAAAAAACTGCATGTGACTCAACTCCATTTCGGACTGGGAAACAAACGCTAGCTTGCCTTACATGAAACACACTGTGCTTTTGAGAAAAGAGCACTCTTCTACTCTACTGTGTTTCCTATAGGGCCAGAACAGTGAGCTTGCTCAGAGCAAAAGAACTGTGCTTCCTACACACACGGGCCATATCTAGTTCAACTCTGCTTAGGAGACTGAAAAGAACAATAGCTTCTCTTCAGTCCGATACACTGTACTTGCTGGGAACAGACGCGAGTGATATTTGCAATGTATATGGCAATGGGAGAGCAATAGGGACTTTCCTTACCAGAAAACAACTCTTGCTCATAGGACCAAAAACTGCATGTGATTCAACTCCATTTAGGACTGGGAAACAAACGCTAGCTCGCCTTACAAGAAACACAGTCTGCTTTTGAGAAAAGAGCACTCTTCTACTCTACTGTGTTTCCTATGGGGTCCAAACAGTGAGCTTGTTCAGAACAAAAAAAATTGTGCTTCCTACACACACGGCCATATCTAGTTCAAGTCTGCTTAGGAACCTTACAAAAACAGTAGATCCTCTTCAGTCCAATACACTGTACTGGCTGGCAACAGACGCCAGTGCTATTTGTCCTGTGTATGGGAATGGCAGCGCAATAGTTACTTTCCTTACCAGAAAACAACTCTTGCTCATAGTACCAGAAACTGCATGGGATTCAACTCCATTTAAGACTGGGAAACAAACGCTAGCTCGCCTTACAAGAAACGCACTCTGCTTTAGAGAAAGGAGCACTCTTCTAGTCTACTGTGTTTCCTATGGGGTCCAAACAGTGAGCTTGCTCAGAACAAAAGAACTGTGCTTCCTACACACACGGACCATATGTAGTTCAACTCTCATTAGGAACCTGACAAGAACAGTAGCTCCTCTTCAGTCCAATACTGTACTTGCTGGGAACAGACGCGAGTGCTATTTGGACTGTGTATGGCAATGGGAGCCCAATAGTGACTTTCCTTAACAGAAAACAACTCTTGTTCGTAGGTCCAGAAAATGCATGGGATTCAACTCCATTTAGGACTAGGAAACAAACGCTAGCTTGTTCTACAAGAAACACACTCTGCTTTAGAGAAAAGAGCACTCTTCTACTCTACTGTGATTCCTATAGGGCCAGAACAGTGAGCTTGCTCAGAACATAAGAACTGAGCTTCCTACACACACGGGCCATATCTAGTTCAACTCTGCTTAGGAAATTGACAAGAGCAGTAGCTCCTCTTCAGTTCAATACACTGTACTTGCTGGGACCAGACGCCTGTGCTATTTGCACTGTGTATGGCAATGGGAGTACAATAGTGACTTTCCTTACCAGAAAACAACTCTTGCTCATAGGACCAGAAACTGCATGTGATTCAACTCCATTTAGGACTGGGAAACAAACGCTACCTCGCCTTACATGAAACACACTCTGCTTTTGAGAAAAGAGCACTCTTCTATTCTACTGTGTTTCCTATGGGGTCCGAACAGTGAGCTTGCTCAGAATAAAAGAACTGTGCTTCCTACACACATGGGCCATATCTAGTGCACCTCTGCTTAGGAAACTGAAAAGAACAGTAGATTCTATTCAGTCCAATACACTGTACTTGCTGGGAACAGACGCGAGTGCTATTTGCACTGTGTATGGCAATGGGAGCACAATAGTGACTCATCTTACCAGAAAACAACTCTTGCTCATAGGACAAAAAACTGCATGTGACTCAACTCCATTTAGGCCTGGGAAACAAACAGTAGCTCGCCTTACAAGAAACACACTCTGCTTTTGAGAAAAGAGCACTCTTCTACTCTACAGTGTTTCCCATAGGGCCAGAACGGTGAGATTGCTCAGAACAAAAGAACTGTGCTTCCTACACACACGGTCCATATCTAGTTCAACTCTGCTTAGGAACCTGAGAAGAACAGTAGCTCCTCTTCAGTCCGATACACTGTACTTGCTGGGAACAGACACCCGTGCTATTTGTCCTGTGTATGGCAATGGCTGCGCAATAGTTACTTTCCTTACCAGAAAAAAACTCTTGCTCATAGTACCAGAAACTGCATGGGATTCAACTCCAATTATGACTGGGAAACAAACGCTAGCTCGCCTTACAAGAAACGTACTCTGCTTTAGAGAAAGGAGCACTCTTCTAGTGTACTCTGTTTCCAATGGGGTCCAAACAGTGAGCTTGCTCAGAACAAAAGAACTGTGCTTCCTACAAACACAGGCCATATCTAGTTCAACTCTGCTTAGGAAACTGACAAGAACAGTAGCTCCTCTTCAGTCCGATACACTGTACTTGCTGGGAACAGACGCGAGTGCTATTTGCACTGTATATGGCAATGGGAGTGCAATAGTGACTTTCCTTACCAGAAAACAACTCTTGCTCATAGGACCAGAAAGTGCATGTGATTCAACTCCATTTAGGACTGGGAAACAAATGCCAGCTCGCCTTACATGAAACACACTCTACTTTTGAGAAAAGAGCACTCTTCTACTCTACTGTGTTTCCTATGGGGTCCAAACAGTGACCTTGCTCAGAACAAAAGAACTGTGCTTCCTACACACATGGACCATATCTAGTTCAACTCTGCTTAGGAAACTGAAAAGAACAGTATATCCTATTCAGTACAATACACTGTACTTGCTGGGAACAGACGCGAGTGCTATTTGAAATGTGTAGGGCAATTGGAGCACAATAGTGACTCGTCTTACCAGAAAACAACTCTTGCCCATAGGACAAAAAACTGCATGTGACTCAACTACATTTAGGACTGGGAAAAAAACTCTAGCTCGCCTTACGAGAAACACACTCTGCTTTTGAGAAAAGAACACTCTTCTATTCTACTGTGTTTCCTGTAGGGCTAGAACAGTGAGCTTGCTCAGAACAAAAGAACTGTGCTTCCTACACACACGGGGCATATCTAGTTCAACTCTGCTTAGGAAACTGAGAAGAACAGTAGCTCCTCTTCAGTCCAATACACTGTACTTGCTAGGAACAGACGGGAGTGCTATTTGCACTGTGTATGGCAATGGGAGTGCAATAGTGACTTCCTTACCAGAAAACAACTCTTGCTCGTAGGACCAGAAACTGCATGTGATTCAAATCCATTTAGGACTGGGAAACAAACGCTAGCTCGCCTTACAAGAAACACACTCTGCTTTAGAGAAAAGAGCACTCTTCTACTCTACTGTGTTTCGTTTAGGGCCAGAACAGTGAGCTTGCTCAGAACAAAAGAACTGTGCTTCCTACACACGGGCCATATCTTGTTCAACTCTGCTTAGGAAAATGACAAGAACAGTAGCTCCTCTTCAGTCCGATATACTGTACTTGCTGCGAACAGACGCGAGGGCTATTTGCACTGTATATGGCAATGGGAGTGCAATAGTGACTTTCCTTACCAGAAAACAACTCTTGCTCGTAGGACCAGAAAGTGCATGTGATTCAACTCCATTTAGGACTGGGAAACAAATGCTAGCTTGCCTTACATGAAACACACTCTGCTTTTGAGAAAAGAGCACTCTTCTACTCTTCTGTGTTTCCTATGGGGTCCAAACAGTGAGCTTGCTCAGAACAAAAAAAAATTGTGCTTCCTACACACACGGCCATATCTAGTTCAAGTCTGCTTAGGAACCTGACAAGAACAGTAGATCTTCTTCAGTCCAATACAGTGTACTTGCTGGGAACAGACGCCAGTGATATTTGTCTGGTGTATGGCAATGGCAGCACAATAGTGACTATTCTTACCACAAAACAACTGTTGCTCGTAGGACCAGTAACTCATGTGTTTCAACTTCATTTAGGACAGGGAAACAAACGCTAGCTCGCCTTACAGGAAACACACTCTGCTTTAGAGAAAAGAGCACTCTTCTACTCTACTGTGTTTCCTATAGGGCCAGAACAGTGAGCTTGCTCAGAACAAAAGAACTGTGCTTCCTACACACGGGCCATATCTAGATCAACTCTGCTTAGGAAACTGACAAGAACAGTAGCTCCTCTTCAGTCCGATACACTGTACTTGCTGGGAACAGACGCGAGTGCTATTTGCACTGTATATGGCAATGGGAGTGCAATAGTGACTTTCCTTACCAGAAAACAACTCTTGCTCATAGGACCATAAAGTGCATGTGATTCAACTCCATTTAGGACTGGGAAACAAATGCTAGCTCCCCTTACATGAAACACACTCTGCTTTTGAGAAAAGAGCACTCTTCTACTCTACTGTTTTTCCTATGGGGTCCAAACAGTGAGCTTGCTCAGAACAAAAGAACTGTGCTTCCTACATACATGGACCATATCTAGTTCAACTCTGCTTAGGAAACTGAAAAGAACAGTAGATCCTATTCTGTCCAATACACTGTACTTGCTGGGAACAGACGCGAGTGTTATTTGCACTGTGTATGGCAATGGGGGTGCAATAGTGACTTTCCTTACCAGAAAACAACTCTTGCTCGTAGGACCAGAAACTGCATGTGATTCAACTCCATTTAGGACTGGGAAACAGACGCTAGCTCGCCTTACAAGAAACACACTCTGCTTTAGAGAAAAGAGCACTCTTCTACTCTACTGTGTTTCCTAAGGGGTCCGAACAGTAAGCTTGCTCAGAACAAAAGAACTGTGCTTCCTACACACATGGGAGATATCTAGTTCACCTCTGCTAAAGAAACTGAAAAGAACAGTAGATCCTATTCAGTCCAATACACTGTACTTGCTGGGAACAGACGCGAGTGCTATTTGCACTGTGTATGGCATTGGGAGCACAATAGTGACTCGTCTTACCAGAAAACAACTCTTGCTCGTAGGACAAAAAACTGCATGTGACTCAACTCCATTTAGGACTGCGAAACAAACGCTAGCTTGCCTTACAAGAAACATACTCTGCTTTTGAGAAAAGAACACTCTTTTACTCTACTGTGTTTCCTTTAGGGCCAGAACAGTGAGCTTGCTCAGAACATAAGAACTGTTCTTCCTACACACACGGGCCATATCTGGTTCAACTCTGCTTAGGAACCTGACAAGAACAGTAGATCCCCTTTAGTCCAATACACTGTACTTGCTGGGAACAGACGCCAGTGCTATTTGTCCTGTGTATGGCAATGGCAGCGCAATAGTGACTACTCTTACCATAAAACAACTCTTGCTCATAGTACCAGAAACTGCATGAGATTCAACTCCATTTAGCACTGGGAAACAAACGCTAGCTCGCCTTACAAGAAACACACTCTGCTTTAGAGAAAGGAGCACTCTTCTAGTCTACTGTGTTTCCTATGGGGTCCAAACAGTGAGCTTGCTCAGAACAAAAGAACTGTGCTTCCTACACACACGGACCATATGTAGTTCAACTCTGATTAGGAACCTGACAAGAACAGTAGCTCCTCTTCAGTCCAACACTGTACTTGCTGGGAACAGACGCGAGTGCTATTTGCACTGTGTATGGCAATGGGAGCGCAATAGTGACTTTCCTTACCAGAAAACAACTCTTGTTCGTAGGACCAGAAAATGCATGTGATTCAACTCCATTTAGGACTAGGAAACAAACGCTACCTTGCCCTACAAGAAACACACTCTGCTTTAGAGAAAAGAGCACTCTTCTACTCTACTGTGTTTCCTGTAGGGGCAGAACAGTGAGCTTGCTCAGAACATAAGAACTGAGCTTCCTACACACACGGGCCATATCTAGTTCAACACTGCTTAGGAAGTTGACAAGAACAGTAGCTCCTCTTCAGTCCGATACACTGTACTTGTTGGGAACAGACGCCAGTGCTATTTGCATTGTGTATGGCAGTGGGAGTGCAATAGTGACTTTCCTTACCAGAAAACAACTCTTGCTCATAGGACCAGAAACTGCATGTGATTCAACTCCATTTAGGACTGGGAAACAAACGCTACCTTGCCTTACATGAAACACACTCTGCTTTTGAGAAAAGAACACTCTTCTACTCTACTGTGTTTCCTATGGGGTCCGAACAGTGAGCTTGCTCAGAACAAAAGAACTGTGCTTCCTACACACATGGGCCATATCTAGTGCACCTCTGCTTAGGAAACTGAAAAGAACAGTAGATCCTATTCAGTCCAATACACTGTGCTTGCTGGGAACAGACGCGAGTGCTATTTGCACTGTGTATGGAAATGGGAGCACAATAGTGACTCGTCTTACCAGAAAACAACTCTTGCTCGTAGGACAAAAAACTGCATGTGACTCAACTCCATTTAGGACTGGGAAACAAACAGTAGCTCGCCTTACAAGAAACACACTCTGCTTTTGAGAAAAGAGCACTCTTCTACTCTACTGTGTTTCCCATAGGGCCAGAACGGAGAGATTGCTCAGAACAAAAGAACTGTGCTTCCTACACACACGGGCCATATCTAGTTCAACTCTGCTTAGAAAACTGAGAAGAACAGTAGCTCCGCTTCAGTCCGATACACTGTACTTGCTGGGATCAGACGCGAGTGCTATTTGCACTTTGTATGGAAATGGGAGCGCAATAGTGACTTTCCTTACCAGAAAACAACTCTTGCTCATAGGACCAGAAACTGCATGTGATTCAACTCCATTTAGGACTGGGAAAAAAATGCTAACTTGCCTTACAAGAAACACACTCTACTTTTGAGAAAAGAGCACTCTTCTACTCTACTGTGTTTCCTATAGGGCCAGAACAGTGAGCTTGCTCAGAACATAAGAACTGAGCTTCCTACACACACGGGCCATATCTAGTTCAACTCTGCTTAGGAAACTGACAAGAACAGTAGCTCCTCTTCAGTCCGATACACTGTACTTGCTGTGAACAGATGCCAGTGCTATTTGCACTGTGTATGGCAATGGGATTGCAATAGTGACTTTCCTTACCATTAAACAACTCTGGCTCATAGGACCAGAAACTGCATGTGATTCAATTCCAATAGGACTGGGAAACAAACGCTACCTCGCCTTACATGAAACACACTCTGTTTTTGAGAAAAGAGCACTCTTCTACACTACTGTGTTTCCTATGGGGTCCAAACAGTAAGTTTGCTCAGAACAAAAGAACTGGGCTTCCTACACACATGGGCCATATCTAGTTCACCTCTGCTTAGGAAACTGAAAAGAACAGTAGATCCTATGCAGTCCAATACACTGTACTTGCTGGGAACAGACGCGAGTGCTATTTGCACTGTGTAAGGCAATGGTAGCACAATAGTGACTCGTCTTACCAGAAAACAACTCTTGCTCGTAGGACAAAAAACTACATGTGACTCAACTCCATTTAGGACTGGGAAACAAACAGTAGCTCGCCTTACAAGAAACACACTCTGCTTTTGAGAAAAGAGCACTCTTCTACTCTACTGTGTTTCCCATAGGGCCAGAACGGTGAGATTGCTCAGAACAAAAGAACTGTGCTTCCTACACACACGGTCCATATCTAGTTCAACTCTGCTTAGGAAACTGAGAAGAACAGTAGCTCCTCTTCAGTCCGATACACTGTACTTGCTGGGAACAGACGCGAGTGTTATTTGCACTGTGTATTGCAATGGGAGCACAATAGTGACTTTCCTTACCAGAAAACAACTCTTGCTCGTAGGACCAGAAACTGCATGTGATTCAACTCCATTTAGGACTGGGAAAAAAACGCTAGCTTGCCTTACAAGAAACACACTCTACTTTTGAGAAAAGAGCACTCTTCTACTCTACTGTGTTTCCTATAGGGCCAGAACAGTGAGCTTGCTCAGAGTATAATAACTGTGCTTCCTACACACACGGGCCATATCTAGTTCAACTCTGCTTAGGAACCTGACAAGAACAGTAGATCCCCTTTAGTCCAATACACTGTACTTGCTGGAAACAGACGCCAGTGCTATTTGTCCGGTTCATGGCAATGGCAGCACAATAGTGACTATTCTTACCATAAAACAACTCTTGCTCGTAGGAATAGAAACTGCATGAGTTTCAACTTCATTTAGGACTGGGAAACAAATGCTAGCTCGCCTTACAAGAAACACACTCTGCTTTAGAGAAAAGAGCACTCTTCTACTCTACTGTGTTTCCTATAGGGCCAGAACAGTGAGCTTGCTCAGAACAAAAGAACTGTGCTTCCTACACACGGGCCATATCTTGTTCAACTCTGCTTAGGAAAATGACAAGAACAGTAGCTCCTCTTCAGTCCGATATACTGTACTTGCTGCGAACAGACGCGAGGGCTATTTGCACTGTATATGGCAATGGGAGTGCAATAGTGACTTTCCTTACCAGAAAACAACTCTTGCTCGTAGGACCAGAAAGTGCATGTGATTCAACTCCATTTAGGACTGGGAAACAAATGCTAGCTTGCCTTACATGAAACACACTCTGCTTTTGAGAAAAGAGCACTCTTCTACTCTTCTGTGTTTCCTATGGGGTCCAAACAGTGAGCTTGCTCAGAACAAAAAAAAATTGTGCTTCCTACACACACGGCCATATCTAGTTCAAGTCTGCTTAGGAACCTGACAAGAACAGTAGATCTTCTTCAGTCCAATACAGTGTACTTGCTGGCAACAGACGCCAGTGCTATTTGTCCTGTGTATGGCAATGGCAGCGCAATAGTGACATTCCTTACCAGAAAACAACTCTTGCTCATAGTACCAGAAACTGCATGGGATTCAACTCCATTTAGTTCTGGGAAACAAACGCTAGCTCGCCTTACAAGAAACACACTCTGCTTTAGAGAAAGGAGCACTCTTCTAGTCTACTGTGTTTCCTATGGGGTCCAAACAGTGAGCTTGCTCAGAACAAAAGAACTGTGCTTCCTACACACACGGACCATATGTAGTTCAACTCTGATTAGGAACCTGACAAGAACAGTAGCTCCTCTTCAGTCCAACACTGTACTTGCTGGGAACAGACGCGAGTGCTATTTGCACTGTGTATGGCAATGGGAGCGCAATAGTGACTTTCCTTACCAGAAAACAACTCTTGCTCGTAGGACCAGAAACTGCATGTGATTCAACTCCATTTAGGACTAGGAACCAAACGCTAGCTTGCCCTACAAGAAACACACTCTGCTTTAGAGAAAAGAGCACTCTTCTACTCTACTGTGTTTTCCATAGGGCCAGAACAGTGAGCTTGCTCAGAACATAAGAACTGAGCTTCCTACACACACGGGCCATATCTAGTTCAACTCTGCTTAGGAAACTGAAAAGAACAGTAGATCCTATTCAGTCCAATACACTGTACTTGCTGGGAACAGACGCGAGTGCTATTTGCACTGTGTATGGCAATGGGAGCACAATAGTGACTCGTCTTACCAGAAAACAACTCTTGCTCGTAGGACAAAAAACTGCATGTGACTCAACTCCGTTTAGGACTGGGAAACAAACAGTAGCTTGCCTTAGATGAAACACACTCTGCTTTTGAGAAAAGAGCACTCTTCTACTCTACTGTGTTTCCCAAAGGGCCAGAACGGTGAGATTGCTCAGAACAAAAGAACTGTGCTTCCTACACACACGGGCCATATCTAGTTCAACTCTGCTTAGGAAACTGAGAAGAACAGTAGCTCCTCTTCAGTCCGATACACTGTACTTGCTGGGATCAGACGCGAGTGCTATTTGCACTGTGTATGGCAATGGGAGCGCAATAGTGTCTTTCCTTACCAGAAAACAACTCTTGCTCGTAGGACCAGAAACTGCATGTGATTCAACTCCATTTAGGACTGGGAAAAAAACGCTAGCTTGCCTTACAAGAAACACACTCTACTTTTGAGAAAAGAGCACTCTTCTACTCTACTGTGTTTCCTATAGGGCCAGAACAGTGAGATTGCTCAGAATATAATAACTGTGCTTCCTACACACACGGGCCATATCTAGTTCAACTCTGCTTAGGAACCTGACAGGAACAGTAGATCCCCTTTAGTCCAATACACTGTAATTGCTGGGAACAGACGCCAGTGATATTTGTCTGGTGTATGGCAATGGCAGCACAATAGTGACTATTCTTACCACAAAACAACTGTTGCTCGTAGGACCAGTAACTCATGTGTTTCAACTTCATTTAGGACAGGGAAACAAACGCTAGCTCGCCTTACAGGAAACACACTCTGCTTTAGAGAAAAGAGCACTCTTCTACTCTACTGTGTTTCCTATAGGGCCAGAACAGTGAGCTTGCTCAGAACAAAAGAACTGTGCTTCCTACACACGGGCCATATCTAGATCAACTCTGCTTAGGAAACTGACAAGAACAGTAGCTCCTCTTCAGTCCGATACACTGTACTTGCTGGGAACAGACGCGAGTGCTATTTGCACTGTATATGGCAATGGGAGTGCAATAGTGACTTTCCTTACCAGAAAACAACTCTTGCACATAGGACCATAAAGTGCATGTGATTCAACTCCATTTAGGACTGGGAAACAAATGCTAGCTCCCCTTACATGAAACACACTCTGCTTTTGAGAAAAGAGCACTCTTCTACTCTACTGTTTTTCCTATGGGGTCCAAACAGTGAGCTTGCTCAGAACAAAAGAACTGTGCTTCCTACATACATGGACCATATCTAGTTCAACTCTGCTTAGGAAACTGAAAAGAACAGTAGATCCTATTCTGTCCAATACACTGTACTTGCTGGGAACAGACGCGAGTGTTATTTGCACTGTGTATGGCAATGGGGGTGCAATAGTGACTTTCCTTACCAGAAAACAACTCTTGCTCGTAGGACCAGAAACTGCATGTGATTCAACTCCATTTAGGACTGGGAAACAGACGCTAGCTCGCCTTACAAGAAACACACTCTGCTTTAGAGAAAAGAGCACTCTTCTACTCTACTGTGTTTCCTAAGTGGTCCGAACAGTAAGCTTGCTCAGAACAAAAGAACTGTGCTTCCTACACACATGGGAGATATCTAGTTCACCTCTGCTAAAGAAACTGAAAAGAACAGTAGATCCTATTCAGTCCAATACACTGTACTTGCTGGGAACAGACGCGAGTGCTATTTGCACTGTGTATGGCATTGGGAGCACAATAGTGACTCGTCTTACCAGAAAACAACTCTTGCTCGTAGGACAAAAAACTGCATGTGACTCAACTCCATTTAGGACTGCGAAACAAACGCTAGCTTGCCTTACAAGAAACATACTCTGCTTTTGAGAAAAGAACACTCTTTTACTCTACTGTGTTTCCTTTAGGGCCAGAACAGTGAGCTTGCTCAGAACATAAGAACTGTTCTTCCTACACACACGGGCCATATCTAGTTCAACTCTGCTTAGAAACCTGACAAGAACAGTAGATCCCCTTTAGTCCAATACACTGTACTTGCTGGGAACAGACGCCAGTGCTATTTGTCCTGTGTATGGCAATGGCAGCGCAATAGTGACTACTCTTACCATAAAACAACTCTTGCTCATAGTACCAGAAACTGCATGGGATTCAACTCCATTTAGCACTGGGAAACAAACGCTAGCTCGCCTTACAAGAAACACACTCTGCTTTAGAGAAAGGAGCACTCTTCTAGTCTACTGTGTTTCCTATGGGGTCCAAACAGTGAGCTTGCTCAGAACAAAAGAACTGTGCTTCCTACACACACGGACCATATGTAGTTCAACTCTGATTAGGAACCTGACAAGAACAGTAGCTCCTCTTCAGTCCAACACTGTACTTGCTGGGAACAGACGCGAGTGCTATTTGCACTGTGTATGGCAATGGGAGCGCAATAGTGACTTTCCTTACCAGAAAACAACTCTTGTTCGTAGGACCAGAAAATGCATGTGATTCAACTCCATTTAGGACTAGGAAACAAACGCTAGCTTGCCCTACAAGAAACACACTCTGCTTTAGAGAAAAGAGCACTCTTCTACTCTACTGTGTTTCCTGTAGGGCCAGAACAGTGAGCTTGCTCAGAACATAAGAACTGAGCTTCCTACACACACGGGCCATATCTAGTTCAACACTGCTTAGGAAGTTGACAAGAACAGTAGCTCCTCTTCAGTCCGATACACTGTACTTGTTGGGAACAGACGCCAGTGCTATTTGCATTGTGTATGGCAGTGGGAGTGCAATAGTGACTTTCCTTACCAGAAAACAACTCTTGCTCATAGGACCAGAAACTGCATGTGATTCAACTCCATTTAGGACTGGGAAACAAACGCTACCTTGCCTTACATGAAACACACTCTGCTTTTGAGAAAAGAACACTCTTCTACTCTACTGTGTTTCCTATGGGGTCCGAACACTGAGCTTGCTCAGAACAAAAGAACTGTGCTTCCTACACACATGGGCCATATCTAGTGCACCTCTGCTTAGGAAACTGAAAAGAACAGTAGATCCTATTCAGTCCAATACACTGTGCTTGCTGGGAACAGACGCGAGTGCTATTTGCACTGTGTATGGAAATGGGAGCACAATAGTGACTCGTCTTACCAGAAAACAACTCTTGCTCGTAGGACAAAAAACTGCATGTGACTCAACTCCATTTAGGACTGGGAAACAAACAGTAGCTCGCCTTACAAGAAACACACTCTGCTTTTGAGAAAAGAGCACTCTTCTACTCTACTGTGTTTCCCATAGGGCCAGAACGGAGAGATTGCTCAGAACAAAAGAACTGTGCTTCCTACACACACGGGCCATATCTAGTTCAACTCTGCTTAGAAAACTGAGAAGAACAGTAGCTCCGCTTCAGTCCGATACACTGTACTTGCTGGGATCAGACGCGAGTGCTATTTGCACTGTGTATGGAAATGGGAGCGCAATAGTGACTTTCCTTACCAGAAAACAACTCTTGCTCATAGGACCAGAAACTGCATGTGATTCAACTCCATTTAGGACTGGGAAAAAAATGCTAACTTGCCTTACAAGAAACACACTCTACTTTTGAGAAAAGAGCACTCTTCTACTCTACTGTGTTTCCTATAGGGCCAGAACAGTGAGCTTGCTCAGAACATAAGAACTGAGCTTCCTACACACACGGGCCATATCTAGTTCAACTCTGCTTAGGAAACTGACAAGAACAGTAGCTCCTCTTCAGTCCGATACACTGTACTTGCTGTGAACAGATGCCAGTGCTATTTGCACTGTGTATGGCAATGGGATTGCAATAGTGACTTTCCTTACCATTAAACAACTCTGGCTCATAGGACCAGAAACTGCATGTGATTCATATCCAATAGGACTGGGAAACAAACGCTACCTCGCCTTACATGAAACACACTCTGTTTTTGAGAAAAGAGCACTCTTCTACACTACTGTGTTTCCTATGGGGTCCAAACAGTAAGTTTGCTCAGAACAAAAGAACTGTGCTTCCTACACACATGGGCCATATCTAGTTCACCTCTGCTTAGGAAACTGAAAAGAACAGTAGATCCTATGCAGTCCAATACACTGTACTTGCTGGGAACAGACGCGAGTGCTATTTGCACTGTGTAAGGCAATGGTAGCACAATAGTGACTCGTCTTACCAGAAAACAACTCTTGCTCGTAGGACAAAAAACTACATGTGACTCAACTCCATTTAGGACTGGGAAACAAACAGTAGCTCGCCTTACAAGAAACACACTCTGCTTTTGAGAAAAGAGCACTCTTCTACTCTACTGTGTTTCCCTTAGGGCCAGAACGGTGAGATTGCTCAGAACAAAAGAACTGTGCTTCCTACACACACGGTCCATATCTAGTTCAACTCTGCTTAGGAAACTGAGAAGAACAGTAGCTCCTCTTCAGTCCGATACACTGTACTTGCTGGGAACAGACGCGAGTGTTATTTGCACTGTGTATTGCAATGGGAGCACAATAGTGACTTTCCTTACCAGAAAACAACTCTTGCTCGTAGGACCAGAAACTGCATGTGATTCAACTCCATTTAGGACTGGGAAAAAAACGCTAGCTTGCCTTACAAGAAACACACTCTACTTTTGAGAAAAGAGCACTCTTCTACTCTACTGTGTTTCCTATAGGGCCAGAACAGTGAGCTTGCTCAGAGTATAATAACTGTGCTTCCTACACACACGGGCCATATCTAGTTCAACTCTGCTTAGGAACCTGACAAGAACAGTAGATCCCCTTTAGTCCAATACACTGTACTTGCTGGAAACAGACGCCAGTGCTATTTGTCCGGTTCATGGCAATGGCAGCACAATAGTGACTATTCTTACCATAAAACAACTCTTGCTCGTAGGAATAGAAACTGCATGAGTTTCAACTTCATTTAGGACTGGGAAACAAATGCTAGCTCGCCTTACAAGAAACACACTCTGCTTTAGAGAAAAGAGCACTCTTCTACTCTACTGTGTTTCCTATAGGGCCAGAACAGTGAGCTTGCTCAGAACAAAAGAACTGTGCTTCCTACACACGGGCCATATCTAGTTCAACTCTGCTTAGGAAACTGACAAGAACAGTAGCTCCTCTTCACTCCGATACACTGTACTTGCTGGGAAGATACGCCAGTGCTATTTGCACTGTATATGGCAATGGGAGTGCAATAGTGACTTTCCTTACCAGAAACAACTCTTGCTCATAGGACCAGAAAGTGCATGTGATTCAACTCCATTTAGGACTGGGAAACAAATGCCAGCTCGCCTTACATGAAACACACTCTGCTTTTGAGAAAAGAGCACTCTTCTACTCTACTGTGTTTCCTATGGGGTCCAAACAGTGAGCTTGCTCAGAACAAAAGAACTGTGCTTCCTACACACATGGACCGTATCTAGTTCAACTCTGCTTAGGAAACTGAAAAGAACAGTAGATCCTATTCAGTCCAATACACTGTACTTGCTGGGAACAGACGCGAGTGCTATTTGACTGTGTAGGGCAATTGGAGCACAATAGTGACTCGTCTTACCAGAAAACAACTCTTGCTCATAGGACAAAAAACTGCATGTGACTCAACTACATTTAGGACTGGGAAAAAAACTCTAGCTCGCCTTACGAGAAACACACTCTGCTTTTGAGAAAAGAACACTCTTCTACTGTACTGTGTTTCCCATAGGGCTAGAACAGTGAGCTTGCTCAGAACAAAAGAACTGTGCTTCCTACACACACGGGGCATATCTAGTTCAACTCTGCTTAGGAAACTGAGAAGAACAGTAGTTCCTCTTCAGTCCAATACACTGTACTTGCTAGGAACAGACGTGAGTGCTATTTGCACTGTGTATGGCAATGGGAGTGCAATAGTGACTTCCTTACGGAAAACAACTCTTGCTCGTAGGACCAGAAACTGCATGTGATTCAACTCCATTTAGGACTGGGAAACAAACGCTAGCTCGCCTTACAAGAAACACACTCTGCTTTAGAGAAAAGAGCACTCTTCTACTCTACTGTGTTTCGTTTAGGGCCAGAAGAGTGAGCTTGCTCAGAAAAAAAGAACTGTGCTTCCTACACACGGGCCATATCTTGTTCAACTCTGCTTAGGAAAATGACAAGAACAGTAGCTCCTCTTCAGTCCGATATACTGTACTTGCTGCGAACAGACGCGAGGGCTATTTGCACTGTATATGGCAATGGGAGTGCAATAGTGACTTTCCTTACCAGAAAACAACTCTTGCTCGTAGGACCAGAAAGTGCATGTGATTCAACTCCATTTAGGACTGGGAAACAAATGCTAGCTTGCCTTACATGAAACACACTCTGCTTTTGAGAAAAGAGCACTCTTCTACTCTTCTGTGTTTCCTATGGGGTCCAAACAGCGAGCTTGCTCAGAAAAAAAAAAATTGTGCTTCCTACACACACGGCCATATCTAGTTCAAGTCTGCTTAGGAACCTGACAAGAACAGTAGATCCTCTTCAGTCCAATACACTGTACTTGCTGGCAACAGACGCCAGTGCTATTTGTCCTGTGTATGGCAATGGCAGCGCAATAGTGACTTTCCTTACCAGAAAACAACTCTTGCTCATAGTACCAGAAACTGCATGGGATTCAACTCCATTTAGGACTGGGAAACAAACGCTAGCTCGCCTTACAAGAAACACACTCTGCTTTAGAGAAAGGAGCACTCTTCTAGTCTACTGTGTTTCCTATGGGGTCCAAACAGTGAGCTTGCTCAGAACAAAAGAACTGTGCTTCCTACACACACGGACCATATGTAGTTCAACTCTGATTAGGAACCTGACAAGAACAGTAGCTCCTCTTCAGTCCAACACTGTACTTGCTGGGAACAGACGCGAGTGCTATTTGCACTGTGTATGGCAATGGGAGCGCAATAGTGACTTTCCTTACCAGAAAACAACTCTTGTTCGTAGGACCAGAAACTGCATGTGATTCAACTCCATTTAGGACTAGGAAACAAACGCTAGCTTGCCCTACAAGAAACACACTCTACTTTAGAGAAAAGAGTACTCTTCTACTCTACTGTGTTTCCTATAGGGCCAGAACAGTGAGCTTGCTCAGAACTTAAGAACTGAGCTTCCTACACACACGGGTCATATCTAGTTCAACTCTGATTAGGAAATTGACAAGAACAGTAGCTCCTCTTCAGTCCGATACACTGTACTTGCTGGGAACAGACGCCAGTGCTATTTGCACTGTGTATGGCAATGGGAGTGCAATAGTGACTTTCCTTACCAAAAAACAACTCTTGCTCATAGGACCAGAAACTGCATGTGATTCAACTCCATTTAGGACTAGGAACCAAACGCTAGCTTGCCCTACAAGAAACACACTCTGCTTTAGAGAAAAGAGCACTCTTCTACTCTACTGTGTTTCCCATAGGGCCAGAACGGTGAGATTGCTCAGAACAAAAGAACTGTGCTTCCTACACACACGGGCCATATCTAGTTCAACTCTGCTTAGGACTGAGAAGAACAGTAGCTCCTCTTCAGTCCGATACACTGTACTTGCTGGGATCAGACGCGAGTTCTATTTGCACTGTGTATGGCAATGGGAGCGCAATAGTGTCTTTCCTTACCAGAAAACAACTCTTGCTCGTAGGACCAGAAAGTGCATGTGATTCAACTCCATTTAGGACTGGGAAAAAAACGCTAGCTTGCCTTACAAGAAACACACTCTACTTTTGAGAAAAGAGCACTCTTCTACTCTACTGTGTTTCCTATGTGGCCAGAACAGTGAGATTGCTCAGATAATAATAACTGTGCTTCCTACACACACGGGCCATATCTAGTTCAACTCTGCTTAGGAACCTGACAAGAACAGTAGATCCACTTTAGTCCAATACACTGTACTTGCTGGGAACAGACGCCAGTGGTATTTGTCCGCTGTATGGCAATGGCAGCACAATAGTGACTATTCTTACCACAAAACAACTGATGCTCGAAGGACCAGTAACTGCATGTGTTTCAACTTCATTTAGGACTGGGAAACAAACGCTCGCTCGCCTTACAAGAAACACACTCTGCTTTAGAGAAAAGAGCACTCTTCTACTCTACTGTGTTTCCTATAGGGCCAGAACAGTGAGCTTGCTCAGAACAAAAGAACTGTGCTTCCTACACACGGACCATATCTAGTTCACCTCTGCTTAGGAAACTGACAAGAACAGTAGCTTCTCTTCAGTCCGATACACTATACTTGCTGGGAACAGACGCGAGTGATATTTGCAATGTATATGGCAATGGGAGAGCAATAGGGAGTTTCCTTACCAGAAAACAACTCTTGATCATAGGACCAGAAACTGCATGTGATTCAACTCCATTTAGGACTGGGAAACAAACGCTAGCTCGCCTTTCAAGAAACACAGTCTGCTTTTGAGAAAAGAGCACTCTTCTACTCTACTGTGTTTCCTATGGGGTCCAAACAGTGAGATTGCTCAGAACAAAAAAAATTGTGCTTGCTACACACACGGCCATATCTAGTTCAAGTCTGCTTAGGAACCTGACAACAACAGTAGATCCTCTTCAGTCCAATACACTGTAATTGCTGGCAACAGACGCCAATGCTATTTGTCCTGTGTATGGCAATGGCAGCGCAATAGTGACTTTCCTTACCAGAAAACTACTCTTGCTCATAGTACCAGAAACTGCATGGTATTCAACTCCATTTAGCACTGGGAAACAAACGCTAGCTCGCCTTACAAGAAACACACTCTGCTTTAGAGAAAGGAGCACTCTTCTAGTCTACTGTGTTTCCTATGGGGTCCAAACGGTGAGCTTGCTCAGAACAAAAGAACTGTGCTTCCTACACACACGGACCATATGTAGTTCAACTCTGATTAGGAACCTGACAAGAACAGTAGCTCCTCTTCAGTCCAACACTGTACTTGCTGGGAACAGACGCGAGTGCTATTTGCACTGTGTATGGAAATGGGAGCGCAATAGTGACTTTCCTTACCAGAAAACAACTCTGGGTCGTAGGAACAGAAACTGCATGTGATTCAACTCCATTTAGGACTAGGAAACAAACGCTAGCTTGCCCTACAAGAAACACACTCTGC
The DNA here is from genome assembly GCF_949786415.1 of Peromyscus eremicus. Taxonomy (NCBI): domain Eukaryota; kingdom Metazoa; phylum Chordata; class Mammalia; order Rodentia; family Cricetidae; genus Peromyscus; species Peromyscus eremicus. The sequence continues at coordinate 235,492 of NW_026734515.1, read as the reverse complement.
TTTAGAGAAAGGAGCACTCTTCTACTCTACTGTGTTTCCTATATGGCCAGAACAGTGAGCTTGCTCAGAACATAAGAACTGAGCTTCCTACACACACGGGCCATATCTAGTTCAACTCTGCTTAGGAAATTGACAAGAACAGTAGCTTCTCTTCAGTCCGATACACTGTACTTGTTGGGAACAGGCGCCAGTGCTATTTGCACTGTGTATGGCAGTGGGAGTGCAATAGTGACATTCCTTACCAGAAAACAACTCTTGCTCATAGGACCAGAAACTGCATGTGATTCAACTCCATTTAGGACTGGGAAACAAACGCTACCTCGCCTTACATGAAACACACTCTGCTTTTGAGAAAAGAGCACTCTTCTTCTCTACTGTGTTTCCTATGGGGTCCGAACAGTGAGCTTGCTCAGAACAAAAGAACTGTGCTTCCTACACACATGGGCCATATCTAGTGCACCTCTGCTTAGGAAACTGAAAAGAACAGTAGATCCTATTCAGTCCAATACACTGTACTTGCTGGGAACAGACGCGAGTGCTATTTGCACTGTGTATGGCAATGGGAGCACAATAGTGACTCGTCTTACCAGAAAACAACTCTTGCTCGTAGGACAAAAAACTGCATGTGACTCAACTCCATTTAGGCCTGGGAAACAAACAGTAGCTCGCCTTACAAGAAACACACTCTGCTTTTGAAAAAAGAGCACTCTTCTACTCTACTGTGTTTCCCATAGGGCCAGAACGGTGAGATTGCTCAGAACAAAAGAACTGTGCTTCCTACACACACGGGCCATATCTAGTTCAACTCTGCTTAGGAAACTGAGAAGAACAGTAGCTCCTCTTCAGTCCGATACACTGTACTTGCTGGGATCAGACGCGAGTGCTATTTGCACTGTGTATGGCAATGGGAGCGCAATAGTGACTTTCCTTACCAGAAAACAACTCTTGCTCATAGGACCAGAAACTGCATGTGATTCAACTCCATTTAGGACTGGGAAAAAAACGCTATCTTGCCTTAAAAGAAACACACTCTACTTTTGAGAAAAGAGCACTCTTCTACTCTACTGTGTTTCCTATAGGGCCAGAACAGTGAGCTTGCTCAGAACATAAGAACTGAGCTTCATACACACACGGGCCATATCTAGTTCAACTCTGCTTAGGAAACTGACAAGAACAGTAGCTCCTCTTCAGTCCGATACACTGTACTTTCTGTGAACAGATGCCATTGCTATTTGTACTGTGTATGGCAATGGGATTGCAATAGTGACGTTCCTTACCATTAAACAACTCTGACTCATAGGACCAGAAACTGCATGTGACTCAACTCCATTTAGGCCTGGGAAACAAACAGTAGCTCGCCTTACAAGAAACACACTCTGCTTTTGAGAAAAGAGCACTCTTCTACTCTACTGTGTTTCCCATAGGGCCAGAACGGTGAGATTGCTCAGAACAAAAGAACTGTGCTTCCTACACACACGGGCCATATCTAGTTCAACTCTGCTTAGGAAACTGAGAAGAACAGTAGCTCCTCTTCAGTCCGATACACTGTACTTGCTGGGCTCAGACGCGAGTGCTATTTGCACTGTGTATGGCAATGGGAGCGCAATAGTGACTTTCCTTACCAGAAAACAACTCTTGCTCATAGGACCAGAAACTGCATGTGATTCAACTCCATTTAGGACTGGGAAAAAAATGCTAGCTTGCCTTAAAAGAAACACACTCTACTTTTGAGAAAAGAGCACTCTTGTACTCTACTGTGTTTCCTATAGGGCCAGAACAGTGAGCTTGCTCAGAACATAAGAACTGAGCTTCATACACACACGGGCCATATCTAGTTCAACTCTGCTTAGGAAACTGACAAGAACAGTAGCTCCTCTTCAGTCCGATACACTGTACTTGCTGTGAACAGATGCCAGTGCTATTTGCACTGTGTATGGCAATGGGATTGCAATAGTGACTTTCCTTACCATTAAACAACTCTGGCTCATAGGACCAGAAACTGCATGTGATTCAATTCCATTTAGGACTGGGAAACAAACGCTACCTCGCCTTACATGAAACATACTCTGCTTTTGAGAAAAGAGCACTCTTCTACTCTACTGTGTTTCCTATGGGGTCCGAACAGTAAGTTTGCTCAGAACAAAAGAACTGTGCTTCCTACACACATGGGCCATATCTAGTTCACCTCTGCTTAGGAAACTGAAAAGAACAGTAGATCCTATTCAGTCCAATACATTGTACTTGCTGGGAACAGACGCGAGAGCTATTTGCACTGTGTATGGCAATGGGAGCACAATAGTGACTCGTCTTACCAGAAAACAACTCTAGCTCGTAGGACAAAAAACTGCATGTGACTCAACTCCATTTAGGACTGGGAAACAAACGCTAGCTTGCCTTACAAGAAACATATTCTGCTTTTGAGAAAAGAGCACTCCTCTACTGTACTGTGTTTCTTTTAGGGCCAGAACAGTGAGCTTGCTCAGAGCATAATAACTGTGCTTCCTACACACACAGCCCATATCTAGTTCAAGTCTGCTTAGGAACCTGACAAGAACAGTAGATCCCCTTTAGTCCAATACACTGTACTTGCTGGGAACAGACGCCAGTGCTATTTGTCCTGTGTATGGCAATGGCAGCGCAATAGTGACTACTCTTACCATAAAACAACTCTTGCTTGTAGGACCAGAAACTGCATGTGATTCAACTCCATTTAGGACTGGGAAAAAAACGCTAGCTCGCCTTACAAGAAACACACTCTGCTTTTGAGAAAAGAGCACTCTTCTACTCTACTGTGTTTCCTATGGGGTCAGAACAGTAAGTTTGCTCAGAACAAAAGAACTGTGCTTCCTACACACGGGCCATATCTAGTTCACCTCTGCTTAGGAAACTGACAAGAACAGTAGCTCCTCTTCAGTCCGATACAATGTACTTGCTGGGAACAGACGCGAGTGATATTTGCAATGTATATGGCATTGGGAGCGCAATAGGGACTTTCCTTACCAGAAAACAACTCTTGCTCGTAGGACCAGAAAGTGCATGTGATTCAACTCCATTTAGGACTGGGAAACAAATGTTAGCTCGCCTTACATGAAACACACTCTGCCTTTGAGAAAAGAGTACTCTTCTACTCTACTGTGTTTCCTATGGGGTCCAAACAGTGAGCTTGCTCAGAAAAAAAGAACTGTGCTTCCTACACACATGGGCCATATTTACTTCAACTCTGCTTAGGAAACTGAAAAGAACAGTAGATCCTCTTCAGTCCAATACACTGTACTTGCTGGGAACAGACGCGAGTGCTATTTGCACTGTGTAGGGCAATTGGAGCACAATAGTAACTCGTCTTACCAGAAAACAACTCTTGCTCATAGGACAAAAAACTGCATGTGACTCAACTACATTTAGGACTGGGAAACACACTCTAGCTCGCCTTACAAGAAACACACTCTGCTTTTGAGAAAAGAACACTCTTCTACTCTACTGTGTTTCCCATAGGGCCAGAACAGTGAGCTTGCTCAGAACAAAAGAACTGTGTTTCCTACACACACGGGCCATATCTAGTTCAACTCTGCTTAGGAAACTGAGAAGAACTGTAGCTCCTCTTCAGTCCAATACACTATACTTGCAGGGAACAGACGGGAGTGGTATTTGCACTGTGTATGGCAATGGGAGCTCAATAGTGACTTTCCTTACCAGAAAACAACTCTTGCTCATAGGACCAAAAACTGCATGTGATTCAACTCCATTTAGGACTGGGAAACAAACGCTAGCTCGCCTTACAAGAAACACAGTCTGCTTTTGAGAAAAGAGCACTCTTCTACTCTACTGTGTTTCCTATGGGGTCCAAACAGTGAGCTTGTTCAGAACAAAAAAAATTGTGCTTCCTACACACACGGCCATATGTAGTTCAAGTCTGCTTAGGAACCTTACAAAAACAGTAGATCCTCTTCAGTCCAATACACTGTACTGGCTGGCAACAGACGCCAGTGCTATTTGTCCTGTGTATGGGAATGGCAGCGCAATAGTTACTTTCCTTACCAGAAAACAACTCTTGCTCATAGTACCAGAAACTGCATGGGATTCAACTCCATTTAAGACTGGGAAACAAACGCTAGCTCGCCTTACAAGAAACGCACTCTGCTTTAGAGAAAGGAGCACTCTTCTAGTCTACTGTGTTTCCTATGGGGTCCAAACAGTGAGCTTGCTCAGAACAAAAGAACTGTGCTTCCTACACACACGGACCATATGTAGTTCAACTCTCATTAGGAACCTGACAAGAACAGTAGCTCCTCTTCAGTCCAATACTGTACTTGCTGGGAACAGACGCGAGTGCTATTTGGACTGTGTATGGCAATGGGAGCCCAATAGTGACTTTCCTTAACAGAAAACAACTCTTGTTCGTAGGTCCAGAAAATGCATGGGATTCAACTCCATTTAGGACTAGGAAACAAACGCTAGCTTGTTCTACAAGAAACACACTCTGCTTTAGAGAAAAGAGCACTCTTCTACTCTACTGTGATTCCTATAGGGCCAGAACAGTGAGCTTGCTCAGAACATAAGAACTGAGCTTCCTACACACACGGGCCATATCTAGTTCAACTCTGCTTAGGAAATTGACAAGAACAGTAGCTCCTCTTCAGTTCAATACACTGTACTTGCTGGGACCAGACGCCTGTGCTATTTGCACTGTGTATGGCAATGGGAGTACAATAGTGACTTTCCTTACCAGAAAACAACTCTTGCTCATAGGACCAGAAACTGCATGTGATTCAACTCCATTTAGGACTGGGAAACAAACGCTACCTCGCCTTACATGAAACACACTCTGCTTTTGAGAAAAGAGCACTCTTCTATTCTACTGTGTTTCCTATGGGGTCCGAACAGTGAGCTTGCTCAGAATAAAAGAACTGTGCTTCCTACACACATGGGCCATATCTAGTGCACCTCTGCTTAGGAAACTGAAAAGAACAGTAGATTCTATTCAGTCCAATACACTGTACTTGCTGGGAACAGACGCGAGTGCTATTTGCACTGTGTATGGCAATGGGAGCACAATAGTGACTCATCTTACCAGAAAACAACTCTTGCTCATAGGACAAAAAACTGCATGTGACTCAACTCCATTTAGGCCTGGGAAACAAACAGTAGCTCGCCTTACAAGAAACACACTCTGCTTTTGAGAAAAGAGCACTCTTCTACTCTACAGTGTTTCCCATAGGGCCAGAACGGTGAGATTGCTCAGAACAAAAGAACTGTGCTTCCTACACACACGGTCCATATCTAGTTCAACTCTGCTTAGGAACCTGAGAAGAACAGTAGCTCCTCTTCAGTCCGATACACTGTACTTGCTGGGAACAGACACCCGTGCTATTTGTCCTGTGTATGGCAATGGCTGCGCAATAGTTACTTTCCTTACCAGAAAACAACTCTTGCTCATAGTACCAGAAACTGCATGGGATTCAACTCCAATTATGACTGGGAAACAAACGCTAGCTCACCTTACAAGAAACGTACTCTGCTTTAGAGAAAGGAGCACTCTTCTAGTGTACTCTGTTTCCAATGGGGTCCAAACAGTGACCTTGCTCAGAACAAAAGAACTGTGCTTCCTACACACATGGACCATATCTAGTTCAACTCTGCTTAGGAAACTGAAAAGAACAGTATATCCTATTCAGTACAATACACTGTACTTGCTGGGAACAGACGCGAGTGCTATTTGAAATGTGTAGGGCAATTGGAGCACAATAGTGACTCGTCTTACCAGAAAACAACTCTTGCCCATAGGACAAAAAACTGCATGTGACTCAACTACATTTAGGACTGGGAAAAAAACTCTAGCTCGCCTTACGAGAAACACACTCTGCTTTTGAGAAAAGAACACTCTTCTATTCTACTGTGTTTCCTGTAGGGCTAGAACAGTGAGCTTGCTCAGAACAAAAGAACTGTGCTTCCTACACACACGGGGCATATCTAGTTCAACTCTGCTTAGGAAACTGAGAAGAACAGTAGCTCCTCTTCAGTCCAATACACTGTACTTGCTAGGAACAGACGGGAGTGCTATTTGCACTGTGTATGGCAATGGGAGTGCAATAGTGACTTCCTTACCAGAAAACAACTCTTGCTCGTAGGACCAGAAACTGCATGTGATTCAAATCCATTTAGGACTGGGAAACAAACGCTAGCTCGCCTTACAAGAAACACACTCTGCTTTAGAGAAAAGAGCACTCTTCTACTCTACTGTGTTTCGTTTAGGGCCAGAACAGTGAGCTTGCTCAGAACAAAAGAACTGTGCTTCCTACACACGGGCCATATCTTGTTCAACTCTGCTTAGGAAAATGACAAGAACAGTAGCTCCTCTTCAGTCCGATATACTGTACTTGCTGCGAACAGACGCGAGGGCTATTTGCACTGTATATGGCAATGGGAGTGCAATAGTGACTTTCCTTACTAGAAAACAACTCTTGCTCGTAGGACCAGAAAGTGCATGTGATTCAACTCCATTTAGGACTGGGAAACAAACGCTAGCTCGCCTTACAAGAAACACACTCTGCTTTTGAGAAAAGAGCACTCTTCTACTCTACTGTGTTTCCTATGGGGTCCGAACACTGAGCTTGCTCAGAACAAAAGAACTGTGCTTCCTACATACACGGGCCATATCTAGTTCAACTCTGCTTAGGAAACTGACAAGAACGGTAGCTCCTCTTCAGTCCAATACACTGTGCTAGCTGGGAACAGACGGGAGTGCTATTTGCACTGTGTATGGCAATAGGAGCGCAATAGTGACTCTTCTTATCAGAAAACACCTCTTGCTCGTAGGACCAGAAACTGCATGTGATCAACTCCATTTCTGACTGGGAAACAAACACTAGCTCGCCTTACAAGAAACACACTCTGCTTTTGAGGAAAGAGCACTCTTTTACTCTACTGTGTTTCTTTGGGTTCCAAACAGTGAACTTGGTCAGAACAAAAGAACTGGGTTTCCTAAACACACGGGCCATATCTAGTTCAACTCTGCTTAGGAAATTGACAAGAACAGTAGCTCCGCTTCATTCAAATACACTGTACTTGCTGGGAAAAGATGCGAGGGCTATTTGCACTGTGTATGGCAATGGGAGCGCAAAGGTGACTTTCCTTACCAGAAAACATCTCATGCCCGTAGGACCAAACACTGCATGTGATTCAACTCCATTTAGGACCGGGAAAAAACGCTAGCTTGCCTTACAAGAAACACACTCTGCTTTTGACAAAAGAGCACTCTTCTACTCTACTGTGTTTCCTATAGGGCCAGAACAGTGAACTTGCTCAGAAAAAAAGAACTGTGCTTCATACAAATACTGCCATATCTAGTTCAATTCTGCTTAGGAAACTGAAAAGGACAGTAGATCCTCTTCAGTCCAATACACTGTATATGCTGGGAACAGACGCCAGTGCTATTTGCCCTGTGTATGACAAAGGGAGGGCAATAGTGACTCTTGTTACCAGAAAACAACTCTTGCTCGTAGGACAAGAAACTGCATGTGATTCAACTCCATTTGGGACTGGGAAACAAAGGGTAGCTCGCCTTACAAGAAACACACTCTGCTTTTGAGAAAAGAGCACTCTTCTACTCTACTGTGTTTACTATGGGGTCTGAACAGTGAGCTTGCTCAGAACAAAAGAACTGTGCTTCCAACACACAGGGGCCATATATTGTTCAACTCTGCTCAGAAAACTGACAAAAACAGTAGATCCGCTTCAGTCCAATACACTGTACTTGCTGGGAACAGACGGGAGTGCTATTTGCACTGTGTATGGCAATAGGAGCACAATAGTGACTCTTCTTATCAGAAAACACCTCTTGCTCATAGGACCAGAAACTGCATGGGATTCAACTCCATTTCTGACTGGGAAACAAATGCTAGCTCGCCTTACAAGAAACACACTCTGCTTTTGAGAAAAAAGCACTCTTCTACTCTACTGTGTTTCCTATGGGGGCCGAACAGTGAGCTTGCTCAGAACAAAAGAACTGTGCTTCCTACACACACGGGCCATATCTAGTTCAACTCTGCTTAAGAAACTGACAAGAACAGTAGCTCTGCTTCAGTCCAATACACTGTACTTGCTGGGAACAGACACGAGTGCTATTTGCACTGTGTATGGCAATAGGAGCACAATAGTGACTCTTCTTATCAGAAAACACCTCTTGCTCGTAGGACCAGATACTGCATGGGATTCAACTCCATTTCTGATTGGGAAACAAACACTAGCTCGCCTTACAAGAAACACACTCTGCTTTTGAGAAAAGAGCACTCTTCTACTCTACTGTTTTTCCTATGGGGTCGGAGAAGTGAGCTTGCTCAGAACAAAAGAACTGTGCTTCCTACACACACGGGCCATATCTAGTTCAACTCTGCTTAGGAACCTGACAAGAACAGTAGCTCCGCTTCAGTCCAATACACTGTACTTGCTGGAACAGATGCGAGTGCTCTTTGCACTGTGTATGGCAATGGGAGCACAATAGTGACTTTCCTTACCAGAAAACAACTCTTGCTCGTAGGACCAAAAACTGCATGTGATTCAACTCCATTTATGACTGGGAAACAAACGCTAGCTCGCCTTACAAGAAACACACTCTGCTTTTGAGAAAAGAGCACTCATCTTCTCTACTGTGTTTCCTATGGGGTCCGAACAGTGAGCTTGCTCAGAACAAAAGACCTGTGCTTTCTACACACAGGGGCCATATCGTGTTCAACTCTGCTTAGGAAACAGACAAGAACAGTAGCTCTAATTCAGTCCAATACACTATACTAGCTGGGAAAAGACGCGAGTGCTATTTGCACTGTGTATGGAAATGGGAGCACAATAGTGACTTTCCTTACCAGAAAACAACTCTTGCTCGTAGGACCAAAAGCTGCATGTGATTCAACTTCATTTAGGACTGGGAAACAAACGCTAGCTCACCTTACAAGAAACACACTCTGCTTTTGAGAAAAGACCACACTTCTACTCTACTGTGTTTCCTATAGGGCCAGAAGAGTGAGTTTGCTCAGAACAAAAGAATTGTCCTTACTACAAATACGGGCATATCTAGTTCAATTCTGCTTAGGAAACTGACAAGAACAGTAGCTCCTCTTCCGTCCAATACACTGACTGTACATGCTGGGAACAGACGCCAGTGCTATTTGCCCTGTGTATGACAATGGGAGCGCAATAGTGACTCTTCTTACCAAAAAAACAACTCTTGCTCGTAGGACCAGAAACTGCATGTGATTCAACTCCATTTAGGACTGGGAAACAAACGCTAGCTCAAATTACAAGAAACACACTCTAGATTGAGAAAAGAGCACTCTTCAACGCTAATGTGTTTCCTATAGGGACAGAACAGTGAGCATTCTGAGAACAAAAGAACTGTGCTTCCTACATACATGGGCCATATCTAGTTCAACTCTGCTTAGGAAACTGAAAAGAACAGTAGCTCCTCTTCAGTCCAATACACTGTACTTGCTAGGAACAGACGCGAGTCCTATTTGCACTGTGTATGGCAATGGGAGCACAATAGTGACTTTCCTTACCAGAAAACAACTCTTGCTCGTAGGACCAAAAACTGCATGTGATTCAACCCCATTTAGGACTGGGAAACAAACGCTAGCTCGCCTTACACGAAACACACTCTGCTTTTGAGAAATGATCACTCTTCTACTCCACTGTGTTTACTATAGGGCCAAAACAATTTGCTTGCTTAGAAAAAACGAACTGTGCTTCCTACACACGTGCCATATCTAGTTCAATTCTGCTTTGGAAACTGACAAGAACAGTAGATCCTCGTCAGTCCAATACACTGTACTTGCTGGGAACAGACGCCAGTGCTATTTGCCCTGTGTATGACAATGGGAGCACAATAGTGACTCTTCTTACCAGAAAACAACTCTTGTTGGTAGGACCAGAAACTGCATGGGATTCAACTCCATTAAGGACTGGGAAAAAAATGCTAGCTCGGCTTACAATAAACACACTCTGGATTGAGAAAACAGCACTCTTCTACTCTAAAGTGTTTCCTATAGGGCAAGAACAATGAGCATTCTCAGAACAAAAGACCTGTGCTTCCTACACACACGGGCCATATCTAGTTCAACTCTGCTTGGGAAACTGACAAGAACAGTAGATCCTCTTCAGTCCAATACACTGTTCATGCTGGGAACAGACGCCAGTGCTATTTGCCCTGAGTATGACAATGGGAGCACAATAGTGACTCTTCTTACTAGAAAACAACTCTTGCTCATAGGAGCAGAAACTGCATGTGATTCAACTCCATTTAGGATTGGGAAACAAACGCTAGCTCGCCTTACAAGAAACACACTCTGCTTTTGAGAAAAGAGCACTCTTCTACTCTACTGTGTTTCCTAAGGGGTACGAAGAGTGAGCTTGATTAGAACAAAAGAACTGTGCTTCCTACACACACGGGCCATATCTAGTTCAACTCTGCTTAGGAAACTGACAAGAACGGTAGCTCCTCTTCAGTCCAATACACTGTACTAGCTGGGAACAGACGCGAGTGCTATTTGCACTGTGTATGGCAATAGGAGCACAATAGTGACTCTTCTTATCAGAAAACAACTCTTGCTCATAGGACCAGAAACTGCATGGGATTCAACTCCAATTCTGACTGGGAAACAAACACTAACTCGCCTTACAGGAAACACACTCTGCTTTTGAGAAAAGAGCACTCTTCAACTCTACTGTGTTTCCTATAGGGTCCGAATAGTGAGCTTGCTCAGAACAAAAGAACTGTGCTTCCTACACACAGGGGCCATATCTAGTTCAACTCTGCTTAGGAAACTGACAAGAACAGTAGCTCCGCTTCAATCCAATACACTGTACTTCCTGGGAACAGACGCCAGTGCTATTTGCACTGTGTATGGAAATGGGAGCACAATAGTGACTTTCCTTACCAGAAAACAACTCTTGCTCGTAGGACCAAAAACTGCATGTGATTCAACTCCATTTAGGACTGGGAAACAAACGCTAGCTCGCCTTACAAGAAACACACTCTGCTTTTGAGAAAAGAGCACTCTTCTACTCTACTGTGTTTCCTATAGGGTCAGAACAGTGAGCTTGCTCAGAACAAAAGAACTGTGCTTCCTACACACATGGCCACATCTAGTTCAATTCTGCTTAGGAAACTGACAAGAACAGTAGCTCCTCTTCTGTCCAATACACTGACTGTACATGCTGGGAACAGACGCCAGTGCTATTTGCCCTTTGTATGACAATGGGAGCTCAATAGTGACTCTTCTTACCAAAAAAACAACTCTTGCTCATAGGACCAGAAACTGCATGTGATTCAACTCCATTTAGGACTGGGAACCAAACACTAGCTCGACTTACAAGAAACACACTCTAGATTGAGAAAAGAGGACTCTTCAACGCTAATGTGTTTCCTATAGGGCCAGAACAGTGAGCATTCTGAGAACAAAAGAACTGTGCTTCCTACATACATGGGCCATATCTGGTTCAACTCTGCTTAGGAAACTGAAAAGAACAGTAGCACCTCTTCAGTCCAATACACTGTACTTGCTAGGAACAGACGCGAGTCCTATTTGCACTGTGTATGGCAATGGGAGCGCAATAGTGACTTTCCTTACCAGAAAACAACTCTTGCTCGTAGGACCAAAAACTGCTTGTGATTCAACCCCATTTAAGACTGGGAAACAAACGCTAGCTCGCCTTACAAGAAACACACTCTGCTTTTGAGAAATGATCACTCTTCTACTCTACTGTGTTTCCTAGGGCCAAAACAGTTTGCTTGCTTAGAAAAAACGAACTGTGCTTCCTACACACGTGCCATATCTAGTTCAATTCTGCTTTGGAAACTGACAAGAACAGTAGATCCTCGTCAGTCCAATACACTGTACTTGCTGGGAACAGACGCCAGTGCTATTTGCCCTGTGTATGACAATGGGAGCACAATAGTGACACTTCTTACCAGAAAACAACTCTTGCTGGTAGGACCAAAAACTGCATGGGATTCAACTCCATTAAGGACTGGGAAAAAAAACGCTAGCTCGAATTACAATAAACACACTCTGGATTGAGAAAACAGCACTCTTCTACTCTAAAGTGTTTCCTATAGGGCAAGAACAATGAGCATTCTCAGAACAAAAGACCTGTGCTTCCTACACACACGGTCCATATCTAGTTCAACTCTGCTTGGGAAACTGACAAGAACAGTAGATCCTCTTCAGTCCAATACACTGTTCATGCTGGGAACAGACGCCAGTGCTATTTGCCCTGTGTATGACAATGGGAGCACAATAGAGACTCTTCTTACCAGAAAACAACTCTTGCTCATAGGACCAGAAACTGCATGTGATTCAACTCCATTTAGGATTGGGAAACAAAGGATAGCTCGCCTTACAAGAAACACACTCTGCATTTGAGAAAAGAGCAGTCTTCTACTCTACTGTGTTTCCTATGGGATCCGAACAATGAGCTTGCTCAGAACAAAAGAAATGTGCATCCTACACACACGGGCCATCTCTAGTTCAACTCTGCTTAGGAAACTGACAAGAACAGTAGCTCCTACTCAGTCCAATACACTGTACTTGCTGGGAACAGACGCCAGTGCTATTTGCTCTGTGTATGGCAATGGGAGCACAATAGTGACTTTCCTTACCAGAAAACAACTCTTGCTCGTAGGACCAGAAACTGCATGTGATTCAACCCCATTTAGGACTGGGAAACAAACGCTAGCTCGCCTTACACGAAACACACTCTGCTTTTGAGAAATGATCACTCTTCTACTCCACTGTGTTTACTATAGGGCCAAAACAGTTTGCTTGCTTAGAAAAAACGAACTGTGCTTCCTACACACGTGCCATATCTAGTTCAATTACGCTTTGGAAACTGACAAGAACAGTAGATCCTCGTCAGTCCAATACACTGTACTTGCTGGGAACAGACGCCAGTGCTATTTGCCCTGTGTATGACAATGGGAGCACAATAGTGACTCTTCTTACCAGAAAACAACTCTTGCTGGTAGGACCAGAAACTGCATGGGATTCAACTCCATTAAGGACTGGGAAAAAAATGCTAGCTCGACTTACAATAAACACACTCTGGATTGAGAAAACAGCACTCTTCTACTCTAAAGTGTTTCCTATAGGGCAAGAAAAATGAGCATTCTCAGCACAAAAGAGCTGTGCTTCCTACACACACGGTCCATATCTAGTTCAACTCTGCTTGTGAAACTGACAGGAACAGTAGATCCTCTTCAGTCCAATACATTGTTCATGCTGGGAACAGACGCCAGTGCTATTTGCCCTGTGTATGACAAAGGGAGCACAATAGTGACTCTTCTTACCAGAAAACAACTCTTGCTCATAGGAGCAGAAACTGCATGTGATTCAACTCCATTTAGGATTGGGAAACAAACGCTAGCTCGCCTTACAAGAAACACACTCTGCTTTTGAGAAAAGAGCACTCTTCTACTCTACTGTGTTTCCTATATGGCCAGAACAGTGCGATTGCTCAGAACAAAAGAACTGTGCTTCCGACACACATGGACATATCTAGTTCAATTCTGCTTAGGAAACTGACAAGAACAGTAGCTCCGCTTCAGTCCAATACACTGTACATGCTGTGAACAGACGCCAGTGCTTTTTGCCCTGTGTATGACAATGGGAGCGCAATAGTGACTTTCCTTAACAGAAAACAACTCTTGCTCGTAGGACCAAAAACTGGATGTTATTCAACTCCATTTAGGACTGGGAAACAAACGCTAGCTCGCCTTACAAGAAACACTCTCTGCTTTTGAGAAAAGAGCACTCTTCTACTCTACTGTGTTTCCTATGGGGTCCGAACAGTGAGCTTGCTCAGAACAAAAGAACTGTGCTTCCTTCACACACGGGATATATCTAGTTCAACTCTGCTTAGGAAAGTGACAAGAACAGTAGCTCCGCTTCAGTACAATACACTGTACTTGCTGGGAACAGAAGCCAGTGCTATTTGCCCTGTGTATGACAATGGGAGCACAATAGTGACTCTTCTTACCAGAAAACAACTCTTGCTCGTAGGACCAGAAACTGCATGTGATTCAACTCCATTTAGGACTGGGAAACAAACGCTATCTCACCTTACAAGAAACACAGTCTTCTTTTGAGAAAAGAGCACTCTTCTACTCTACTGTGTTTCCTTAGGGGTCTGAACAGTGAGCTTGCTCTGAACAAAAGAACTGTGCTTCCTACACACACGGGCCATATCTAGTTCAACTCTGCTTAGAAAACTGACAAGAACAATAGCTCCTCTTCAGTCCAACACCCTGTACTTGCTGGGAACAGACGCGATTGCTATTTGCACTGTGTATTTCAAAGGGAGCACAATAGTGACTTCCCTTACCAGAAAACAACTCTTGCTCGTAGGACCAAAAACTGCATAGGATTCAACTCCATTTAGGACTGGGAAACAAACTCTAGCTCGCCTTACAAGAAACACACTCTGCTTTTGAGAAATGATCACTCTTCTACTCTACGGTGTTTCCTATAAGCCCAGAACAGTTAGCTTGCTTAGAAAAAAATAACTGTGCTTCCTACACACACGGGCCATATCTAGTTCAATTCTACTTTGGAAAGTGACAAGAACAGTAGATCCTCTTCAGTCCAATGCACTGTACTTGCTGGGAACATACGCCAGTGCTATTTACCCTGTGTATGACAATGGGAGCACAATAGTGACTCTTCTTACCAGAAAACAACTCTTGCTAGTAGGACCAGAAACTGCATGGGATTCAACTCCATTTAGGACTGGGAAACAAACGCTAGCTCGACTTACAAGAAACACACTCTAGATTGAGAAAAGAGCACTCTTCAACGGTAATGTGTTTCCTATAGGGCCAGAACAGTGAGCATTCTCAGAACAAAAGAACTTTGCTTCCTACACACATGGGCCATATCTAGTTCAACTCTGCTTAGGAAACTGACAAGAACAGTAGCTCCTCTTTAGTCCAATACACTGTACTTGCTGGGAACAGACGCGAGTCCTATTTGCACTGTGTATGGCAATGGGAGCACAATAGTGACTTTTCTTACCAGAAAACAACTCTTGCTCGTAGGACCAAAAACTGGATGAGATTCAAATCCATTTCTGACTGGGAAACAATCGCTAGCTCGCCTTACAAGAAACACACTCTGCTTTTGAGAAAAGACCACTCTTCTACTCTACTGTGTTTCCTATGGGGTACGAACAGTGAGCTTGCTCAGAACAAAAGAACTGTGCTTCCTACACACACGGGCCATATCTAGTTCAACTCTGCTTAGGAAACTGACAAGAACGGTAGCTCCTCTTCAGTCCAATACACTGTACTAGCTGGGAACCGACGCAAGTGCTATTTGCACTGTGCATGGCAATAGGAGCACAATAGTGACTCTTCTTATCAGAAAACAACTCTTGCTCATAGGACCAGAAACTGCATGGGATTCAACTCCAATTCTGACTGGGAAACAAACACTAACTCGCCTTACAAGAAACA
The DNA here is from genome assembly GCF_949786415.1 of Peromyscus eremicus. Taxonomy (NCBI): domain Eukaryota; kingdom Metazoa; phylum Chordata; class Mammalia; order Rodentia; family Cricetidae; genus Peromyscus; species Peromyscus eremicus. Next base: position 219,993 of record NW_026734515.1, on the reverse strand, counting down.
CACTCTGCTTTTGAGAAAAGAGCACTCTTCTACGCTACTGTGTTTCCTATGGGGTCCGAACACTGAGCTTGCTCAGAACAAAAGAACTGTGCTTCCTACACACACGGGCCATATCTATTTCAACTCTGCTTAGGAAACTGACAAGAACGGTAGCTCCTCTTCGATCCAATACACTGTGCTAGCTGGGAATAGACGGGAGTGCTATTTGCACTGTGTATGGCAATAGGAGCGCAATAGTGACTCTTCTTATCAGAAAACACCTCTTGCTCGTAGGACCAGAAACTGCATGTGATCAACTCCATTTCTGACTGGGAAACAAACACTAGCTCGCCTTACAAGAAACACACTCTGCTTTTGAGGAAAGAGCACTCTTTTACTCTACTGTGTTTCTTTGGGTTCCAAACAGTGAACTTGGTCAGAACAAAAGAACTGGGTTTCCTAAACACACGGGCCATATCTAGTTCAACTCTGCTTAGGAAATTGACAAGAACAGTAGCTCCGCTTCATTCAAATACACTGTACTTGCTGGGAAAAGATGCGAGGGCTATTTGCACTGTGTATGGCAATGGGAGCGCAAAGGTGACTTTCCTTACCAGAAAACATCTCATGCTCGTAGGACCAAACACTGCATGTGATTCAACTCCATTTAGGACTGGGAAAAAACGCTAGCTTGCCTTACAAGAAACACACTCTGCTTTTGACAAAAGAGCACTCTTCTACTCTACTGTGTTTCCTATAGGGCCAGAACAGTGAGGTTGCTCAGAAAAAAAGAACTGTGCTTCATACAAATACTGCCATATCTAGTTCAATTCTGCTTAGGAAACTGAAAAGGACAGTAGATCCTCTTCAGTCCAATACACTGTATATGCTGGGAACAGACGCCAGTGCTATTTGCCCTGTGTATGACAAAGGGAGGGCAATAGTGACTCTTGTTACCAGAAAACAACTCTTGCTCGTAGGACAAGAAACTGCATGTGATTCAACTCCATTTGGGACTGGGAAACAAAGGGTAGCTCGCCTTACAAGAAACACACTCTGCTTTTGAGAAAAGAGCACTCTTCTACTCTACTGTGTTTACTATGGGGTCTGAACAGTGAGCTTGCTCAGAACAAAAGAACTGTGCTTCCAACACAGAGGGGCCATATATAGTTCAACTCTGCTCAGAAAACTGAAAAAAAACAGTAGATCCGCTTCAGTCCAATACACTGTACTTGCTGGGAACAGACGGGAGTGCTATTTGCACTGTGTATGGCAATAGGAGCACAATAGTGACTCTTCTTATCAGAAAACACCTCTTGCTCATAGGACCAGAAACTGCATGGGATTCAACTCCATTTCTGACTGGGAAACAAATGCTAGCTCGCCTTACAAGAAACACACTCTGCTTTTGAGAAAAGAGCACTCTTCTACTCTACTGTGTTTCCTATGGGGGCCGAACAGTGAGCTTGCTCAGAACAAAAGAACTGTGCTTCCTACACACACGGGCCATATCTAGTTCAACTCTGCTTAGGAAACTGACAAGAACAGTAGCTCTGCTTCAGTCCAATACACTGTACTTGCTGGGAACAGACACGAGTGCTATTTGCACTGTGTATGGCAATAGGAGCACAATAGTGACTCTTCTTATCAGAAAACACCTCTTGCTCGTAGGACCAGATACTGCATGGGATTCAACTCCATTTCTGATTGGGAAACAAACACTAGCTCGCCTTACAAGAAACACACTCTGCTTTTGAGAAAAGAGCACTCTTCTACTCTACTGTTTTTCCTATGGGGTCGGAGAAGTGAGCTTGCTCAGAACAAAAGAACTGTGCTTCCTACACACACGGGCCATATCTAGTTCAACTCTGCTTAGGAAACTGACAAGAACAGTAGCTCCGCTTCAGTCCAATACACTGTACTTGCTGGAACAGATGCGAGTGCTCTTTGCACTGTGTATGGCAATGGGAGCACAATAGTGACTTTCCTTACCAGAAAACAACTCTTGCTCGTAGGACCAAAAACTGCATGTGATTCAACTCCATTTAGGACTGGGAAACAAACGCTAGCTCGCCTTACAAGAAACACACTCTGCTTTTGAGAAAAGAGCACTCATCTTCTCTACTGTGTTTCCTATGGGGTCCGAACAGTGAGCTTGCTCAGAACAAAAGACCTGTGCTTTCTACACACAGGGGCCATATCGTGTTCAACTCTGCTTAGGAAACAGACAAGAACAGTAGCTCTAATTCAGTCCAATACACTATACTAGCTGGGAAAAGACGCGAGTGCTATTTGCACTGTGTATGGAAATGCGAGCACAATAGTGACTTTCCTTACCAAAAAAAAACTCTTGCTCGTAGGACCAAAAGCTGCATGTGATTCAACTTCATTTAGGACTGGGAAACAAACGCTAGCTCACCTTACAAGAAACACACTCTGCTTTTGAGAAAAGACCACACTTCTACTCTACTGTGTTTCCTATAGGGCCAGAAGAGTGAGTTTGCTCAGAACAAAAGAATTGTCCTTACTACAAATACGGCCATATCTAGTTCAATTCTGCTTAGGAAATTGACAAGAACAGTAGCTCCTCTTCAGTCCAATACACTGTACTTGTTGGGAACAGACGCCAGTGCTTTTTGCACTGTGTATGCCAATGGAAGCACAATAGTGACTTTCCTTACCAGAAAACAACTCTTGCTCGTAGGACCAAAAACTGCATGTGATTCAACTCCATTTAGGACTGGGAAACAAACGCTAGCTCGCCTTACAAGAAACACACTCTGCTTTTGAGAAAAGAGCACTCTTCTACTCTACTGTGTTTCCTATGGCGTGCGAACATTGAGCTTGCTCAGAACAAAAGAACTGTGCTTCCTACACACACGGGCCATATCTAGTTCAACTCTGCTTAGGAAACTGACAAGAACAGTAGCTCCTCTTTAGTCCAATACACTGTACTTGCTGGGAACAGACGCTAGACCTATTTGCACTGTGTATGGCAATGGGACCGCAATAGTGACTTTCCTTACCAGAAAACAACTCTTGCACGTAGGACCAAATACTGGATGTGATTCAACTCCATTTCTGACTGGGAAACAATCGCTAGCTCGCCTTACAAGAAACACACTCTACTTTTGAGAAAAGACCACTCTTCTACTCTACTGTGTTTCCTATGGGGTACGAACAGTGAGCTTGCTCAGAACAAAAAAACTGTGCTTCCTACACACAGGGGCCATATCTAGTTCAACTCTTCTTAGGAAACTGACAAGAACAGTAGCTCCGCTTCAATCCAATACACTGTACTTGCTGGGAACAGACGCCAGTGCTATTTGCACTGTGAATGGAAATGGGAGCACAATAGTGACTCTTCTTACCAGAAAACAACTCTTGCTCGTAGGACCAGAAACTGCATGGGATTCAACTCCATTAAGGACTGGGAAAAAAATGCTAGCTCGACTTACAATAAACACACTCTGGATTGAGAAAACAGCACTCTTCTACTCTAAAGTGTTTCCTATAGGGCAAGAACAATGAGCATTCTCAGAACAAAAGACCTGTGCTTCCTACACACACGGTCCATATCTAGTTCAACTCTGCTTGGGAAACTGACAAGAACAGTAGATCCTCTTCAGTCCAATACACTGTTCATGCTGGGAACAGACGCCAGTGCTATTTGCCCTGTGTATGACAATGGGAGCACAATAGTGACTCTTCTTACCAGAAAACAACTCTTGCTCATAGGAGCAGAAACTGCATGTGATTCAACTCCATTTAGGATTGGGAAACAAACGCTAGCTCGCCTTACAAGAAACACACTCTGCTTTTGAGAAAAGAGCACTCTTCTACTCTACTGTGTTTCCTATGGGGTACGAAGAGTGAGCTTGATCAGAACAAAAGAACTGTGCTTCCTACACACACGGGCCATATCTAGTTCAACTCTGCTTAGGAAACTGACAAGAACGGTAGCTCCTCTTCAGTCCAATACACTGTACTAGCTGGGAACAGACGAGAGTGCTATTTGCACTGTGTATGGCAATAGGATCACAATAGTGACTCTTCTTATCAGAAAACAACTCTTGCTCATAGGACCAGAAACTGCATGGGATTCAACTCCAATTCTGACTGGGAAACAAACACTAACTCGCCTTACAAGAAACACACTCTGCTTTTGAGAAAAGAGCACTCTTCAACTCTACTGTGTTTCCTATGGGGTCCGAATAGTGAGCTTGCTCAGAACAAAAGAACTGTGCTTCCTACACACAGGGGCCATATCTAGTTCAACTCTGCTTAGGAAACTGACAAGAACAGTAGCTCCGCTTCAATCCAATACACTGTACTTCCTGGGAACAGACGCCAGTGCTATTTGCACTGTGTATGGAAATGGGAGCACAATAGTGACTTTCCTTACCAGAAAACAACTCTTGCTCGTAGGACCAAAAACTGCATGTGATTCAACTCCATTTAGGACTGGGAAACAAACGCTAGCTCGCCTTACAAGAAACACACTCTGCTTTTGAGAAAAGAGCACTCTTCTACTCTACTGTGTTTCCTATAGGGCCAGAACAGTGAGCTTGCTCAGAACAAAAGAACTGTGCTTCCTACACACATGGCCACATCTAGTTCAATTCTGCTTAGGAAACTGACAAGAACAGTAGCTCCTCTTCTGTCCAATACACTGACTGTACATGCTGGGAACAGACGCCAGTGCTATTTGCCCTGTGTATGACAATGGGAGCGCAATAGTGACTCTTCTTACCAAAAAAACAACTCTTGCTCATAGGACCAGAAACTGCATGTGATTCAACTCCATTTAGGACAGGGAACCAAACGCTAGCTCGACTTACAAGAAACACACTCTAGATTGAGAAAAGAGGACTCTTCAACGCTAATGTGTTTCCTATAGGGCCAGAACAGTGAGCATTCTGAGAACAAAAGAACTGTGCTTCCTACATACATGGGCCATATCTAGTTCAACTCTGCTTAGGAAACTGAAAAGAACAGTAGCACCTCTTCAGTCCAATACACTGTACTTGCTAGGAACAGACGCGAGTCCTATTTGCACTGTGTATGGCAATGGGAGCACAATAGTGACTTTCCTTACCAGAAAACAACTCTTGCTCGTAGGACCAAAAACTGCTTGTGATTCAACCCCATTTAGGACTGGGAAACAAACGCTAGCTCGCCTTACAAGAAACACACTCTGCTTTTGAGAAATGATCACTCTTCTACTCTACTGTGTTTCCTAGGGCCAAAACAGTTTGCTTGCTTAGAAAAAACGAACTGTGCTTCCTACACACGTGCCATATCTAGTTCAATTCTGCTTTGGAAACTGACAAGAACAGTAGATCCTCGTCAGTCCAATACACTGTACTTGCTGGGAACAGACGCCAGTTCTATTTGCCCTGTGTATGACAATGGGAGCACAATAGTGACACTTCTTACCAGAAAACAACTCTTGCTGGTAGGACCAAAAACTGCATGGGATTCAACTCCATTAAGGACTGGGAAAAAAAACGCTAGCTCGAATTACAATAAACACACTCTGGATTGAGAAAACAGCACTCTTCTACTCTAAAGTGTTTCCTATAGGGCAAGAACAATGAGCATTCTCAGAACAAAAGACCTGTGCTTCCTACACACACGGTCCATATCTAGTTCAACTCTGCTTGGGAAACTGACAAGAACAGTAGATCCTCTTCAGTCCAATACACTGTTCATGCTGGGAACAGACGCCAGTGCTATTTGCCCTGTGTATGACAATGGGAGCACAATAGTGACTCTTCTTACCAGAAAACAACTCTTGCTCGTAGGACCAGAAACTGCATGTGATTCAACTCCATTTAGGATTGGGAAACAAAGGATAGCTCGCCTTACAAGAAACACACTCTGCATTTGAGAAAAGAGCAGTCTTCTACTCTACTGTGTTTCCTATGGGGTCCGAACAGTGAGCTTGCTCAGAACAAAAGAAATGTGCATCCTACACACACGGGCCATGTCTAGTTCAACTCTGCTTAGGAAACTGACAAGAACAGTAGCTCCTACTCAGTCCAATACACTGTACTTGCTGGGAACAGACGCCAGTGCTATTTGCTCTGTGTATGGCAATGGGAGCACAATAGTGACTTTCCTTACCAGAAAACAACTCTTGCTCGTAAGACCAGAAACTGCATGTGATTCAACCCCATTTAGGACTGGGAAACAAACGCTAGCTCGCCTTACACGAAACACACTCTGCTTTTGAGAAATGATCACTCTTCTACTCCACTGTGTTTACTATAGGGCCAAAACAGTTTGCTTGCTTAGAAAAAACGAACTGTGCTTCCTACACACGTGCCATATCTAGTTCAATTCTGCTTTGGAAACTGACAAGAACAGTAGATCCCCGTCAGTCCAATACACTGTACTTGCTGGGAACAGACGCCAGTGCAATTTGCCCTGTGTATGACAATGGGAGCACAATAGTGACTCTTCTTACCAGAAAACATATCTTGCTGGTAGGACCAGAAACTGCATGGGATTCAACTCCATTAAGGACTGGGAAAAAAATGCTAGCTCGACTTACAATAAACACACTCTGGATTGAGAAAACAGCACTCTTCTACTCTAAAGTGTTTCCTATAGGGCAAGAAAAATGAGCATTCTCAGCACAAAAGAGCTGTGCTTCCTACACACACGGTCCATACCTAGTTCAACTCTGCTTGTGAAACTGACAGGAACAGTAGATACTCTTCAGTCCAATACATTGTTCATGCTGGGAACAGACGCCAGTGCTATTTGCCCTGTGTATGACAAAGGGAGCACAATAGTGACTCTTCTTACCAGAAAACAACTCTTGCTCATAGGAGCAGAAACTGCATGTGATTCAACTCCATTTAGGATTGGGAAACAAACGCTAGCTCGCCTTACAAGAAACACACTCTGCTTTTGAGAAAAAAGCAGTCTTCTACTCTACTGTGTTTCCTATGGGGTCCGAATAGTGAGCTTGCTCAGAACAAAAGAACTGTGCTTCCTACACACAGGGGCCATATCTAGTTTAACTCTGCTTAGGAAACTGACAAGAACAGTAGCTCCTCTTCAGTCCAATACACTGTACTTGCTGGGAACAGACGCGAGTGCTATTTGCACTGTGTATGGAAATGGGAGCACAATAGTGACTTTCCTTACCAGAAAACAACTCTTGCTCGTAGGACCAAAAACTGCATGTGATTCAACTCCATTTAGGACTGGGAAACAAACGCTAGCTCGCCTTACACGAAACACACTCTGCTTTTGAGAAAAGAGCACTCTTCTACTCTACTGTGTTTCCTATATGGCCAGAACAGTGCGCTTGCTCAGAACAAAAGAACTGTGCTTGCGACACACATGGACATATCTAGTTCAATTCTGCTTAGGAAACTGACAAGAACAGTAGCTCCGCTTCAGTCCAATACACTGTACATCTTGCGAACAGACGCCAGTGCTATTTGCCCTGTGTATGACAATGGGAGCGCAATAGTGACTTTCCTTAACAGAAAACAACTCTTGCTCGTAGGACCAAAAACTGGATGTTATTCAACTCCATTTAGGACTGGGAAACAAACGCTAGCTCGCCTTACAAGAAACACTCTCTGCTTTTGAGAAAAGAGCACTCTTCTACTCTACTGTGTTTCCTATAGGGCCGGAACAGTGATCATTCTCAGAACAAAAGAACTTTGCTTCCTACACACATGGGCCATATCTAGTTAAACTCTGCTTAGGAAACTGACAAGAACAGTAGCTCCGCTTCAGTCCAATACAGTGTACTTGCTGGAACAGATGCGAGTGCTCTTTGCACTGTGTATGGCAATGGGAGCACAATAGTGACTTTCCTTACCAGAAAACAACTCTTGCTCGTAGGACCAAAAACTGCATGTGATTCAACTCCATTTAGGACTGGGAAACAAACGCTAGCTCGCCTTACAAGAAACACACTCTGCTTTTGAGAAAAGAGCACTCATCTTCTCTACTGTGTTTCCTATGGGGTCCGAACAGTGAGCTTGCTCAGAACAAAAGACTTGTGCTTTCTACACACAGGGGCCATATCGTGTTCAACTCTGCTTAGGAAACAGACAAGAACAGTAGCTCTAATTCAGTCCAATACACTATACTAGCTGGGAAAAGACGCGAGTGCTATTTGCACTGTGTATGGAAATGGGAGCACAATAGTGACTTTCCTTACCAGAAAACAACTCTTGCTCGTAGGACCAAAAGCTGCATGTGATTCAACTTCATTTAGTTGGGAAACAAACGCTAGCTCACCTTACAAGAAACACACTCTGCTTTTGAGAAAAGACCACACTTCTACTCTACTGTGTTTCCTATAGGGCCAGAACAGTGAGTTTGCTCAGAACAAAAGAATTGTCCTTACTAAAAATACGGCCATATCTAGTTCAATTCTGCTTAGAAAATTGACAAGAACAGTAGCTCCTCTTCAGTCCAATACACTGTACTTGTTGGGAACAGACGCCAGTGCTATTTGCACTGTGTTTGCCAATGGAAGCACAATAGTGACTTTCCTTACCAGAAAACAACTCTTGCTCGTAGGACCAAAAACTGCATGTGATTCAACTCCATTTAGGACTGGGAAACAAACGCTAGCTCGCCTTAGAAGAAACACACTCTGCTTTTGAGAAAAGAGCACTCTTCTACTCTACTGTGTTTCCTATGGTGTGCGAACATTGAGCTTGCTCAGAACAAAAGAACTGTGCTTCCTACACACACGGGCCATATCTAGTTCAACTCTGCTTAGGAAACTGACAAGAACAGTAGCTCCTCTTTAGTCCAATACACTGTACTTGCTGGGAACAGACGCGAGTCCTATTTGCACTGTGTATGGCAATGGGACCGCAATAGTGACTTTCCTTACCAGAAAACAACTCTTGCACATAGGACCAAATACTGGATGTGATTCAACTCCATTTCTGACTGGGAAACAATCGCTAGCTCGCCTTACAAGAAACACAATCTGCTTTTGAGAAAAGACCACTCTTCTACTCTACTGTGTTTCCTATGGGGTACGAACAGTGAGCTTGCTCAGAACAAAAGAACTGTGCTTCCTACACACAGGGGCCATATCTAGTTCAACTCTGCTTAGGAAACTGACAAGAACAGTAGCTCCGCTTCAATCCAATACACTGTACTTGCTGGGAATAGACGCCAGTGCTATTTGCACTGTGTATGGAAATGGGAGCACAATAGTGACTTTCCTTACCAGAAAACAACTCTTGCTCGTAGGACCAAAAACTGCATGTGATTCAACTCCATTTAGGACTGTGAAACAAACGCTAGCTCGCCTTACAAGAAACACACTCTGCTTTTGAGAAAAGAGCACTCTTCTACTCTACTGTGTTTCCTATAGGGCCAGAACAGTGAGCTTGCTCAGAACAAAAGAACTGTGCTTCCTACACACATGGCCACATCTAGTTCAATTCTGCTTAGGAAACTGACAAGAACAGTAGCTCCTCTTCCGTCCAATACACTGACTGTACATGCTGGGAACAGACGCCAGTGCTATTTGCCCTGTGTATGACAATGGGAGCGCAATAGTGACTCTTCTTACCAAAAAAACAACTCTTGCTCGTAGGACCAGAAACTGCATGTGATTCAACTCCATTTAGGACTGGGAAACAAACGCTAGCTCGAATTACAAGAAACACACTCTAGATTGAGAAAAGAGCACTCTTCAACAATAATGTGTTTCCTGTAGGGACAGAACAGTGAGCATTCTGAGAACAAAAGAACTGTGCTTCCTACATACATGGGCCATATCTAGTTGAACTCTGCTTAGGAAACTGAAAAGAACAGTAGCTCCTCTTCAGTCCAATACACTGTACTTGCTAGGAACAGACGCGAGTCCTATTTGCACTGTGTATAGCAATGGGAGCACAATAGTGACTTTCCTTACCAGAAAACAACTCTTGCTCGTAGGACCAAAAACTGCATGTGATTCAACCCCATTTAGGACTGGGAAACAAACGCTAGCTCGCCTTACACGAAACACACTCTGCTTTTGAGAAATGATCACTCTTCTACTCCACTGTTTTTACTATAGGGCCAAAACAATTTGCTTGCTTAGAAAAAACGAACTGTGCTTCCTACACACGTGCCATATCCAGTTCAATTCTGCTTTGGAAACTGACAAGAACAGTAGATCCTCGTCAGTCCAATACACTGTACTTGCTGGGAACAGACGCCAGTGCTATTTGCCCTGTGTATGACAATGGGAGCACAATAGTAACTCTTCTTACCAGAAAACAACTCTTGTTGGTAGGACCAGAAACTGCATGGGATTCAACTCCATTAAGGACTGGGAAAAAAATGCTAGCTCGACTTACAATAAACACACTCTGGATTGAGAAAACAGCACTCTTCTACTCTAAAGTGTTTCCTATAGGGCAAGAACAATGAGCATTCTCAGAACAAAAGACCTGTGCTTCCTACACACACGGTCCATATCTAGTTCAACTCTGCTTGGGAAACTGACAAGAACAGTAGATCCTCTTCAGTCCAATACACTGTTCATGCTGGGAACAGACGCCAGTGCTATTTGCCCTGTGTATGACAATGGGAGCAAAATAGTGACTCTTCTTACCAGAAAACAACTCTTGCTCATAGGAGCAGAAACTGCATGTGATTCAACTCCATTTAAGATTGGGAAACAAACGCTAGCTCGCCTTACAAGAAACACACTCTGCTTTTGAGAAAAGAGCACTCTTCTACTCTACTGTGTTTCCTATGGGGTACGAAGAGTGAGCTTGATCAGAACAAAAGAACTGTGCTTCCTACACACACGGGCCATATCTAGTTCAACTCTGCTTAGGAAACTGACAAGAACGGTAGCTCCTCTTCAGTCCAATACACTGTACTAGCTGGGAACAGACGCGAGTGCTATTTGCACTGTGTATGGCAATAGGAGCACAATAGTGACTCTTCTTATCAGAAAACAACTCTTGCTCATAGGACCAGAAACTGCATGGGATTCAACTCCAATTCTGACTGGGAAACAAACACTAACTCGCCTTACAAGAAACACACTCTGCTTTTGAGAAAAGAGCACTCTTCAACTCTACTGTGTTTCCTATGGGGTCCGAATAGTGAGCTTGCTCAGAACAAAAGAACTGTGCTTCCTACACACAGGGGCCATATCTAGTTCAACTCTGCTTAGGAAACTGACAAGAACAGTAGCTCCGCTTCAATCCAATACACTGTACTTCCTGGGAACAGACGCCAGTGCTATTTGCACTGTGTATGGAAATGGGAGCACAATAGTGACTTTCCTTACCAGAAAACAACTCTTGCTCGTAGGACCAAAAACTGCATGTGATTCAACTCCATTTAGGACTGGGAAACAAACGCTAGCTCGCCTTACAAGAAACACACTCTGCTTTTGAGAATAGAGCACTCTTCTACTCTACTGTGTTTCCTATAGGGCCAGAACAGTGAGCTTGCTCAGAACAAAAGAACTGTGCTTCCTACACACATGGCCACATCTAGTTCAATTCTGCTTAGGAAACTGACAAGAACAGTAGCTCCTCTTCTGTCCAATACACTGACTGTACTTGCTGGGAACAGACGCCAGTGTTTTTTGCCCTGTGTATGACAGTGGGAGCACAATAGCGACACTTCTTACCAGAAAACAACTCTTGCTGGTAGGACCAGAAACTGCATGGGATTCAACTCCATTCCTGACTGGGAAACAAACACTAGCTGACCTTACAAGAAACACACTCTGCTTTTGAGAAAAGAGCACTCTTCTACTCTACTGTGTTTCATATGGGGTCCGAAAAGTGAGCTTGCTCAGAACAAAAGACCTGTGCTTCCTACACACACAGGCCATATCTAGTTCAACTCTGCTTAGTAAACTGACAAGAACAGTAGCTCCGCTTCAGTCCAATACACTGTACTTGCTGGGAACAGACACGAGTGCTATTTGCCCTGTGTATGACAATGGGAGCACAATAGTGACTCTTCTTACCAGAAAACAACTCTTGCTCGTAGGACCAGAAACTGCATGTGATTCAACTCCATTTAGGACTGGGAAACAAACGCTAGCTCACCTTACAAGAAACACAGTCTTCTTTTGAGAAAAGAGCACTCTTCTACTCTACTGTGTTTCCTTTGGGGTCTGAACAGTGAGCTTGCTCTGAACAAAAGAACTGTGCTTCCTACACACACGGGCCATATCTAGTTCAACTCTGCTTAGAAAACTGACAAGAACAATAGCTCCTCTTCAGTCCAACACCCTGTACTTGCTGGGAACAGACGCGATTGCTATTTGCACTGTGTATTTCAAAGGGAGCACAATAGTGACTTCCCTTACCAGAAAACAACTCTTGCTCGTAGGACCAAAAACTGCATAGGATTCAACTCCATTTAGGACTGAGAAACAAACTCTAGCTCGCCTTACAAGAAACACACTCTGCTTTTGAGAAATGATCACTCTTCTACTCTACGGTGTTTCCTATAAGCCCAGAACAGTTAGCTTGCTTAGAAAAAAATAACTGTGCTTCCTACACACACGGGCCATATCTAGTTCAATTCTGCTTTGGAAAGTGACAAGAACAGGAGATCCTCTTCAGTCCAATGCACTGTACTTGCTGGGAACAGACGCCAGTGCTATTTACCCTGTGTACGACATTGGGAGCACAATAGTGACTCTTCTTACCAGAAAACAACTCTTGCTAGTAGGACCAGAAACTGCATGGGATTCAACTCCATTTAGGACTGGGAAACAAACGCTAGCTCGACTTACAAGAAACACACTCTAGATTGAGAAAAGAGCACTCTTCAACGGTAATGTGTTTCCTATAGGGCCAGAACAGTGAGCATTCTCAGAACAAAAGAACTTTGCTTCCTACACACATGGGCCATATCTAGTTAAACTCTGCTTAGGAAACTGACAAGAACAGTAGCTCCTCTGTAGTCCAATACACTGTACTTGCTGGGAACAGACGCGAGTCCTATTTGCACTGTGTATGGCAATGGGAGCACAATAGTGACTTTCCTTACCAGAAAACAACTCTTGCTCGTAGGACCAAAAACTGGATGAGATTCAAATCCATTTCTGACTGGGAAACAATCGCTAGCTCGCCTTACAAGAAACACACTCTGCTTTTGAGAAAAGACCACTCTTCTACTCTACTGTGTTTCCTATGGGGTACGAACAGTGAGCTTGCTCAGAACAAAAGAACTGTGCTTCCTACACACACGGGCCATATCTAGTTCAACTCTGCTTAGGAAACTGACAAGAACGGTAGCTCCTCTTCAGTCCAATACACTGTACTAGCTGGGAACCGACACAAGTGCTATTTGCACTGTGCATGGCAATAGGAGCACAATAGTGACTCTTCTTATCAGAAAACAACTCTTGCTCATAGGACCAGAAACTGCATGGGATTCAACTCCAATTCTGACTGGGAAACAAACACTAACTCGCCTTACAAGAAACACACTCTGCTTTTGAGAAAAGAGCACTCTTCTACTCTACTGTGTTTCCTATGGGGTCCGAATAGTGAGCTTGCTCAGAACAAAAGAACTGTGCTTCCTACACACAGGGGCCATATCTAGTTCAATTCTGCTTAGGAAAATGACAAGAACAGTAGCTCCGCTTCAGTCCAATAAACTGTACTTGCTGGGAACATACGCGAGTGCTTTTTGCACTGTGTATGGAAATGGGAGCACAATAGTGACTTTCCTTACCAGAAAACAACTCTTGCTCGTAGGACCAAAAACTGCATGTGATTCAACTCCATTTAAGACTGGGAAACAAACGCTAGCTCGCCTTACAAGAAACACACTCTGCTTTTGAGAAAAGAGCACTCTTCTAATCTACTGTGTTTCTTACAGGGCCAGAACCGTGAGCTTGCTCAGAACAAAAGAACTGTGCTTCCTACACACATGGCCACATCTAGTTCAATTCTGCTTAGGAAAATGACAAGAACATTAGCTCCTCTTCAGTCCAATACACTGACTGTACATGCTGGGAACAGACGCCAGTGCTATTTGCCCTGTGTATGACAATGGGAGCGCAATAGTGACTCTTCTTACCAAAAAAACAACTCTTGCTCGTAGGACCAGAAACTGCATGTGATTCAACTCCATTTAGGACTGGGAAACAAAGGCTAGCTCACCTTACAAGAAACACTCTCTGCTTTTGAGAAAAGAGCACTCTTCTACTCTACTGTGTTTCCTATGGGGTCCGAAAAGTGAGCTTGCTCAGTACAAAAGACCTGTGCTTCCTACACACACAGGCCATATCTAGTTCAACTCTGCTTAGTAAACTGACAAGAACAGTAGCTCCGCTTCAGTCCAATACACTGTACTTGCTGGGAACAGACACGAGTGCTATTTGCCCTGTGTATGACAATGGGAGCACAATAGTGACTCTTCTTACCAGAAAACAACTCTTGCTCGTAAGACCAGAAACTGCATGTGATTCAACTCCATTTAGGACTGGGAAACAAACGCTAGCTCACCTTACAAGAAACACAGTCTTCTTTTGAGAAAAGAGCACTCTTCTACTCTACTGTGTTTCCTTTGGGGTCTGAACAGTGAGCTTGCTCTGAACAAAAGAACTGTGCTTCCTACACACACGGGCCATATCTAGTTCAACTCTGCTTAGAAAACTGACAAGAACAATAGCTCCTCTTCAGTCCAACACCCTGTACTTGCTGGGAACAGACGCGATTGCTATTTGCACTGTGTATTTCAAAGGGAGCACAATAGTGACTTCCCTTACCAGAAAACAACTCTTGCTCGTAGGATCAAAAACTGCATAGGATTCAACTCCATTTAGGACTGGGAAACAAACTCTAGCTCGCCTTACAAGAAACACACTCTGCTTTTGAGAAATGATCACTCTTCTACTCTACGGTGTTTCCTATAAGCCCAGAACAGTTAGCTTGCTTAGAAAAAAATAACTGTGCTTCCTACACACACGGGCCATATCTAGTTCAATTCTGCTTTGGAAAGTGACAAGAACAGTAGATCCTCTTCAGTCCAATGCACTGTACTTGCTGGGAACAGACGCCAGTGCTATTTACCCTGTGTACGACAATGGGAGCACAATAGTGACTCTTGATACCAGAAAACAACTCTTGTTGGTAGGACCAGAAACTGCATGGGATTCAACTCCATTAAGGACTGGGAAAAAACGCTAGCTCGAATTACAATAAACACACTCTGGATTGAGAAAACAGCACTCTACTATACTAAAGTGTTTCCTATAGGACAAGAACAATGAGCATTCTCAGAACAAAAGAGCTGTGCTTCCTACACACACGGTCCATATCTAGTTCAACTCTGCTTGGGAAACTGACAAGAACAGTAGATCCTCTTCAGTCCAATACACTGTTCATGCTGGGAACAGACGCCAGTGCTATTTGCCCTGTGTATGACAATGGGAGCTCAATAGTGACTCTTCTTACCAGAAAACAACTCTTGTTCGTAGGACCAGAAACTGCATGTGATTCAACTCCACTTAGGATTGGGAAACAAAGGATAGCTCGCCTTACAAGAAACACACTCTGCTTTTGAGAAAAGAGCAGTCTTCTACTCTACTGTGTATCCTATGGGGTCCGAACAGTGAGCTTGCTCAGAACAAAAGAACTGTGCTTCCTACACACACAGGCCATATCTAGTTCAACTCTGCTTAGTAAACTGACAAGAACAGTAGCTCCGCTTCAGTCCAATACACTGTACTTGCTGGGAAAAAACGCGAGTGCTATTTGCACTGTATTTCAAAGGGAGCACAATAGTGATTTCCCTTACCAGAAAAAAACTCTTGCTCGTAGGAACAGAAACTGCATGTGATTCAACTCCATTTAGAACTGGGAAACAAATGCTAGCTCGCCTTACAAGAAACACACTCTGCTTTTGAAAAAAGAGCACTCTTCTACTCTACTGTGTTTCCTATGGTTTCTGAACAGTGAGCTTGCTCAGAACAATAAAACTGTGCTTCCTGCACACAAGGCCATATCTAGTTCAAGTCTGCTTAGGAACCTGACAAGAACAGTAGATCCTCTTCAGTCCAATTCACTGTACTTGCTGGGAACAGACGCCAGTGCTATTTGCACTGTGTATGGCAATGGGAGCACAGTAGTGACTTTCCTTACCAGAAAACAACTCTTGCTCGTAGGACCAGAAACTGCATGTGATTCAACCCCATTTAGGACTGGGAAACAAACGCTAGCTCGCCTTACACGAAACACACTCTGCTTTTGAGAAATGATCACTCTTCTACTCCACTGTGTTTACTATAGGGCCAAAACAGTTTGCTTGCTTAGAAAAAACGAACTGTGCTTCCTACACACGTGCCATATCTAGTTCAATTCTGCTTTGGAAACTGACAAGAACAGTAGATCCTCGTCAGTCCAATACACTGTACTTGCTGGGAACAGAAGCCAGTGCTATTTGCCCTGTGTATGACAATGGGAGCACAATAGTGACTCTTCTTACCAGAAAACAACTCTTGCTGGTAGGACCAGAAACTGCATGGGATTCAACTCCATTAAGGACTGGGAAAAAAATGCTAGCTCGACTTACAATAAACACACTCTGGATTGAGAAAACAGCACTCTTCTACTCTAAAGTGTTTCCTATAGGGCAAGAAAAATGAGCATTCTCAGAACAAAAGAGCTGTGCTTCCTACACACACGGTCCATATCTAGTTCAACTCTGCTTGTGAAACTGACAAGAACAGTAGATCCTCTTCAGTCCAATACATTGTTCATGCTGGGAACAGACGCCAGTGCTATTTGCCCTGTGTATGACAAAGGGAGCACAATAGTGACTCTTCTTACCAGAAAACAACTCTTGCTCATAGGAGCAGAAATTGCATGTGATTCAACTCCATTTAGGATTGGGAAACAAACGCTAGCTCGCCTTACAAGAAACACACTCTGCTTTTGAGAAAAAAGCAGTCTTCTACTCTACTGTGTTTCCTATGGGGTCCGAATAGTGAGCTTGCTCAGAACAAAAGAACTGTGCTTCCTACACACAGGGGCCATATCTAGTTCAACTATGCTTAGGAAACTGACAAGAACAGTAGCTCCTCTTCAGTCCAATACACTGTACTTGCTGGGAACAGACGCGAGTGCTATTTGCACTGTGTATGGAAATGGGAGCACAATAGTGACTTTCCTTACCAGAAAACAACTCTTGCTTGTAGGACCAAAAACTGCATGTGATTCAACTCCATTTAGGACTGGGAAACAAACGCTAGCTCGCCTTACACGAAACACACTCTGCTTTTGAGAAAAGAGCACTCTTCTACTCTACTGTGTTTCCTATATGGCCAGAACAGTGCGCTTGCTCAGAACAAAAGAACTGTGCTTCCTACACGCACAGCCATATCTAGTTCAATTCTGCTTAGGAAACTGACAAGAACAGTAGATCCTCTTCAGTCCAATACACTGTACATGCTGCGAACAGACGCCAGTGGTATTTGCCCTGTGTATGACAATGGGAGCGCAATAGTGACTTTCCTTAACAGAAAACAACTCTTGCTCGTAGGACCAAAAACTGGATGTTATTCAACTCCATTTAGGACTGGGAAACAAACGCTAGCTCGCCTTACAAGAAACACACTCTGCTTTTGAGAAAAGAGCACTCTTCTACTCTACTGTGTTTCCTATGGGGTCCGAACAGTGAGCTTGCTCAGAACAAAAGAACTGTGCTTCCTTCACACACGGGATATATCTAGTTCAAGTCTGCTTAGGAAAGTGACAAGAACAGTAGCTCCGCTTCAGTACAATACACTGTACTTGCTGGGAACAGACACGAGTGCTATTTGTCCTGTGTATGACAATGGGAGCACAATAGTGACTCTTCTTACCAGAAAACAACTCTTGCTGGTAGGACCAGAAACTGCATGGGATTCAGCTCCATTCCTGACTGGGAAACAAACACTAGCTGACCTTACAAGAAACACACTCTGCTTTTGAGAAAAGAGCACTCTTCTACTCTACTGTGTTTCATATGGGGTCCGAAAAGTGAGCTTGCTCAGAACAAAAGACCTGTGCTTCCTACACACACAGGCCATATCTAGTTCAACTCTGCTTAGTAAACTGACAAGAACAGTAGCTCCGCTTCAGTCCAATACACTGTACTTGCTGGGAACAGACACGAGTGCTATTTGTCCTGTGTATGACAATGGGAGCACAATAGTGACTCTTCTTACCAGAAAACAACTCTTGCTCGTAGGACCAGAAACTGCATGTGATTCAACTCCATTTAGGACTGGGAAACAAACGCTAGCTCACCTTACAAGAAACACAGTCTTCTTTTGAGAAAAGAGCACTCTTCTACTCTACTGTGTTTCCTTTGGGGTCTGAACAGTGAGCTTGCTCTGAACAAAAGAACTGTGCTTCCTACACACACGGGCCATATCTAGTTCAACTCTGCTTAGAAAACTGACAAGAACAATAGCTCCTCTTCAGTCCAACACCCTGTACTTGCTGGGAACAGACGCGATTGCTATTTGCACTGTGTATTTCAAAGGGAGCACAATAGTGACTTCCCTTACCAGAAAACAACTCTTGCTCGTAGGACCAAAAACTGCATAGGATTCAACTCCATTTAGGACTGGGAAACAAACTCTAGCTCGCCTTACAAGAAACACACTCTGCTTTTGAGAAATGATCACTCTTCTACTCTACGGTGTTTCCTATAAGCCCAGAACAGTTAGCTTGCTTAGAAAAAAATAACTGTGCTTCCTACACACACGGGCCATATCTAGTTCAATTCTGCTTTGGAAAGTGACAAGAACAGTAGATCCTCTTCAGTCCAATGCACTGTACTTGCTGGGAACAGACGCCAGTGCTATTTACCCTGTGTACGACAATGGGAGCACAATAGTGACTCTTCTTACCAGAAAACAACTCTTGCTAGTAGGACCAGAAACTGCATGGGATTCAACTCCATTTAGGACTGGGAAACAAACGCTAGCTCGACTTACAAGAAACACACTCTAGATTGAGAAAAGAGCACTCTTCAACGGTAATGTGTTTCCTATAGGGCCAGAACAGTGAGCATTCTCAGAACAAAAGAACTTTGCTTCCTACACACATGGGCCATATCTAGTTAAACTCTGCTTAGGAAACTGACAAGAACAGTAGCTCCTCTTTAGTCCAATACACTGTACTTGCTGGGAACAGACGCGAGTCCTATTTGCACTGTGTATGGCAATGGGAGCACAATAGTGACTTTCCTTACCAGAAAACAACTCTTGCTCGTAGGACCAAAAACTGGATGAGATTCAAATCCATTTCTGACTGGGAAACAATCGCTAGCTCGCCTTACAAGAAACACACTCTGCTTTTGAGAAAAGACCACTCTTCTACTCTACTGTGTTTCCTATGGGGTACGAACAGTGAGCTTGCTCTGAACAAAAGAACTGTGCTTCCTACACACACGGGCCATATCTAGTTCAACTCTGCTTAGAAAACTGACAAGAACAATAGCTCCTCTTCAGTCCAACACCCTGTACTTGCTGGGAACAGACGCGATTGCTATTTGCACTGTGTATTTCAAAGGGAGCACAATAGTGACTTCCCTTACCAGAAAACAACTCTTGCTCGTAGGACCAAAAACTGCATAGGATTCAACTCCATTTAGGACTGGGAAACAAACTCTAGCTCGCCTTACAAGAAACACACTCTGCTTTTGAGAAATGATCACTCTTCTACTCTACGGTGTTTCCTATAAGCCCAGAACAGTTAGCTTGCTTAGAAAAAAATAACTGTGCTTCCTACACACACGGGCCATATCTAGTTCAATTCTGCTTTGGAAAGTGACAAGAACAGTAGATCCTCTTCAGTCCAATGCACTGTACTTGCTGGGAACAGACGCCAGTGCTATTTACCCTGTGTACGACAATGGGAGCACAATAGTGACTCTTGATACCAGAAAACAACTCTTGTTGGTAGGACCAGAAACTGCATGGGATTCAACTCCATTAAGGACTGGGAAAAAACGCTAGCTCGAATTACAATAAACACACTCTGGATTGAGAAAACAGCACTCTACTATACTAAAGTGTTTCCTATAGGGCAAGAACAATGAGCATTCTCAGAACAAAAGAGCTGTGCTTCCTACACACACGGTCCATATCTAGTTCAACTCTGCTTGGGAAACTGACAAGAACAGTAGATCCTCTTCAGTCCAATACACTGTTCATGCTGGGAACAGACGCCAGTGCTATTTGCCCTGTGTATGACAATGGGAGCTCAATAGTGACTCTTCTTACCAGAAAACAACTCTTGTTCGTAGGACCAGAAACTGCATGTGATTCAACTCCACTTAGGATTGGGAAACAAAGGATAGCTCGCCTTACAAGAAACACACTCTGCTTTTGAGAAAAGAGCAGTCTTCTACTCTACTGTGTTTCCTACGGGGTCCGAACAGTGAGCTTGCTCAGAACAAAAGAACTGTGCTTCCTACACACACAGGCCATATCTAGTTCAACTCTGCTTAGTAAACTGACAAGAACAGTAGCTCCGCTTCAGTCCAATACACTGTACATGCTGGGAAAAAACGTGAGTGCTATTTGCACTGTGTATTTCAAAGGGAGCACAATAGTGACTTCCCTTACCAGAAAAAAACTCTTGCTCGTAGGAACAGAAACTGCATGTGATTCAACTCCATTTAGAACTGGGAAACAAATGCTAGCTCGCCTTACAAGAAACACACTCTGCTTTTGAAAAAAGAGCACTCTTCTACTTTACTGTGTTTCCTATGGTTTCTGAACAGTGAGCTTGCTCAGAACAATAAAACTGTGCTTCCTGCACACAAGGCCATATCTAGTTCAATTCTTCTTAGGAACCTGACAAGAACAGTAGATCCTCTTCAGTCCAATAAACTGTACTTGCTGGGAACAGACACCAGTGCTATTTGTCCTGTGTATGGCAATGGCAGCGCAATAGTGACTCTTCTTACCAGAAAACAACTCTTGTTGTTAGGACCAGAAACTGCATGTGATTCAACTCCATTTAGGACTAGGAAACAAATGCTAGCTCGCCTTACAAGAAACACACTCTGCTTTTGAGAAAAGAGCATTCTTCTACTCTACGGTTTTTCCTATAGGGCCAGAACAGTGAGCTTGCTCAGAACATAAGAACTGTGCTTCCTACACACACGGGCCATATCTAGTTCAACTCTCCTTAGGAAACTGACAAGAACAGTTGCTCCTATTCAGTCCGATACACTGTACTTCCTGGGAACAGAAGCCAGTGCTTTTTGCACTATGTATGGCAATGGGAGCGCAATAGTGACTTTCCTTACCAGAAAACAACTCTGGCTCGTAGGACCAGAAACTGCATGTTATTCAACTCCATTTAGGACTGGGAAACAAACGCTAGCTAGCCTTACAAGAAACACACTCTGCTTTTGAGAGAAGAGCACCCTTCTACTCTACTGTGTTTCCTAATGGGTTTGAAGAGTGAGCTTGCTCAGAACAAAAGAACTGTGCTTCCTACACACATGGCCATATCTAGTTCAGTTCTGCTTAGGAACCTGACAGGAACAGTAGATCCTCTTCATTCCAATACACTGTACTTGCTGGGAGCTGACGCCAGTGCTATTTGCACTGTGTATGGCAATTGGAGCATAATAGTGACTCTTCTTACCAGAAAACAACTCTTGCTCCTAGTACGAAAAACTGCATGTGACTCAACTCCATTTAGGACTGGGAAACAAACGCTAGCTCGCCTTACAAGAAATACACTCTGCCTTAGAGAAAAGAGCACTCTTCTACTCTACTGTGTTTCCTATGGGGTCCAAACAATGAGCTTGCTCAGAACAAAAAAACTGTGCTTCCTACCCACATGGCCATATCTAGTTCAATTCTGCTTAGGAACCTGATAAGAACAGTAGCTCCTCTTCAGTCCAATTAACTGTACTTGCTGGGAACAGACAACAGTGCTATTTTTCCTGTGTATGGCAATGGCAGCGCAATAGTGACCCTTCTTACCAGAAAACAACTCTTCCTCTTAGGACCAGAAACTGCATGGGACTCAACTCCATTTAGGACTGGAAACAAACGCTAGCTTGCCTTACAAGAAACACACACTGCATTTGAGAAAAGAGCGCTCTTCTACTCTACTGAGTTTCCTACAGGGTCCAAACAGTGAGCTTGCTCAGAACAAAAGAACTGTACTTCCTACACACACGGGCCATATCTAGTTCAACTCTTCTTAGGAAACTGACAAGAACAGTAGCTCCCATTCAGTCCAATACACTGTACTTGCTGGGAACAGACGCGAGTGCTATTTGCCCTGTGTATGGCAATGGGAATGCAATAGTGACTTTACTTACCAGAAAACAACTCTTGCTTGTAGGACCAGAAACTGCATGTGATTCAACTCCATTAGGACTTCGAAACAAACGCTAGCTCGCCTTAAAAGAAACACACTCTGCTTTTGAGAAAAGAGCACTCTTTTACTCTACTGTTTTTCCTATGGGGTCCGAACAGTGAGCTTGCTCAGAACAAAAGAACTGTGCTTCCTACACACATGGCCATATCTAGTTAAATTCTGCTTAGGAACCTGACAAGAACAGTAGTTCCTCTTCATTCCAATACACTGTACTTGCTGGGAACAGACGCGAGTGCTATTTGCACTGTGTATGGCAATTGGAGCACAATAGTGACTCTTCTTACCAGAAAACAACTCTTGCTGCTAGAATCAAAAACTGCATGTGACTCAACTCCATTTAGGACTGGGAAACAAACGCGAGCTTGCCTTACAAGAAATACACTCTGCTTTAGAAAAAAGAGCACTCTTCTACTCTACTGTTTTTCCTATGGGGTCTAAAGAGTGAGCTTGCTCAGAACAAAAAAACTGTCCTTCCTACAAAAAAGGGCCATATCTAGTTCAATTCTGCTTAGGAACCTTACAAGATCAGTAGATCCTCTTCAGTCCAATACACTGTACTTGCTGGGAACAGACAACAGTGCTATTTGTCCTGAGTATGGCAATGGCAGCGCAATCGTGACTCTTCTTACCAGAAAACAACTCTTCCTCTTAGGACCAGAAACTGCATGGGATTCAACTCCACTTAGGACTGGGAAACAAAGGGTAGCTCGCCTTACAAGAAACACACTCTGCTTTTGAGAAAAGAACGCTCTTCTAATCTACTGTGTTTTCTATGGGGTCTGAACAGTGAGCTTGCTCAGAACAAAAGAACTGTGGTTCCTACACACACGGGCCATATCTAGTTCAACTCTGCTTAAAAAACTGAAAAGAACAGTAGCTCCTCTTCAGTCCAATACACTGTACTTGAAGGGAACAAACGGGTGTGCTCTTTGAACTGTGTATGGCATTTGGAGTGCAATAGTGACTCTTCTTACCAGAAAACAACTCTTGCTCGTAGGACCAGAAACTGCATGGGATTCAACTCCATTTAGGACTGGGAAACAAACGCTAGCTCGCCTTATAAGAAACACCCTCTGCTTTTGAGAAAAGAGCACTCTTCTACTCTACTGTGTTTCCTATAGTGCCAAAACAGTTAGCTTGCTCAGAAAAAAAGAACTGTGCTTCCTACACACACGGGCTATCTAGTTCAACTCTGCTTAGGAAACTGACAAGAACAGTAGCGCCTCTTCAGTCCAATACACTGTATTTGCTGGGAACAGACGCCAGTGCTATTTGCCCTGTGTATGACAGTGGGAGCACAATAGTGACTCTTCTTACCAGAAAACAATTCTTTCTCGTAGGACCAGAAACTGCATGTGATTCAACTCCCATTTAGGACTGGGAAACAAACGCTAGCTCGCCTTACAAGAAACACACTCTGCTTTTGAGAAACGATCACTCTTCTACTCTACTGTGTTTCCTATAGGGCCAGAACAGTGAGCATGCTCAGAACAAAAGAACTGTGCTTCCTACACACACGGCCATATCTAGTTCAATTCTGCTTAGGAAATTGACAAGAACAGTAGATCCTCTTCAGTCCAATACAGTGTACATGCTGGGAACAGACGCCAATGGTATTTGCCCTGTGTATGACAATGGGAGCACAATAGTGACTCTTCTTACCAGAAAACAACTCTTGCTCGTTGCACTAGAAACTGCATGTGATTCAAATCCATTTAGGACAAGGAAACAAACGCTAGCTCACCTTACAAGAAACACACTCTGCTTTTGAGAAAAGAGCACTCTTCTACTCTACGGTTTTTCCTATTGGGTCCGAACAGTGAGCTTGCTCAGAAGAAAAGAACTGTGCTTCCTACACA
Organism: Peromyscus eremicus; assembly: GCF_949786415.1. Lineage (NCBI taxonomy): Eukaryota > Metazoa > Chordata > Mammalia > Rodentia > Cricetidae > Peromyscus > Peromyscus eremicus. The sequence goes on along the minus strand of NW_026734515.1, from coordinate 195,770 downwards.
CACGGCAATAGCTAGCTCAATTCTGCTTAGGAAACTGACAAGAACAGTAGATCCTCTTCAGTCCAATACACTGTACATGCTGGGAACAGACGCCCGTGCTATTTGCCCTGTGTATGACAATGGGAGCACAATAGTGACTCTTGATACCAGAAAACAACTCTTGCTCGTAGGACCAGAAACTGCATGGGATTCAACTCCATTTAGGACTGGGAAACAAACGCGAGCTCGCCTTACAAGAAATACACTCTGCTTTAGAAAAAAGAGCACTTTTCTACTCTACTGTGTTTCCTATGGGTTCCAAAGGGTGAGCTTGCTCAGAACAAAAAAACTGTGCATCCTAGAAACACGGCCATATCTAGTTCAATTCTGCTTAGGAACCTGACAAGAACAGTAGATCCTCTTCAGTCCAATACACTGTACTTGCTGGGAACAGACAACAGTGCTATTTATCCTGTGTATGGCAATGGCATCGCAATAGTGACTCTTCTTACCAGAAAACAACTCTTCCTCTTAGGACCAGAAACTGCTTGGGATTCAACTCCATTTATGACTGGGAAACTAAGGGTAGCTCGCCTTAAAAGAAACACACTCTGCTTTTGAGAAAAGAGCGCTCTTCTACACTACTGTGTTTTTTATGGGGTCCGAACAGTGAGCTTGCTCAGAACAAAAGAACTGTGCGTCCTACACCCACGGGCCATATCTAGTTCAACTCTGTTTAAAAAACTGACAAGAACAGTAGCTCCTCTTCAGTCCAATACCCCGTACTTGCTGCGAACAGACGGGAGTGCTATTTGCACTGTGTATGGCAATGGGAGCACAATAGTGACTCTTCTTACCAGAAAACAACTCTTGCTCTTAGGTCCAGAAACTGCATGTGATTCAACTCCATTTAGTACTAGGAAACAAACGCTAGCTCGCCTTACAAGAAACACACTCTGCTTTTGAGAAAAGAGCACTCTTCTACTCTACTGTATTTCCTATGGGGTCCGAACAGTGAGCTTGCTCAGAACACAAAAACTGTGCTTCCTACACACACCGCCAAACCTAGTTCAATTCTTCTTAGGAAACTGACAAGAACATTAGCTCCTATTCAGTCCAATACACTGTACTTGCTGGGACAGAAGCGAGTGCTGTTTGGACTGTGTATGGCATTCGGAGCGCAATAGTGACTCTTCTTACCAGAAAACATCTCTTCCTCTTAGGACCAGAAACTGCATGGGATTCAACTCCATTCAGGTCTGGGAAACAAAGGGTAGCTCGCCTTACAAGAAACACACTCTGCTTTTGAGAAAAGAACGCTCTTCTACTCTACTGTGTTTCCTATGGGGTCCGAACAGTGAGCTTGCTCAGAACAAAAGAACTGTGCTTCCTACACACACGGGCCATATCTAGTTCAACTCTGCTTAAAAAACTGACAAGAACAGTAGCTTCTCTTCAGTCCAATACACTGTACTTGCTGGGAACAAACGGGAGTGCTATTTGCAGTGTGTATGGCAATGGGAGCACAATGGTGACTCTTCTTACCAGAAAACAACTCTTGCTCTTAGGACCAGAAACTGTATGTGATTCAACTCCATTTAGGACTAGGAAACAAACTCTAGCTCGCCTTACAAGAAACACACTCTGCTTTTGAGAAAAGAGCACTCTTCTACTCTACTGTATTTCCTATGGGGTCCGAACAGTGAGCTTGCACAGAACACAAAAACTGTGCTTCCTACACACACCGCCATACCTAGTTCATTTCTTCTTAGGAACCTGACAAGAACAGTAGATCCTCTTCAGTCCAATAAACTGTACTTGCTGGGAACAGACGCCAGTTCTATTTGTCCTGTGTATGGCAATGGCAGCGCAATAGTGACTCTTCTTACCAGAAATCAACTCTTGCTCTTAGGACCAGAAACTGCATGGGATTCAACTCCATTTAGGACTGGGAAACAAACGCTAGCTAGCCTTACAAGAAACACACTCTGCTTTAGAGAAAAGAGCACACTTCTACTCTACTGTGTTTCCTATGGGGTCCAAACAGTGAGCTTGCTCAGAACAAAAGAACTGTGCTTCCTATACACACGGATCATATCTAGTTCAACTCTGCTTAAGAACCTGACAAGAACAGTAACTCCTCTTCAGTCCAATACACTGTACTTGCTGGGAACAGACAACAGTGCTATTTGCACTGTGTATGGCAATGGGTGCACAATAGTGACTCTTCTTACCAGAAAACAGCTCTTGCTCATAGGAGCAGAAACTGCATGTGATTCAACTCCATTTAGGACTAGGAAACAAACGCTAGCTCGCCTTACAAGAAACACGCTCTGCTTTTGAGAAAAGAGCACTATTCTACTCTACTGTGTTTCCTATGGGGTCCAAACAGTGAGCTTGCTCAGAACAAAAAAACTGTGCTTCCTACACACACCGCCATACCTAGTTCAACTCTGCTTGGAAACTGACAAGAACAGTAGCTCCTATTCAGTCCAATACACTGTACTTGCTGGGAACAGACACGAGTACCATTTGTAATGTGTATGGCAATGGGAGCGCAATAGTGACTTTCCTTACCAGAAAACAACTCTTGCTCGTAGGACCAGAAAATGCATGTGATTCAACTCCATTTAGAACTGGGATACAAATGCTAGCTCGCCTTAATGAAACACACACTGCTTTTGAGGAAAGAGCACTCTTCTACTCTACTGTTTTTCCTATGGTGTCCGAACAGTGAGCTTCCTCAGAACGAAAGAACTGTGCTTCCTACACACACGGGCCATATCTAGTTCAACTCTGCTTAGGAAACTGACAAGAACAGGAGCTCCTGTTCAGTCCAATACACTGTACTTGCTGGGAAGAGACGCGAGTGCTATTTGCACTGTGTATGGCAATGGGAGCGAAATAGTGACTTTCCTTTCCAGAAAACAACTCGTGCTCGTAGGACCAGAAACTGCATGTGATTCAACTCCATTTAGGACTAGGAAGCAAACGCTAGCTCGCCTTACAAGAAACACACTCTGCTTTAGAGAAAAGAGCACTCTTCTACTCTACTGTGTTTCCTATAGGGCCAGAACAGTGAGCTTGCTCAGAACAAGAGAACTGTGGTTGCTACACACACGGGCCATATCTTGTTCAACTCTGCTTTGGAAACTGACAAGAACAGCAGCTCCTCTTCAGTCCAATACACTGTACTTGCTGGGTACAGATGGGAGTGCTATTTTCACTGTGTATGGCAATGGTAGCGCAATAGTGACTTTCCTTACCAGAAAACAACTCTTGCTCGTAGGTCCAGAAACTGCATGTGATTCAACTCCATTTAGGACTGGGAAACAAACGCTAGCTCGCCTTACAAGAAACACACTCTGCTTTTGAGAAAAGAGCACTACTCTACTCTACTGTGTTTCCTATGGGGTCCAAACAGTGAGCTTGCTCATAACAAAACAACTGTGCTTCCTACACACGGACCATATCTAGTTCAACTCTGCTTAGGAACCTGACAAGAACAGTAGCTCCTCTTCAGTCCAATACACTGTACTTGCTGGGAACAGACAACAGTGCTTTTTGTCCTGTGTATGGCAAAGTCAGCGCAATAGTGACTATTGTTACCATAAACCATCTCTTGCTCGTAGGTGCAGAAACTGCATGTGATTCAACTCCATTTAGGACTGGGAAACAAATGCTAGCTCGCCTTACATGAAACACACTCTGCTTTTGAGAAAAGAGCACTCTTCTACTCTACTGTGTTTCCTACGGTGTTCGAACTGTGAGCTTGCACAGAACAAAAGAACTGTGCTTCCTACACACATGGGCCATATCTAGTTCTACTCTGCTTAGGATACTGACAAGAACAGTAGCTCCTATTCTGTCCAATACACTGTACTTGCTGGGAACAGACGCGAGTGCTATTTGCACTGTGTATGGCAATGGGAGCACAATAGTGACTCGTCTTACGAGAAAACAACTCTTGCTCGTGTAAAAAAAACTGCATGTGACTCAAATCCATTTAGGACTGGGAAACAAACTCTAGCTCGCCTTACAAGAAACACACTCTGCTTTTGAGAAAAGAGCACTCTTCTACTCCACTGTGTTTCCTATAGGGCCAGAACAGTGAGCTTGCTCAGAACAAAAGAAATGTGCCTCCTACACGCACGGGCCACATCTAGTTCAACTCTTCTTAAGAAACTGAGAAGAACAGTAGCTCCTCTTCAGTCCAATACACTGTACTTGCTGGGAACAGACGGGAGTGCTATTTGTACTGTGTATGGCAATGGGAGCACAATAGTGACTTTCCTTACCAGAAAACAAGTGTTGATCATAGGACCAGAAACTGCATGTGATTCAACTCCATTTAGAACTGGGAAACAAATGCTAGCTTGCCTTACAAGAAACATACTCTGCTTTTGAGAAAAGAGCACTCTTCTTTTCTACTTTGTTTCCTATGGGGTCCGAACAGTGAGCTTGCTCAGAACAAAAAACTGTGCTTCCTACACACGACCACATCTACTTCACATCTGCTTATTAACCTGACAAGAACAGTATATCCTCTTCAGTCCAATACACTGTACTTGCTGGGAAGAGACAGGAGTGCTATTTGTCCTGTGTATGGCAATGGCAGCGCAATAGTGACTCTTCTTACCAGAAAACAACTCTTGCTCATAGGACCAGAAACTGCATGGGATTCAACTGCATTTAGGACTGGGAAACAAATGCTACCTCGCCTTACATGAAACACACTCTGCTTTTGAGAAAAGAGCACTCTTCTACTCTACTGTGTTTCCCATGGTGTTCGAACAGTGAGCTTGCTCAGAACAAAAGAACTGTGCTTCCTACACACATGGGCATATCTAGTTCAACTCTGCTTAGGATACTGACAAGAACAGTAGCTCCTATTCAGTCCAATACACTGTACTTGCTGGGAACAGACGCGAATGCTATTTGCACTGTATGGCAATTGGAGCACAATAGTGACTCGTCTTACGAGAAAACAACTCTTGCTCGTGTAAAAAAAACTGCATGTGACTCAAATCCATTTAGGACTGGGAAACAAACTCTAGCTCGCCTTACAAGAAACACACTCTGCTTTTGAGAAAAGAGCACTCTTCTACTCCACTATTTTTCCTATAGGGCCAGAACAGTGAGCTTGCTCAGAACAATAAACTGTGCTTCCTACACACACGACCATATCTACTTCAACTCTGCTTATTAACCTGACAAGGACAGTAGATCCTCTTCAGTCCAATACACTGTAGTTGCTGGGAACAGACGGGAGTGCTATTTGTCCTGTGTATGGCAATGCAGCGCAATAGTGACTCTTCTTACCAGAAAAATACTCTTGCTCGTAGGACCAGAAACTGCATGGGATTCAACTCCATTTAGGACTGGGAAACAAACGCTAGCTCGCCATACAAGAAACACACTCTGCTTTTGAGAAAAGAGCACTCTTCTACTCTACTGTGTTTCCTATGGGGTCCAAACAGTGAGCTTGCTCAGAACAAAAGAACTGTGCTTCCTACACACACGGACCATATGTAGTTCAACTCTGCTTAAGAAACTGACAAGAACAGTACATCCTCTTTAGTCCAAACAGTGTATATGCTGGAAACAGATGCCAGTGCTATTTTCCCTGTGAATGAAAATGGGAGCTCAATAGTGACTCTTCTTACCAGAAAAATACTCTTGCTCGTAGGACCAGAAACTGCATGTGATTAAACTCCATTTAGGACTGGGAACCAAGCACTAGCTCGCCTTACAAGGAAAGAACTCTGCTTTTGAGAAAAGAGCACTCTTCTACTCTACTGTGTTTCCTATGGGGTCCGAACAGTGAGCTTGCTCAGAACAAAAGAACTGGGCTTCCTACACACACGGGCCATATCTAGTTCAACTCTGCTTAGGAAACTGACAAGAACAGTTGATCCTCTTCAGTTTAATACACTGTACTTGCTGGGAACAGACGCGAGTGCTATTTGTACTGTGTATGCAATGGGAGTGCAATAGTGATTCTTCTTACCAGAAAACATCTCTTGCTCGTAGGACCAAAAACTGCATGTGAATAACTCCATTTAGGACTGGGAAACAAACGCTAGCTCGCCTTACAAGAAACACACTCAGCTTTTGAGAAAAGAGCACTCTTCTACTCTACTGTGTTTCCTATAGGGACAGAACAGTGAGCTTGCTCAGAACAAAAGGACTGTGCTTCCTACACACACGGGCCATATCTAGTTCAACTCTGCTTAGGAAACTGACATGAACAGTATCACCTCTTCAGTCCAATACTCTGTACTTAATGGGAACAGACACGAGTGCTATTAGCACTGTGTATGGCAATGGGAGCGCAATAGTGACTTTCCTTACCAGAAAACAACTCTTGCTCATAGGACCAAAAACTGAATGTGATTCAACTCCATTTAGGACTGGGAAACAAATGCTAACTCGCCTTACAAGAAACAGACTCTGCTTTTGAGAAAAGAGCACTCTTCTACTCTACTGTGTTTCCTGTGGGGTCCGAACAATGACCTTGCTCAGAACAAAGGAACTGTGCTTCCTACACACACGGGCCATATCTAGTTCAACTCTGCTTAGGAAACTGACAAGAACAGTAGATCCTCTTCAGTCCAATACGCTGTACTTGATGGGAACAGAGGCGAGTGCTATTTGCACTGTGTATGGCAATTGGAGCACAATAGTGACTTCCTTACCAGAAAACAACTCTTGCTCTTAGGACCAAAAACAGTATGTGACTCAACTCCATTTAGAACTGGGAAATAAACTCTAGCTCGCCTTACAAGAAACACACTCTGCTTTTGAGAAAAGAGCACTCTTCTACTCTACTGTGTTTCCTATAGGGCCAGAACAGTGAGCTTGCTCAGAACAAAAGAACTGTGCTTCCTACACACACGGACCATAACAAGTTCAATTCTGCTTAGGAAACTGACAAGAACAGAAGACCCTCTTCAATCCAATACAATGTAAATGCTGGGAACCAACGCCAGTGCTATTTGCCTTGTGTATGACAATGGGATCGCAATAGTGACACTTCTTACCAGAAAACAATTCTTGCACTTAGGACCAGAAACTGCATGTGACTCAACTCCATTTAGGACTGGGAAACAAACGGTAGCTTGCCTTACAAGAAACACACTCTGCTTTTGAGAAAAGAGCACTCTTCTACTCTACTGTGTTTCCTATGGGGTCCGAATATTGACCTTGCTCAGAACAAAGGAACTGTGCTTCCTACACACACGGGCCATGTCTAGTTCAACTCTGCTTAGGAAGCTGACAAGAACAGTAGCTCCTCTTTAGTCCAATACAGTGTACTTGATGGGAACAGACGCGAGTGCTATTTGCACTGTGTATGGGAATGGGAGCACAATAGTTACTTTCCTTACCAGAAAACAACCCTTGCTCATAGGACCAAAAACTGAATGTCATTTAACTCCATTTAGGACTGGGAAACAAATGCTAGCTTGCCTTACAAGAAACACACTCTGCTTTTGAGAAAAGAGCACTCTTCTACTCTACCCTGTTTCCTATAGTGCCAGAACAGAGAGCTTGCTCAGAACAAAAGAACTGTGCTTCCTACACACACGGCCATATCTAGTTCAATTCTGCTTAGGAAACTGACAAGAACAGTAGATCCTCTTCAGTCCAATACACTGTACATTCTGGGAACCGACGTCAGCGCTATTTGCCCTGTGTATGACAATGGGAGCGCAATAGTGACTCTTCTTACCAGAAAACAACTCTTGCTCGTAGGACCAGAAACTGCATGTGACTCAACTCCATTTAGGACTGGGAAACAAACGGTAGCTCACCTTACAAGAAACACACTCTGCTTTTGAGAAAAGAGCACTCTTCTACTCTACTGTGTTTCCTATGGGGTCCGAACAGTGACCTTGCTCAGAACAAAGGAACTGTGGTTCCTACACACACGGGCCATATCTAGTTCGACTCTGCTTAGGAAACTGACAAGAACAGTAGCTCCTCTTCAGTCCAATACACTGTACTTGCTGGGAACAGACGCGAGGGCTAGTTGCACTGTGTATGGCAATTGGAGCACAATAGTGACTTCCTTACCAGAAAAAAACTCTTGCTCGTAGGACCAAAAACTGCATGGGACTCAACTCCATTTAAGACTGGGAAAGAAACAATAGCTCGCCTTACAGGAAACACACTTTGCTTTTGAGAAAAGAGCACTCTTCTACTCTACTGTGTTTCCTATAAGGCCAGAACAGTGAGCTTGCTCAGAATAAAAGAACTTTGCTTCCTACAAACACGGCCATATCTAGTTCAATTCTGCTTAGGAAACTGACAAAACAGTTGATCCTCTTCAGTCCAATACACTGTACATGCTGGGAACCGACGCCAGTGCTATTTGCCCTGTGTATAACAATGGGAGCACAATAGTGACTCTTCTTACCAGAAAACATCTCTTGCTCGTAGGACCAGAAACTGCATGTGACTCAACTCCATTTAGGACTGGGAAACCAACGCTAGCTCGCCTTACAAGAAACACACTCTGCTTTTGAGAAAGGAGCACTCTTCTACTCTACTGTTTTTCTTAAAGGGCCAAAAAAGTGAGATTGCTCAGAACAAAAGAACTGTGCTTCTTACACACACGGGCCATATCTAATTCAACGCTGCTTAGGAAACTTACAAGAACAGTAGATCCTCTTCAGTCAAATACACTGTACATGCTGGGAACAGACATCAGTGCTATTTTCCCTGTGCATGACAATGGGAGCGCAATAGTGACTCTTCTTACCAGAAAACAACTCTTGCTCGTAGGACCAGAAACTGCATGTGACTCAACTCCATTTAGGACTGGGAAACAAACGCTAGCTCGCCTTACAAGAAACACACTCTGCTTTTGATAAAAGAGCACTCATCTACTCTACTGTGTTTCCTATGGGGTCCGAACAGTGTGTTTGCTCAGAACAAATGAACTGTGCTTCCTGCACACACGGGCCATATCTAGTTCAACTCTGCTTAGGAAACTGAAAAGAACACTAGATCCTCTTCAGTCCAATACACTGTACCTGCTGGGAATAGACGCCAGTGCTATTTGCCCTGTGTATGACAATGGGAGCACAATAGTGACTCTTCTTACCAGAAAATGACTCTTGCTCATAGGACCAGAAACTGCCTGTGATTCAACTCAATTTAGGACTGGGAAACAAACGGTAGCTCGCATTACAAGAAACACACTCTGCTTTTTTGAAAAGAGCACTTTTTACTCTACAGTGTTTCCTTTGGTGTCCAAACAATGAGTTTGCTCAGAACCAAAGAACTGTGCTTCCTACAAACACGGACCATATCTAGTAAAACTCTGCTTAGGAAACTTACAAGAACAGTAGCTCCTCTTCAGTCCAATACTCTGTACTTGCTGGGAACAGACGCGAGTGCTATTTGTAAAGTGTATGTTATGGGACACAATAGTGACTCTTCTTACAAGAAAACAATTCTTGCTCGTAGGACCAAAAACTGCATGTGATTCAACTCCATTTAGAACTGGGACACAAACACGAGCTCACCTTACAATTAAGACACTCTGCTTTTGAGAAAAGAGCATTCTTCTACTCTTCTGTTTTTCATATAGGGCCAGAACAGTGAGCTTGCTCACAACAAAAGAACTGGGAATCCTACACACGGGCCATATCTAGTTCAATTCTGCTTCGGAAACTGACAAGAACAGTAGATCCACTTTAGTTCAATACACTGTACATTCTAGGAACAGACGCCAGTGCTATTTGCCCTGTGTATGACAATGGGAGCACAATAGTGACTCTTCTTACCAAAAAACAACGCTTGCTCGTTGGACCAGAAACTCCATGGGATTCAACTCCATTTAGGACTGGGAAACAAACGCTAGCTCGCCTTACAAGAAACACACTCTGCTTTTGAGAAAAGGGCACTCTTTTACTCTACTGTATTTCCTATGGGGTCCGAACCGTGTGGCAGCTCAGAACAAAAGAACTGTGCTTCCTACACACATGGGCCATATCTAGTTCAACTCTGCTTAGGATACTGACAAGAACAGTAGCTCCTCTTCAGTCCGATACACTGTACTTGCTGGGAACAGACACCAGTGCTATTTGCACTGTGTATGGGAATGGGAGCGCAATAGTGACTTTCCTTACCAGAAAACAACTCTTGCTCGTAGGACAAGAAACTGCATGTCATTCAACTCCATTTAGGACTGGGAATCAAACACTAGCTCGCCGTACAGATACACACTCTGCTTTTGAGAAAAGAGCACTCTTATACTCTACTGTGTTTCCTATGGGGTCCGAACAGTGAGCTTGCTCAGAACAAAAGAACTATGCTTCCTACACACACGGGCCATATCTAGTTCAACTCTGCTTAGGAAACTGACAAGAACAGTAGCTCCTCTTCAGTCCATTACACTGTGCTTGCTCGGACCAGACAGGAATGCTATTTGCACTGTGTATGGCAATTGGAGAGCAATAGTGACTTTCGTTACCAGAAAACAACTCTTGCTCGTAGGACCAAAAACTGCATGTGACTCAACTCCATTTAGGAATGGGAAACAAACAGTAGCTCGTCTTACAAGAAACACACTCTGCTTTTGAGAAAAGAGCACTCTTCTACTCTACTGTGTTTCCTATAGGAATGGAACAGTGAGCTTGCTCAGAACAAAAGGACTGTGCTTCCTACACACACGGGCCATATCTAGTTCAACTCTGCTGAGAAAACTGACATGAACAGTAGCTCCTCTTCATTCCAATACACTGTACTTGATGGGAACAGTCGCGAGTGCTATTAGCACTGTGTATGGCAATGGGAGGGAAATAGTGACTTTCCTTACCAGAAAACAACTCTGCTCATAGGACCAAAAACTGAATGTGATTCAACTCCATTTAGGACTAGGAAACAAGTGCTAGCTCGCCTTACAAGAAACACACTCTGCTTTTGAGAAAAGAGCACTCTTCTAATCTACTGTGTTTCCTATAGGGCCAGAACAGTGAGCTTGCTCAGAACAAAAGGACTGTGCTTCGTACACACACGGGCCATATCTATTTCAACTTTGCTTAGGAAACTGACATGAACAGTAGCTCCTCTTCAGTCCAATACACTGTACTTTCTGGGAACAGACGTGAGTGCTATTTGCCCTGTGTATGACAATGAAAGCACAATAGTGACTCTTCTTACCAGATAACCACTCTTGCTCATAGGACAAGAAACTGTTTTGATTCAATTCCATTTAGGACTGGGAAACAAACGCTAGCTCGCCTTACAAGAAACACACTCTGCTTTTGAGAAAAGAGCACACTTCTACTCTACTGTACATTCCTATAGGGCCAGAACAATGAGCTTGCTCAGAACAAAAGAACTGTGATTCCTACACACGGGCCATATCTAGTTCAACTCTGCTTAGGAACCTGACAAGAACAATAACTCCTCTTCAGTCCAATACACTGTACTTGCTTGGAACAGACGCGTGTGCTATTTGCACTGTGTATGGCAAAGGGAGCACAAAAGTGACTCTTCTTACCAGAAAACAACTCTTGCTCGTAGGACTCGAAACTGTTGTGATTCAACTCCATTTAGGACTGGGAAACAAGCGCTAGCTTGCCTTACAAGAAACTCACTCTGCTTTTGCAAAAGAACACTCTTCCACTCTACGGTGTTTCCTATAGGGCCAGAACAGTGAGCTTGCTCAGAACAAAAGAACTGTGCTTCCTACACACACGGGCCATATGTAGTTCAACTCTGCTTAGGAAACTGACAAGAAGAGTAGCTCCTCTTCAGTTCAATACACTGTACTTGGTGGGAACAGACACAAGTGATATTTGCCCTGTCTCTGACAATGGGATCGCAATAGTGTCTCTTCTTACCAGAAAACAACTCTTGCTCTTAAGACCAGATACTGCATGTGATTCAACTCCATCTAGGACTGGGAAACAAACGCCAGCTCGCCTTACAAAAAACACTCTGCTTTTGAGAAAAGAGCACTCTTCTACTCTACTGTGTTTCCTATGGGGTAGGAACAGTGAGCTTGCTCAGAACAAAAGAACAGTGCTTCCTACACACACGGGCCATATCTAGTTCAACTCTGCTTAGGAACCTGACAAGAACAGTAGCTCCTCTTCAGTCCAATACACTGTACTTGCTGAAAACAGACGAGAGTGCTATTTGCACTGTCTATGTCAATGGGAGCTCAAAAGTGACTCTTCTTAACAAAAAAAAACTCTTGCTCATAGGACCAGAAACTGCATGGGATTCAACTCCATTTCTGACTGGGAAATAACCACTGTCTCGCCTTTCAAGAAACACACTCTGCTTTTGAGAAAAGAGCACTCTTCTACTCTACTGTTTTTCCTATGGGGTCCGAACAGTGAGCTTGCTCAGAACAAAAACTGTGCTTCCTACACACAGGGGCCATATCTAGTTCAACTCTGCTTAGGATACTGACAAGAAGAGTAGCTCCTTTTCAGTCCAATACACTGTATTTGCTGGGAACAGACGCGAGTACTATTTGCACTGTGTATGGCGATGGGAGCGCAATAGTGACTCTTCTTACCAGAAAACAACTCTTGCTCGTAGGACCAGAAACTGCATGTGACTCAACTCCATTTAGTACTGGGAAACAAACGCGAACTCGCCTTACAATAAACACACTCTGCTTTTGAGAAAAGAGCACTCTTCTACTCTACTGTTTTTCTTATAGGGCCAGAACAGTGAGCTTGCTCAGAACAAAAGAACTGGGATTCCTACACACACGGGCCATATCTAGTTCAATTCTGCTTAGGAAACTGACAAGAACAGTAGATCCACTTCAGTTCAATACACTGTACAAGCTGGGAACAGACGCCAGTGCTATTTGCCCTGTGTATGACAATGGGAGCACAATAGTGACTCTTCTTACCAGAAAACAACTCTTGCTCGTAGGACCAGAAACTCCATGGGATTCAACTCCATTTCTGACTGGGAAATAACCACTAGCTCGCCTTTCAAGAAACACACTCTGCTTTTGAGAAAAGAACACTCTTCTACTCTACTGTTTTTCCTATGGGGTCCGAACAGTGAGCTTGCTCAAAACAAAAACTGTGCTTCCTACAAACAAGGGCCATATTTAGTTCAACTCTGCTTAGGAAACTGACAAGAACAGTAGCTCCTCTTCAGTCCAATACTCTTTACTTGCTGGGAACAGACGCGTGTGCTATTTGTACTGTGTATGTTATGGGAGCGCAATAGTGACTCTTCTTAACAGAAAACAACTCTTGCTCATAGGATCAAAAACTGCATGTGACTCAACTCCATTTAGAACTGGGAAACAAACGCGAGCTCGCCTTACAATAAACCCACAATGCTTTTGAGAAAAGAGCACACTTCTACTCTACTGTTTTTCTTATTAGGGCCTGAACAGTGAGCTTGCTCAGAACAAAAGAACTGGGAATCCTACACACATGGGCCATATCTAGTTCAATTCTGCTTAGGAAACTGACAAGAACAGTAGATCCATTTGAGATCAATACAATGTACATGCTGGGAACAGACGCCAGTGCTATTTGCCCTGTGTATGACAATGGAGGCACAATAGTGACTCTTCTTACCAGAAAACAAATCTTGATCGTAGGACAAGAAACTCCATGAGATTCAACTCCATTTAGGAGTGGGAAACAAGCACTAGCTCGCCTTACAAGAAACACACTCTGCTTTTGAATAAAGGGCACTCTTTTACTCTACTGAATTTCCTATGGGGTCCGAACAGTGAGCTTGCTCAGAACAAAAGAACTGTGCTTCCTACACACATGGGCCATATCTAGTTCAACTCTGCTTAGGAAACTGACAAGATCAGTAGCTCCTCTTCAGTCCAATACACTGTACTTGCTGGGAACAGACGCCAGTGCTATTTGCACTGTGTATGGAAATGGGAGCGCAATAGTGTCTTTCCTTACCAGAAAACAACTCTTGCTCGTAGGACAAGAAACTGCATGTGATTCAACTCCATTTAGGACTGGGAAACAAATGCTAGCTCGCCTTACAAGAAACACACTCTGCTTTTGAGAAAAGAGCACTCTTCTACTCTACTGTGTTTCCTATGGGGTCCGAACAGTGAGCTTGCTTAGAACAAAAGAACTGTGCTTCCTACACACACGGGCCATATCTAGTTCAACTCTGCTAAGGAAACTGACAAGAACAGTAGCGCCTCTTCAGTCCATTACACTGTACTTGCTCGGACCAGACACGAATGCTATTTGCACTGTGTATGGCAATGGGATAGCAATAGTGACTTTCCTTACCAGAAAACAACTCTTGCTCGTAGGACCGAAAACTGCATGTGATTCAACTTCCTTTAGAACTAGGAAATAAACGCTAGCTCGCCTTACAAGAAACACTCTCTGCTTTTGAGAAAAGAGTACTCTTTTACTCTACTGTGTTTCCTACAGGGCCAGAACAGTGAGCTTGCTCAGAAGAAAAGAACTGTGCATCCTACACACACGGCCATATCTAGTTCAACTCTGCTTAGGAAACTGACAAGAACAGAAGATCCTCTTCAATCCAATACACTGTACATGCTGGGAACCGACGCCAGTTCTATTTGCCCTGTGTATGACAATGGGAGCGCAATAGTGAGCCTTCTTACCAAAAAACAACTCTTGCTCGTAGGACCAGAAACTGCATGTGACTCAACTCCATTTAGAACTGGGAAACAAACGGTAGCTCGCCTTACAAGAAACACACTCTGCTTTTAAGAAAAGAGCACTCCTCTACTCTACTGTGTTTCCTATGGGGTCCAAACAGTTACCTTGCTCAGAACAAAGGAACTGTGCTTCCTACACACACAGGCCATATCTAGTTCAACTCTGCTTAGGAAACTGACAAGAACAGTAGCTCCTCTTCAGTCCAATACACTGTACTTGCTGGGAACAGACGCGAGTGCTATTTGCACTATGTATGGCAATGGGAGCACAATAGTGACTTTCCTTACCAGAAAACAACTCTTGCTCATAGGACCAAAAACTGAATGTGATTCAACTCCATTTAGGACTGGGAAACAAATGCTAGCTTGCCTTACAAGAAACACACTCTGCTTTTGAGAAAAGAGCACTCTTCTACTCTACCCTGTTTCCTATAGGACCAGAACAGAGAGCTTGCTCAGAACAAAAGAACTGTGCTTCCTACACACACAGCCATATCTAGTTCAATTCTGCTTAGGACCCTGACGCGAACAGTAGATCCTCTTCAGTCCAATACACTGTACATGGTGGTAAACGACGCCAGTGCTCTTTGCCCTGTGTATGACAATGGGATCGCAATAGTGACTTTCCTTACCAAAAAAAAACTCTTGCTCATAGGACCAAAAACTGAATGTGATTCAACTCCATTTAGGACTGGGAAACAAATGCTAGCTTGCCTTACAAGAAACACACTCTGCTTTTGAGAAAAGAGCACTCTTCTACTGTACCATGTTTCCTATAGGGCCAGAACAGAGAGCTTGCTCAGAACAAAAGAACTGTGCTTCCTACACACACGGCCATATCTAGTTCAATTCTGCTTAGGAAACTGACAAGAACAGTAGCTCCTCTTCAGTCCAATACACTGTACATGATGGGAACCAACGCCAGTGCTCTTTGTCCTGTGTATGACAATGGGAGCGCAATAGTGACTCTTCTTACCAGAAAACAACTCTTGCTCGTAGGACCAGAAACTGCATGTGACTCAACTCCATTTAGGACTGGGGAACAAATGGTAGCTCGCCTTACAAGAAACACACTCTGCTTTTGAGAAAAGAGCACTTTTCTACTCTACTGTGTTTCCTATGGGGTCCGAACATTGACCTTGCACAGAATAAAGGAACTGTGCTTCCTACACACGGGCCATATCTTGTTCAACTCTGCTTAGGAAACTGACAAGAACAGTAGCTCCTCTTCAGTCCGATACACTGTACTTGCTGGGAACAGACGCCAGTGCTATTTGCACTGTGTATGGGAATGGGAGCGCAATAGTGACTTTCCTTACCAGAAAACAACTCTTGCTCGTAGGACCAGAAACTGCATGTGATTCAACTCCATTTAGGACTGGGAAACAAATGCTAGCTCGCCTTACAAGAAACACACTCTGCTTTTGAGAAAAGAGCACTCTTCTACTCTACTGTGTCTCCTATGGTGTCCGAACAGTGAGCTTGCTTAGAACAAAAGAACTGTGCTTCCTACACACACGGCCATATCTAGTTCAACTCTGCTTAGGAAACTGACAAGAACAGTAGCGCCTCTTCAGTCCATTACACTGTACTTGCTTGGACCAGACGCAAATGCTATTTGCACTGTGTATGGCAATGGGAAAGCAATAGTGACTTTCCTTACCTGAAAACAACTCTTGCTCGTAGGACCGAAAACTGCATGTGATTCAACTCACTTTAGAACTGGAAAATAAACGCTAGCTCGCCTTACAAGAAACACACTCTGCTTTTGAGAAAAGAGCACTCTTCTACTCTACTGTGTTTCCTATAGGACCAGAACAGTGAGCTTGCTCAGAACAAAAGAACTGTGCTTCCTACACACACGGCCATATCTAGTTCAATTCTGCTTAGGAAACTGACAAGAACAGTAGATCCTCTTCAGTCCAATACACTGTACATGGTGG
The DNA here is from genome assembly GCF_949786415.1 of Peromyscus eremicus. Taxonomy (NCBI): domain Eukaryota; kingdom Metazoa; phylum Chordata; class Mammalia; order Rodentia; family Cricetidae; genus Peromyscus; species Peromyscus eremicus. Next base: position 179,180 of record NW_026734515.1, on the reverse strand, counting down.
GAAATGACGCCAGTGCTCTTTGCCCTGTGTATGACAATGGGCGCGCAATAGTGACTCTTCTTACCAGAAAACAACTCTTGCTCGTAGGACCAGAAACTGCATGTGACTCAACTCCTTTTAGGACTGGGGAACAAACGGTAGCTCGCCTTACAAGAAACACACTCTGCTTTTGAGAAAAGAGCACTCTTCTACTCTACTGTGTTTCCTAATGGGTCCGAAGAGTGACCTTGATCAGAACAAAGGAACTGTGCTTCCTACACACACGGGCCATTTCTAGTTCAACTCTGCTTAGGAATCTGACAAGAACAGTAGCTCCTCTTCAGTCCAATACACTGTACTTGATGGGAACAGACGCGAGTGTTATTTGCACTGTGTATGGCAGTTGGAGCACAATAGTGACTTCCTTACCAGAAAAAAACTCTTGCTCGTAGGACCAAAAACTGCATGTGACTCAACTCCATTTAGGACTGGGAAACAAACGCTAGCTTGCCTTACAAGAAACACACTCTGCTTTTGAGAAAAGAGCACTCTTCTACTCTACTGTGTTTCCTATAGGGCCAGAACAGTGAGCTTGCTCAGAACAAAAGAACTGTGCTTCCTACACACACAGGCCATATCTAGTTCAACTCTGCTTAGGAAACTGACAAGAACAGTAGCTCCTCTTCAGACCAATACACTGTACTTTCTGGGAACAGACGCGAGTGCTATTTGCACTGTGTATGGCAATAGGAGCGCAATAGTTAATCTTCTTACCAGAAAACAACTCTTGCTCGTAGGACCAGAAACTGCATGTGACTCAACTCCATTTAGTACTGGGAAACAAACGCTATCGCGTCTTACTAGAAACACACTCTGCTTTTGAGAAAAGAGCACTCTTCTACTCTACTGTGTTTCCTATGGGGTCTGAAAAGTGAGCTTGCTCAGAACAAAAGAACTGTGCTTCCTACACACAAGGGCCATATCTAGTTCAACTCTGCTTAGGAAACTGACAAGAACATTAGCTCCTCTTCAGTCCAATACACTGTACTTGCTGGGAAGAGACGCGAGTGCTAATTGCACTGTGTATGGCAATGGGAGCCCAATAGTGACTCTTCTTACCAGAAAACAACTCTTGCTCGTAGGACCAGAAACTGCATGTGACTCAACTCTAATTAGGACTGGGAATCAAACGCTAGCTCCCCTTACAAGGAACACACTCTGCTTTTGAGAAAACAGCACTCTTCTAATCTACTGTGTTTCCTATAGGGCCAGAACAGTGAGCTTGCTCAGAACAAAAGAACTGTGCTTCCTACCCACACGGGCCATATCTAGTTCATTTCTGATTAGGAAACTGACAGGAACAGTAGATCCTCTTCAGTCCAATTCACTGTACATGCTGGGAACAGACGCCAGTGCTATTTGCCCTGTGTATGACAATGGGAGCGCAATAGTGAGTCTTCTTACCAGAAAACAACTCTTGCTTGTAGGACCGAAAACTGCATGTGATTCAACTCCATTTAGGACTGGGAAATAAATGCTAGCTTGCCTTACAAGAAACACACTCTGCTTTTGAGAAAAGAGCACTCTTCTACTCTACTGTGTTTCCTATAGTTCCAGAACAGTGAGCTTGCTCAGAAGATAAGAACTGTGCATCCTACACACACGGCCATATCTAGTTCAATTCTGCTTAGGAAACTGACAAGAACAGATGATCCTCTTCAATCCAATACACTGTACATGCTGGGAACCGACGCCAGTTCTATTTGCCCTGTGTATGACAATGGGAGCGCAATAGTGAGTCTTCTTACCAAAAAACAACTCTTGCTCGTAGGACCAGAAACTGCATGTGACTCAACACCATTTAAAACTGGGAAAAAAATGCTAGCTCGCCTTACAAGAAAGACACTCTGCTTTTGAGAAAAGGGCACTCTTTTACTCTACTGTATTTCCTATGGGGTCCGAACCGTGTGGCAGCTCAGAACAAAAGAACTGTGCTTCCTACACACATGGGCCATATCTAGTTCAACTCTGCTTAGGATACTGACAAGAACAGTAGCTCCTCTTCAGTCCGATACACTGTACTTGCTGGGAACAGACGCCAGTGCTATTTGCACTGTGTATGGGAATGGGAGCGCAAAAGTGACTTTCCTTACCAGAAAACAACTCTTGCTCGTAGGACAAGAAACTGCATGTCATTCAACTCCATTTAGGACTGGGAATCAAACACTAGCTCGCCGTACAGGATACACACTCTGCTTTTGAGAAAAGAGCACTCTTATACTCTACTGTGTTTCCTATGGGGTTTGAACAGTGAGCTTGCTCAGAACAAAAGAACTATGCTTCCTACACACATGGGCCATATCTAGTTCAACTCTGCTTAGGAAACTGACAAGAACAGTAGCTCCTCTTCAGTCCATTACACTGTACTTGCTCGGACCAGACACGAATGCTATTTGCACTGTGTATGGCAATGGGAGAGCAATAGTGACTTTCGTTACCAGAAAACAACTCTTGCTCGTAGGACCAAAAACTGCATGTGACTCAACTCCATTTAGGAATGGGAAACAAACGGTAGCTCGCCTTACAAGAAACACACTCTGCTTTTGAGAAAAGAGCACTCTTCTACTCTACTGTGTTTCCTATAGGAATGGAACAGTGAGCTTGCTCAGAACAAAAGGACTGTGCTTCCTACACACACGAGCCATATCTAGTTCAACACTGCTTAGAAAACTGACATGAACAGTAGCTCCTCTTCAGTCCAATACACTGTACTTGATGTGAACAGTCGCGAGTGCTATTAGCACTGTGTATGGCAATGGGAGCGAAATAGTGACTTTCCTTACCAGAAAACAACTCTTGCTCATAGGACCAAAAACTGAATGTGATTCAACTCCATTTAGGACTAGGAAACAAATGCTAACTCGCCTTACAAGAAACACACTCTGCTTTTGAGAAAAGAGCACTCTTCTAATCTACTGTGTTTCCTATAGGGCCAGAACAGTGAGCTTGCTCAGAACAAAAGGACTGTGCTTCCTACACACACGGGCCATATCTAGTTCAACTTTGCTTAGGAAACTGACAGGATAATTAGCTCCTCTTCAGTCCAATACACTGTACTTTCTGGGAACAGACGTGAGTGCAATTTGCCCTGTGTATGACAATGAAAGCACAATAGTGACTCTTCTTACCAGATAACCACTCTTGCTCATAGGACAAGAAACTGTTTTGATTCAACTCCATTTAGGACTGGGAAACAAACGCTAGCTCTCCTTACAAGAAACACACTCTGCTTTTGAGAAAAGAGCACTCTTCTACTCTACTGTGCATTCCTATAGGGCCAGAACAATGAGCTTGCTCAGAACAAAAGAACTGTGATTCCTACACACACGGGCCATATCTAGTTCAACTCTGCTTAGGAACCTGACAAGAACAATAGCTCCTCTTCAGTCCAATACACTGTACTTGCTGGGAACAGACGCGAGTGCTATTTGCACTGTGTATGGCAAAGGGAGCACAATAGTGACTCTTCTTACCAGAAAACAACTCTTGCTCGTAGGACTCGAAACTGTTGTGATTCAACCCCATTTAGGACTGGGAAACAAGCGCTAGCTTGCCTTACAAGAAACTCACTCTGCTTTTGCAAAAGAACACTCTTCCACTCTAAGGTGTTTCCTATAGGGCCAGAACAGTGAGCTTGCTCAGAACAAAAACTGTGCTTCCTACACACAGGGGCCATATCTAGTTCAACTCTGCTTAGGATACTGACAAGAACAGTAGCTCCTTTTCAGTCCAATACACTGTATTTGCTGGGAACAGACGCGAGTACTATTTGCACTGTGTATGGCAATGGGAGCGCAATAGTGACTCTTCTTACCAGAAAACAACTCTTGCTCGTAGGACCAGAAACTGCATGTGACTCAACTCCATTTAGTACTGGGAAACAAACGCGAGCTCGCCTTACAATAAACACACTCTGCTTTTGAGAAAAGAGCACTCTTCTACTCTACTGTTTTTCTTATAGGGCCAGAACAGTGAGCTTGCTCAGAACAAAAGAACTGGGATTCCTACACACACGGGCCATATCTAGTTCAATTCTGCTTAGGAAACTGACAAGAACAGTAGATCCACTTCAGTTCAATACACTGTACAAGCTGGGAACAGACGCCAGTGCTATTTGCCCTGTGTATGACAATGGGAGCACAATAGTGACTCTTCTTACCAGAAAACAACTCTTGCTCGTAGGACCAGAAACTCCATGGGATTCAACTCCATTTAGGACTAGGAAACAAACGCTAGCTCGTCTTACTAGAAACACACTCTGCTTTTGAGAAAAGAGCACTCTTCTACTCTACTGTGTTTCCTATGGGGTCTGAAAAGTGAGCTTGCTCAGAACAAAAGAACTGTGCTTCCTACACACACGGGCCATATCTAGTTCAACTCTGCTTAGGAAACTGACAAAAACAGTAGCTCCTCTTCTGTCCAGTACACTGTACTTGCTCGGAACAGACACGAGTGCTATTTGCACTGTATATGGCAATTGCAGAGCAATAGTGACTCTTCATATCAGAAAACAACTCTTGATGGTAGGACCAAAAACTGCATGTGACTCAACTCCATTTAGAAAAGGGAAACAAACGCTAGCTCTCCTTACATGAAACACACTCTGCCTTTGAGAAAACAGCACTGTTCTACTCTACTGTGTTTCCTTTAGGGCCAGAACAGTGAGCTTGCTCAGAACAAAGAACTCTGCTTCCTACACACACGGGCCATACCTATTTCAACTCTGCTTAGGAAACTGACAAGAACAGTAGCTCCTCTTCAGTTCAATACACTGTATTTGCTGGGAAGAGACGCGAGTGCTATTTGCACTGTCTATGGCAATGCGAGCTCAAAAATGACTCTTCTTAACAAAAAAAACCTCTTGCTCGTAGGACCAGAAACTGCATGGGATTCAACTCCATTTCTGACTGGGAAATAACCACTAGCTCGCCTTTCAAGAAACACACTCTGCTTTTGAGAAAAGAGCACTCTTCTACTCTACTGTTTTTCCTATGGTGTCTGAACAGTGAGCTTGCTCAGAACAAAAACTGTGCTTCCTACACACAGGGGCCATATCTAGTTCAACTCTGCTTAGGAAACTGACAAGAACAGTAGCTCCTCTTCAGTCCAATACACTGTACTTGCTGGGAACAGACGCGAGTGCTATTTGCACTGTATATGGCAATTGCAGAGCAATAGTGACTCTTCTTAACAGAAAACAACTCTTGCTCGTAGGACCAAAAACTGCATGTGACTCAACTCCATTTAGAAAAGGGAAACAAACGTTAGCTCTCCTTACATGAAACACACTCTGCTTTTGAGAAAACAGCACTCTTCTACTCTACTGTGTTTCCTTTAGGGCCAGAACAGTGAGCTTGCTCAGAACAAAAGAACTGTGCTTCCTAAACACATGGGCCATATCTAGTTCAAATCTGCTCAGGAAACTGACAAGAACAGTATCTCCTCTTCAGTCTAATACAATGTACTTGCTGGGAACATACGCGAGTGCTATTTGCACTGAGTATGGCAATGGGAGCGCAATAGTGACTCTTCTTACCAGAAAACCACTCTTGCTCGTAGGACAAGAAACTGTTGTGATTCAACTCCATTTAGGACTGGGAAACAAATGCTAGCTCGCCTTACAAGAAACACACTCTGCTTTTGAGAAAAGAGCACTCTTCTACTCTACTGTGTTTCCTATAGGGCCAGAACAGTGAGCTTGCTCAGAACAAAAGAACTGTGCTTCCTACACACACGGGCCATATCTAGTTCAAGTCTGCTTAGGAAACTGACAAGAACAGTAGCTCCTCTTCAGTTCAATACACTATACTTGCTGGGAACAGACGCAAGTGATATTTGCCCTGTCTATGACAATGGGATCGCAATAGTGACTCTTCTTACCAGAAAACAACTCTTGCTCTTAAGACCAGATACTGCATGTGATTCAACTCCATTTAGGACTGGGAAACAAACGCTAGCTCGCCTTACAAGAAACACACTCTGCTTTTGAGAAAAGAGCACGCTTCTACTCTACTGTGTTTCCTATGGGGTAGGAACAGAGACCTTGCTCAGAACAAAAGAACTGTGCTTCCTACACACACGGGCCATATCTAGTTCAATTCTGCTTAGGAAAATGACAAGAACAGTAGATCCTCTTCAGTCCAATGCACTGTACATGCTGGGAACAGACGCCAGTGCTATTTTCACTGTGTATTAGAATGGGAGCTCAGTAGTGACCCTTCTTACCAGAAAACAACTCTTGCTCGTAGGACCAGAAACTGCATGTGATTCAACTCCTTTTCTGACTGGGAAACAAGCACTAGCTCGCCTTACAAGAAACACACTCTGCTTTTGATAAAAGAGCACTCATCTACTCTACTGTGTTTCCTATGGTGTCCTAAGAGTGAGCTTGCTCAGAACAAAAACTGTGCTTTCTACACACAGGGGCCATATCTAGTTCAACTCTGCTTAGGATACTGTCAAGAACAGTAGCTCCTTTTCAGTCCAATAAACTGTACTTGCTGGGAATAGACGCGAGTGCTATTTGCACTGTGTATGGCAAAGGGAGCGCAATAGTGACATCCTTACCAGAAAACAACTCTTGCTCCTAGGACCAGAAACTGCATGTGACTCAACTCCATTTAGGACTGGGAAACAAACGCTAGCTCGCCTTACAAGAAACACACTCTGCATTTGAGAAAAGAGCACTCTTCTACACTACTGTGTTTCCTATGGGATCAGAAAAGTGAGCTTGCTAAGAACAAAAGAACTGTGCTTCATACACACATGGGCCATATCTAGTTCAACTCTGCTTAGGAAACTGACAAGAACAGTAGCTCCTCTTCAGTTCAATACAGTGTACTTGCTGGGAACAGAAGCAAGTGATATTTGCACTGTGTATGGCAATGGCAGCGCAATAGTGACATTCCTTACCAGAAAACAACTCTTGCTCATAGGACCAGAAACTGCATGTGATTCAACTCCATTTATGACCTGGAAACAAACGCTATCTCTCCTTACAAGAAACACACTCTGCTTTTGAGAAAAGAGCACTCTTCTACTCTACTGTGTTTCCTATGGGGTCGGAACAGTGAGCTTGCTCAGAACAAAAGAACTGTGCTTCCTACACACAGGGGCCATATCTAGTTCAACTCTGCTTAGGAAACTGACAAGAACTGTAGCTCCTCTTCAGTCCAATACTCTGTACTTGCTGGGAACAGACGCGAGTGCTATTTGTACTGTGTATGACAATGGGAGCCCAATAGTGACTCTTCTTACCAGAAAACATCTCTTGCTCGTAGGACCACAAACTGCATGTGGCTCAACTCCATTTAGAACTGGGAAACAAATGCTAGCTTGCCTTACAGGAAACACACTCTGCTTTTGAGAAAAGAGCACTCTTCTACTCTACGGTGTTTCTTATAGGGCCAGAACAGTGAGCTTGCTCAGAACAAAAGAACTGTGCTTCCTACACACAGGGGCCATATCTAGTTCAATTCTGCTTAGGAGACTGACAAGAACAGTAGATCTTCTTCAGTCCAACACACTGTACATGCTGGGAACAGACGCCAGTGCTATTTTCCCTGTCTATGACAATGGGATCGCAATAGTGACTCTTCTTACCAGAAAACAACTCTTGCTCTTAAGACTAGATACTGCATGTGATTCAACTCATTCTAGGACTGGGAAACAAACGCTAGCTCGCCTTACAAGAAACACCCTCTGCTTTTGAGAAAAGAGCACTCTTCTACTCTACTGAGTTTCCTATGGGGTCCGAAAAGTGAGCTTGCTCAGAACAAAAGAACTGTGCTTCCTACACACACGGGCCATATCTAGTTCAACTCTGCTTAGGAAACTGACAAGAACAGTAGCTCCTCTTCAGTCCAATACACTGTACTTGCTGGGATGAGACGCGAGTGCTATTTGCACTGTCTATGGCAATGGGAGCTCAAAAGTGACTCTTCTGAACAAAAAAAAAAAACTCTTGCTCATAGGACCAGAAACTGCATGGGATTCAACTCCATTTCTGACTGGGAAATAACCACTAGCTCGCCTTTCAAGAAACACACTCTGCTTTTGAGAAAAGAGCACTCTTCTACTCTACTGTTTTTCCTATGGGGTCCGAACAGTGAGCTTGCTCAGAACAAAAACTGTGCTTACTACACACAAGGGCCATATTTAGTTCAACTCTGCTTAGGAAACTGACAAGAACAGTAGCTCCTCTTCAGTCCAATACTCTTTACTTGCTGGGAACAGACGCGTGTGCTATTTGTACTGTGTATGTTATGGGAGCGCAATAGTGACTCTTCTTAACAGAAAACAACTCTTGCTCATAGGATCAAAAACTGCATGTGACTCAACTCCATTTAGAACTGGGAAACAAACGCGAGCTCGCCTTACAATAAACACACAATGCTTTTGAGAAAAGAGCACACTTCTACTCTACTGTTTTTCTTATTAGACCTGAACAGTGAGCTTGCTCAGAACAAAAGAACTGGGAATCCTACACACATGGGCCATATCTAGTTCAATTCTGCTTAGGAAACTGACAAGAACAGTAAATCCATTTGAGTTCAATACAATGTACATGCTGGGAACAGACGCCAGTGCTATTTGCCCTGTGTATGACAATGGAGGCACAATAGTGACTCTTCTTACCAGAAAACAACTCGTGATCGTAGGACAAGAAACTCCATGGGATTCAACTCCATTTAGGAGTGGGAAACAAGCACTAGCTCGCCTTACAAGAAACACACTCTGCTTTTGAATAAAGGGCACTCTTTTACTCTACTGAATTTCCTATGGAGTCCGAACAGTGAGCTTGCTCAGAACAAAAGAACTGTGCTTCCTACACACATGGGCCATATCTAGTTCAACTCTGCTTAGGAAACTGACAAGATCAGTAGCTCCTCTTCAGTCCGATACACTGTACTTGCTGGGAAAAGACGCCAGTGCTATTTGCACTGTGTATGGGAATGGGAGCGCAATAGTGTGTTTCCTTACCAGAAAACAACTCTTGCTTGTAGGACAAGAAACTGCATGTGATTCAACTCCATTTAGGACTGGGAAACAAATGCTAGCTCGCCTTACAAGAAACACACTCTGCTTTTGAGAAAAGAGCACTCTTCTACTCTACTGTGTTTCCTATGGGGTCCGAACAGTGAGCTTGCTTAGAACAAAAGAACTGTGCTTCCTACACACACGGGCCATATCTAGTTCAACTCTGCTTAGGAAACTGACAAGAACAGTAGCGCCTCTTCAGTCCATTACACTGTACTTGCTCGGACCAGACACGAATGCTATTTGCACTGTGTATGGCAATGGGATAGCAATAGTGACTTTCCTTACCAGAAAACAACTCTTGCTCGTAGGACCGAAAACTGCATGTGATTCAACTCCCTTTAGAACTGGGAAATAAACGCTAGCTCGCCTTACAAGAAACACTCTCTGCTTTTGAGAAAAGAGTACTCTTTTACTCTACTGTGTTTCCTACAGGGCCAGAACAGTGAGCTTGCTCAGAAGAAAAGAACTGTGCATCCTACACACACGGCCATATCTAGTTCAATTCTGCTTAGGAAACTGACAAGAACAGAAGATCCTCTTCAATCCAATACACTGTACATGCTGGGAACCGACGCCAGTTCTATTTGCCCTGTGTATGACAATGGGAGCGCAATAGTGAGCCTTCTTACCAAAAAACAACTCTTGCTCGTAGGACCAGAAACTGCATGTGACTCAACTCCATTTAGAACTGGGAAACAAACGGTAGCTCGCCTTACAAGAAACACACTCTGCTTTTAAGAAAAGAGCACTCCTCTACTCTACTGTGTTTCCTATGGGGTCCAAACAGTTACCTTGCTCAGAACAAAGGAACTGTGCTTCCTACACACACAGGCCATATCTAGTTCAACTCTGCTTAGGAAACTGACAAGAACAGTACCTCCTCTTCAGTACAATACACTGTACTTGCTGGGAACAGACGCGAGTGCTATTTGCACTATGTATGGCAATGGGAGCACAATAGTGACTTTCCTTACCAGAAAACAACTCTTGCTCATAGGACCAAAAACTGAATGTGATTCAACTCCATTTAGGACTGGGAAACAAATGCTAGCTTGCCTTACAAGAAACACACTCTGCTTTTGAGAAAAGAGCACTCTTCTACTCTACACTGTTTCCTATAGGAACAGAACAGAGAGCTTGCTCAGAACAAAAGAACTGTGCTTCCTACACACACAGCCATATCTAGTTCAATTCTGCTTAGGACCCTGACGCGAACAGTAGATCCTCTTCAGTCCAATACACTGTACATGGTGGGAAACGACGCCAGTGCTCTTTGCCCTGTGTATGACAATGGGATCGCAATAGTGACTTTCCTTACCAAAAAAAAACTCTTGCTCATAGGACCAAAAACTGAATGTGATTCAACTCCATTTAGGACTGGGAAACAAATGCTAGCTTGCCTTACAAGAAACACACTCTGCTTTTGAGAAAAGAGCACTTTTCTACTCTACTGTGTTTCCTATGGGGTCTGAACAGTGACCTTGCACAGAACAAAGGAACTGTGCTTCCTACACACACGGGCCATATCTAGTTCAACTCTGCTTAGGAAACTGACAAGAACAGTAGCTCCTCTTCAGTCCGATACACTGTACTTGCTGGGAACAGACGCCAGTGCTATTTGCACTGTTTATGGGAATGGGAGCGCAATAGTGACTTTCCTTACCAGAAAACAACTCTTGCTCGTAGGACCAGAAACTGCATGTGATTCAACTCCATTTAGGACTGGGAAACAAATGCTAGCTCGCCTTACAAGAAACACACTCTGCTTTTGAGAAAAGAGCACTCTTCTACTCTACTGTGTCTCCTATGGTGTCCGAACAGTGAGCTTGCTTAGAACAAAAGAACTGTGCTACCTACACACAAGGCCATATCTAGTTCAACTCTGCTTAGGAAACTGACAAGAACAGTAGCGCCTCTTCAGTCCATTACACTGTACTTGCTTGGACCAGACGCAAATGCTATTTGCACTGTGTATGGCAATGGGAAAGCAATAGTGACTTTCCTTACCTGAAAACAACTCTTGCTCGTAGGACCGAAAACTGCATGTGATTCAACTCACTTTAGAACTGGAAAATAAACGCTAGCTCGCCTTACAAGAAACACACTCTGCTTTTGAGAAAAGAGCACTCTTCTACTCTACTGTGTTTCCTATAGGGCCAGAACAGTGAGCTTGCTCAGAACAAAAGAACTGTGCTTCCTACACACACAGCCATATCTAGTTCAATTCTGCTTAGGAAACTGACAAGAACAGTAGATCCTCTTCAGTCCAATACACTGTACATGGTGGGAAACGACGCCAGTGCTCTTTGCCCTGTGTATGACAATGGGCGCGCAATAGTGACTCATAGGACCAGAAACTGCATGTGACTCAACTCCATTTAGGACTGGGGAACAAACGGTAGCTCGCCTTACAAGAAACACACTCTGCTTTTGAGAAAAGAGCACTCTTCTACTCTACTGTGTTTCCTAATGGGTCCGAAGAGTGACCTTGATCAGAACAAAGGAACTGTGCTTCCTACACACACGGGCCATTTCTAGTTCAACTCTGCTTAGGAATCTGACAAGAACAGTAGATCCTCCTCAGTCCAATACACTCTACATGTTTTTCCTATGGTGTCTGAACAGTGAGCTTGCTCAGAACAAAAACTGTGCTTCCTACACACAGGGGCCATATCTAGTTCACCTCTGCTTAGGAAACTGAAAAGAACAGTAGCTCCTCTTCAGTCCAATACACTGTACTTGCTGGGAACAGACGCGAGTGCTATTTGCACTGTATATGGCAATTGCAGAGCAATAGTGACTCTTCTTAGAGAAAACAACTCTTGCTCATAGGACCAAAAACTGCATGTGACTCAACTCCATTTAGAAAAGGGAAACATACGTTAGCTCTCCTTACATGAAACACACTCTGCTTTTGAGAAAACAGCACTCTTCTACTCTACTGTGTTTCCTTTAGGGCCAGAACAGTGAGCTTGCTCAGAACAAAAGAACTGTGCATCCTAAACACACGGGCCATATCTAGTTCAAATCTGCTTAGGAAACTGACAAGAACAGTATCTCCTCTTCAGTCTAATACAATGTACTTGCTGGGAACATACGCGAGTGCTATTTGCACTGAGTATGGCAATGGGAGCGCAATAGTGACTATTCTTACCAGAAAACCACTCTTGCTCGTAGGACAAGAAACTGTTGTGATTCAACTCCATTTAGGACTGGGAAACAAATGCTAGCTCGCCTTACAAGAAACACACTCTGCTTTTGAGAAAAGAGCACTCTTCTACTCTACTGTGTTTCCTATAGGGCCAGAACAGTGAGCTTGCTCAGAACAAAAGAACTGTGCTTCCTACACACACGGGCCATATCTAGTTCAAGTCTGCTTAGGAAACTGACAAGAACAGTAGCTCCTCTTCAGTTCAATACACTATACTTGCTGGGAACAGACGCAAGTGATATTTGCCCTGTCTATGACAATGGGATCGCAATAGTGACTCTTCTTACCAGAAAACAACTCTTGCTCTTAAGACCAGATACTGCATGTGATTCAACTCCATTTAGGACTGGGAAACAAACGCTAGCTCTCCTTACAAGAAACACACTCTGCTTTTGAGAAAAGAGCACTCTACTACTCTACTGTGTTTCCTATGCGGTAGGAACAGAGACCTTGCTCAGAACAAAAGAACTGTGCTTGCTACACACACGGGCCATATCTAGTTCAACTCTGCTTAGGAAACTGACAAGAACAGTAGCTCCTCTTCAGTCCAATACACTGTACTGGCTGGGAACAGACGTGAGGGCTATTTTCACTGTGTATGGCAAAGGGAGCGCAATAGTGACTCTTCTTACCAGAAAACAACTCTTGCTCGTAGGACGAGAAACTGTTGTGATTCAACCCCATTTAGGACTGGGAAACAAACGCTAGCTCGCCTTACAAGAAACTCACTTTGCTTTTGCAAAAGAACACTCTTCCACTCTACTGTGTTTCCTATAAGGCCAGAACAGTGAGCTTGCTCAGAACAAAAGAACTGTGCTTCCTACACACACGGGCCATATCTAGTTCATTTCTGATTAGGAAACTGACAGGAACAGTAGATCCTCTTCAGTCCAATTCACTGTACATGCTGGGAACAGACGCCAGTGCTATTTGCCTTGTGTATGAGAATCGGAGCGCAATAGTGAGTCTTCTTACCAGAAAACAACTCTTGCTGGTAGGACCAGAAACTGCATGTGATTCAACTCCATTTAGTACTGGGAAACAAACGCTAGCTCGCCTTCCTAGAAACAAACTCTGCTTTTGAGAGAAGAGCACTCTTCTACTCTACTGTGTTTCCAATGGGGTCCGAACAGTGAGCTTGATCAGAAGAAAAGAATTGTGCTTCCTACACACACGAGTCATATCTAGTTCAACTCTGCTTAGGAAACTGACAGGAACAGTAGCTCCTCTTCAGTCCAATACACTGTACTTGATGGGAATAGACGCGAGTGCTATTTGCAGAGTTTATGGCAATTGGAGCACAATAGTGACATCCTTACTAGAAAACAACTCTTGCTCGTAGGACCAAAACTGCATGTGACTCAACTCCATTTAGGACTGGGAAACAAACACTAGCTTGCCTTACAAGAAACACACTCTGCTTTTGAGAAAAGAGCACTCTTCTACTCTACTGTGTTTCCTATAGGGCCAGAACAGGGAGCTTGCTCATAACAAAAGAACTGTGCTTCCTACACACACGTGCCATATCTAGTTCAAGTCTGCTTAGGAAACTGACAAGAACAGTAGCTCCTCTTCAGTCCAATACACTGTACTTGCTGGGAAGAGACGCGAGTGCTATTTGCACTGTGTATGGCAATGGGAGCGCAATAGTGACTCTTCTTACCAGAAAACAACTCTTGCTCGTAGGAACAGAAACTGCCTTTGACTCAACTCTATTTTGGACTGGGAAACAAACGATAGCTCCCCTTACAAGGAACACACTCTGCTTTTGAGAAAAGAGCACTCTTCTACTCTACCGTGTTTCCTATAGGGCCAGAACATTGAGCTTGCTCAGAACAAAAGAACTGTGCTTCCTACACACACGGGCCATATGTAGTTATTTTCTGATTAGGAAACTGACAGGAACAGTAGATCCTCTTCAGTCCAATTCACTGTACATGCTGGGAACAGACGCTAGTGCTATTTGCCCTGTGTATGAGAATGGGAGCGCAATAGTGAGTCTTCTTACCAGAAAACAACTCTTGCTCGTAGGACCAGAAACTGCATGTGATTCAACTCCATTCAGGACTGGAAAATAAACGCTAGCTCGCCTTACAAGGAACACACTCTGCTTTTGAGAAAAGAGCACTCTTCTACTCTACTGTGTTTCCTATGGGGTCCGAACAGTGCGCTTGCTCAGAACAAAAGAATTCTGCTTCCTACACACACGGGCCATATCTAGTTCAATTCTGCTTAGGAAACTGAGAAGAACAGTAGCTCCTCTTCAGTCCAATACACTGTAATTGCTGGGAACAGACACGTGTGCTATTTGCACTGTGTATGGCAATGGTAGTGCAATAGTGACATTCCTTACCAGAAAACAACTCTTGCTCGTAGGACCAAAAACTGCATGTGACTCAACTCCATTTAGGACTGGGAAACAAACACTAGCTTGTCTTACAAGAAACACACTCTGCTTTTGAGAAAAGAGCACTCTTCTACTCTACTGTGTTTCCTATAGGGCCAGAACAGGGAGCTTGCTCACAACAAAAGAACTGTGCTTCCTACACACACGTGCCATATCTAGTTCAAGTCTGCTTAGGAAACTGACAAGAACAGTAGCTCCTCTTCAGTCCAATACACTGTACTTGCTGGGAACAGACGCGAGTGCTATTTGCACTGTGTATGGCAATGGGAGCGCAATAGTGACTCTTCTTACCAGAAAACAACTCTTGCTCGTAGGACCAGAAACTGCATGTGACTCAACTCCATTTGGACTGGGAGACAAACTCTGTCTCGTCTTACTAGAAACACACTCTGCTTTTGAGTAAAGAGCACTGTTCTACTCTACTGTGTTTCCTATGGGGACCGAACAGTGACCTTGCTCAGAACAAAGGAACTGTGCTTTTTACACACACAGGCCATATCTAGTTCAACTCTGCTTAGGAAACTGACAAGAACAGTAGCTCCTCTTCAGTCCAATACACTGTACTTGCTGGGAAGAGACGCGAGTGCTATTTGCACTGTGTATGGCAATGGGAGCCCAATAGTGACTTTCCTTACCAGAAAACAACTCTTGCTCATAGGACCAAAAACTGAATGTGATTCAACTCCATTTAGGACTGGGAAACAAATGCTAGCTTGCCTTACAAGAAACACACTCTGCTTTTGAGAAAAGAGCACTCTTCTACTCTACCCTGTTTCCTATAGGGCCAGAACAGAGAGCTTGCTCAGAACAAAAGATATGTGCTTCCTACACACGGCCATATCTAGTTCAATTCTGCTTAGGAAACTGACAAGAACAGTAGATCCTCTTCAGTCCAATACACTGTACATGCTGGGCACCGACGCCAGTGCTATTTGCCCTGTGTATGACAATGGGAGCGCAATAGTGACTCTTCTTACCAGAAAAAAACTCTTGCTCGTAGGACCAGAAACTGCATGTGACTCAACTCCATTTAAGACTGGGGAACAAACAGTAGCTCGCCTTACAAGAAACACACTCTGCTTTTGAGAAATGAGCACTCTTCTACTCAACTGTGTTTCCTATGGGGTCCGAACAGTGACCTTGCTCAGAACAAAGGAACTGTGCTTCCTACACACACGGGCCATATCTAGTTCAACTCTGCTTAGGAAACTGACAAGAACAGTAGCTCCTCTTCAGTCCAATACACTGTACTTGCTGGAAACATATGCGAGTGCTATTTGCACTGTGTATGGCAATTGGAGCGCAATAGTGACTCTTCTTACCAGAAAACAACTCATGGTCGTTGGACCAAAAACTGCATGTGACTCACCTCCATTTAAGACTGGGAAAAAAACGCTAGCTCTCCTTACAAGAAACACACTCTGCTTTTGAGAAAAGAGCACTTTTCTACTCTACTGTGTTTCCTATAGGGCCAGAACAGTGAGCTTGCTCAGAACAAAAGAACTGTGCTTCCTACACACACGGCCATATCTAGTTCAATTCTGCTTAGGAAACTGACAAGAATAGTAGCTCCTCTTTAGTCCAATACACTGTACTTGCTGGGAAGATACGTGAGTGCTATTTGCACTGTGTATGGCAATGGGAGCGCAATAGTGACTTTCCTTACCAGAAAACAACTCTTGCTCGTAGTACCAAAAACTGCATGTGATTCAACTCCATTTAGGACTGGGAAACAAATGGTAGCTCGCCTTACAAGAAACACACTCTGCTTTTGAGAAAAGAGCACTCTTCTACTCCACTGTGTTTCCTATAGGGCCAGAACAGTGAGCTTGCTCAGAACAAAATAACTGTGCTTCCTACACACACGGCCATATCTAGATCAATTCTGCTTAGGAAACTGACATGAACAGTAGATCCTCTTCAGTCCAATACACTGTACTTGCTGGGAACAGACGCCAGTGCTATTTGCCCTGTGTATGACAATGGGAGCGCAATAGTGACTCTTCTTACCAGAAAAAATCTCTTGCTTGTAGGACAAGAAACAGCATGTGATTCAACTCCATTTAGGACTGGGAAACAAACACTAGCTCGCCTTACAAGAAACACACTCTGCTTTTGAGAAAAGGACACTCTTCTACTCTACTGTATTTCCTATGGGGTCCGAACAGTGAGCTTGCTCAGAACAAAAGAACTGTGCTTCCTACACACACGGGCCATATCTAGTTCAACTCTGCTTAGGAAACTGACAAGAACAGTAGCTCCTCTTCAGTTCAATACACTGTACTTGCTGGGAACAGACGTGAGTGCTTTTTGCACTGTGTATGCCAATGGGAGCACAAAAGTTTCTTTCCTTACCAGAAAACAACTCTTGCTCATAGGACCAGAAACTGCATGGGACTCAACTCCATTTAGGACTGGGAAACAAACGCTATCTCGCCTTACAAGAAACACACTCTGCATTTGAGAAAAGAGCACTCTTCTACTCTGTTTCCTAAGTGTTCCGAACAGTGAGCTAGCTCAGAACAAAAGAACTGTGCTTCCTACACACACGGGCCATATCTAGTTAAACTCTGCTTAGGAAACTGACAAGAACAGTAGCTCCTCTTCAGTCAAATACACTGTACTTGCTGGGAACAGACGCGAGTGCTATTTGCACTGTGTATGGCAATTGGAGCACAGTAGTGACTCTTCGTACCAGAAAACAACTCTTGCTCGTAGGACCAGAAACTGCATGTGATTCACCTCCATTTAGTACTGGGAAACAAACGCTAGTTCTCCTTACAAGAAACACATTCTGCTTTTGAGAAAAGAGCGATATTCTAGTCTACTGTTTTTCCTATATGGCCAGAACAGTGAGCTTGCTCAGAACAAAAGAACTGTGCTTCCTATACACACGGCCTTATCTAGTTCAATTCTGCTTAGGAAACTGACAAGAACAGTAGCTCCTCTTCAACACTGTACTTGCTGGGAACAGACGCGAGTGCTATTTGAACTGTGTATGGCAATGGGAGCACAATAGTGACTCTTCTTACCAGAAAAAAACTCTTGCTCGTAAGACCAGAAACTGCATGGGATTCAACTCCATTCTGTCTGGGAAACAAACACTAGCTCGCCTAACAAGAAACACACTCTGCTTTTGAGAAAAGAGCACTCTTCTACTCTATTGTGTTTCCTATGGGGTCTGAACAGTGAGATTGTCAGAACAAAAGAACTGTGCTTCCTACACAGACGGGCCATATCTAGTTCAACTCTGCTTAGGAAACTGACAAGAACATTAGCTCCTCTTCAGTCCAATACACTGTACTTGCTGCGAACAGACGCGAGTGATAATTGCACTGTGTATGGCAATGGCAGCTCAATAGTGACTTTCCTTACCAGAAAACAACTCTTGCTTGTAGGACCGAAAACTGCATGTGATTCAACTCCATTTAGAACTGGGAAATAAACGCTAGCTCGCCTTACAAGATAGAGACTCTGCTTTTGAGAAAAGAGCACTCTTCTACTCTACTGTTTTTACTATATGGCCAGAACAGTGAGCTTGCTCACAACAAAAGAACTGTGCTTCCTATACCCATGGCCATATCAAGTTCAATTCTGTTTAGGAAACTGACAAGAACAGTAGATCCTCTTCAGTCCAATACACTGTACATGCTGGGAAGAGTCGCCATTGCTATTTGCCCTGTGTATGACAATGTGAGCGCAATAGTGACTCTTCTTACCAGAAAACAACTCTTGCTCGTAGGACCACAAACTCCATGTGACTCAACTCCATTTAAGACTGGGAAACAAATGCTAGCTCGCCTTACAAGAAAAAAAACTCTGCTTTTGAGAAAAGGGAACTCTTCTACTCTACTGTGTTTCCTATGGGGTCCGAACAGTGAGCTTGCTCAGAACAAAAGAACTGTGCTTCCTACACACAGGGGCCATATCTAGTTCAACTCTGCATAGGAAACTGACAAGAACAGTAACTCCTCTTCAGTCCAATACACTGTACTTGTTGGGAACAGACACGAGTGCTATTTGCACTGTGTATGGCAATGGGAGCGCAATAGTGACTCTTCTTACCAGAAAACAACTCAGGCTCGTAGGACCAGAAACTGCATGTGACTCAACTCCATTTAGGACTGCGAAACAAACTCTATCTCGTCTTACTAGAAACACACTCTGCTTTTGAGAAAAGAGCACTCTTCTACTCTACTGTGTTTCCTATGGGGTCCGAACAGTGAGCTTGCTCAGAACAAAAGAACTGTGCTTCCTACACACACGGGCCATATCTAGTTCAACATTGTTTAGGAAACTGACAAAAACAGTAGATCCTTTTCAGTCCAATACACTGTACATGCTGGGAACAGATGCCTGTGCTATTTGCCCTGTGTATGACAATGGGAGCGCAACAGTGACTCTTCATACCAGAAAATAACTCTTGCTCATAGGACCAGAAACAGCATGGGATCCAACTCCATTTAGGACTGGGAAACAAACGCTATCTCGCCTTACAAAAACACACTCTGCTTTTGAGAAAAGAGCACTCTCTTCTCTACTGTGTTTCCTAAGTGTTCTGAACAGTGAGCTTGCTCAGAACAGAATAACTGTGCTTCCTTCACACTCGGGCCATATCTAGTTACACTCTGCTTAGAAAACTGACAAGCACAGTAGCTCCTCTTCAGTTCAATACACTGTACTTGTTGGGAACAGACGCGAGTGCTATTTGCAGTGTGTATGGCAATGGGAGCGCAATAGTGACTTTCCTTACAAGAAAACAACTCTTGCTCGTAGGACCAAAAACTGCATGTGATTCAACTCCATGTTGAACTGGAAAATAAACGCTAGCTCGCCTTACAAGGAACACACTCTGCTTTTGAGAAAACGGCACTCTTCTACTCTACTGTGTTTCCTATGGGGTCCGAACAGTGCGCTTGCTCAGAACAAAAGAATTCTGCTTCCTACACACACGGGCCATATCTAGTTCAATTCTGCTTAGGAAACTGAGAAGAACAGTAGCTCCTCTTCAGTCCAATACACTGTAATTGCTGGGAACAGACACGAGTGCTATTTGCACTGTGTATGGCAATGGTAGTGCAATAGTGACATTCCTTACCAGAAAACAACTCTTGCTCGTAGGACCAAAAACTGCATGTGACTCAACTCCATTTAGGACTGGGAAACAAACACTAGCTTGCCTTACAAGAAACACATTCTGCTTTTGAGAAAAGAGCACTCTTCTACTCTACTGTTTTTCCTATAGGGCCAGAACAGGGAGCTTGCTCACAACAAAAGAACTGTGCTTCCTACACACACGTGCCATATCTAGTTCAAGTCTGCTTAGGAAACTGAAAAGAACAGTAGCTCCTCTTCAGTCCAATACACTGTACTTGCTGGGAACAGACGCGAGTGCTATTTGCACTGTGTATGGCAATGGGAGCGCAATAGTGACTCTTCTTACCAGAAAACAACTCTTGCTCGTAGGACCAGAAACTGCATGTGACTCAACTCCATTTAGGACTGGGAAACAAACTCTGTCTCGTCTTACTAGAAACACACTCTGCTTTTGAGAAAAGAGCACTCTTCTACTCTACTGTGTTTCCTATGGGGACCGAACAGTGACCTTGCTCAGAACAAAGGAACTGTGCTTCCTACACACACGGGCCATATCTAGTTCAACTCTGCTTAGGAAACTGACAAGAACAGTAGCTCCTCTTCAGTCCAATACACTGTACTTGATGGGAACAGACGCGAGTGCTATTTGCAGTGTGTATGGTAATTGGAGCACAATAGTGACTTCCTTACCAGAAAACAACTCTTGCTCGTAGGACCAAAAACTGCATGTGACTCAACTCCATTTAGGACTGGGAAACAAACGCTAGCTTGCCTTACAAGAAACACACTCTGCTTTTGAGAAAAGAGCACTCTTCTTCTCTACTGTGTTTCCTATACGGCCAGAACAGTGAGCCTGCTCAGAACAAAAGAACTGTGCTTCCTACACACACGGGCCATATCTAGTTCAACTCTGCTTAGGAAACTGACAAGAACAGTAGCTCCTCTTTAGTCCAATACACTGTACTTTCTGGGAACAGACGCGAGTGCTATTTGCACTTGTATGGCAATGGGAGCGCAATAGTGACTCTACTTACCAGATAAAATCTCTTGCTCGTTAGACCAGAAACTGCATGTGACTCAACTCCATTTAGTACTGGGAAACAAACGCTATCTCGTCTTACTAGAAACACACTCTGCTTTTGAAAAAAGAGCACTCTTCTACTCTACTGTGTTTCCTATGGGGTCTGAAAAGTGAGCTTGCTCAGAACAAAAGAACTGTGCTTCCTACACACATGGGCCATATCTAGTTCAACTCTGCTTAGGAAACTGACAAGAATATTAGCTCCTCTTCAGTCCAATACACTGTACTTGCTGGGAAGAGACGCGAGTGCTATTTGCACTGTGTATGGCAATGGGAGCGAAATAGTGACTCTTCTTACGAGAAAACAACTCTTGCTCGTAGGAACAGAAACTGCCTTTGACTCAACTCTATTTTGGACTGGGAAACAAACGATAGCTCCCCTTACAAGGAACACACTCTTCTTTTGAGAAAAGAGCACTCTTCTACTCTACTGTGTTTCCTATAGGGCCAGAACATTGAGCTTGCTCAGAACAAAAGAACTGTGCTTCCTACACACACGGGCCATATGTAGTTCATTTCTGATTAGGAAACTGACAGGAACAGTAGATCATCTTCAGTCCAATTCACTGTACATGCTGGGAACAGACGCTAGTGCTATTTGCCCTGTGTATGAGAATGGGAGCGCAATAGTGAGTCTTCTTACCAGAAAACAACTCTTGCTTGTAGGACCAGAAACTGCATGTGATTCAACTCCATTTAGGACTGGGAAACAAATGCTAGCTCGACTTCATAGAAACAAAATCTGCTTTTGAGAGAAGAGCACGCTTCTACTCTACTGTGTTTCCTATGGGGTCCGAACAGTGAGCTTCATCAGAGGAAAAGAACTGTGCTTCCTACACACACGGGCCATATCTAGTTCAACTCTGCTTAGGAAACTGACAAGAACAGTAGCTCCCCTTCAGTCCAATACACTGTACTTGCTGGGAACAGACGCGAGTGCTATTTGCACTGTGTAGGGCAATGGGAGCGCAATAGAGACCCTTCTTACCAGAAAACAACTCTTGCTCGTAGTACCAAAAACTGCATGTGATTCAACTCCATTTAGGACTGGGAAACAAATGGTAGCTCGCCTTACAAGAAACACACTCTGCTTTTGAGAAAAGAGCACTCTTCTACTCTACTGTGTTTCCTATAGGGCCAGAACAGTGAGCTTGCTCAGAACAAAAGAACTGTGCTTCCTACACACACGGCCATATCTAGTTCAATTCTGCTTAGGAAACTGACAAGAATAGTAGCTCCTCTTTAGTCCAATACACTGTACTTGCTGGGAACATACGTGAGTGCTATTTGCACTGTGTATGGCAATGGGAGCGCAATAGTGACTTTCCTTACCAGAAAACAACTCTTGCTCGTAGTACCAAAAACTGTATGTGATTCAACTCCATTTAGGACTGGGAAACAAATGGTAGCTCGCCTTACAAGAAACACACTCTGCTTTTGTGAAAAGAGCACTCTTCTACTCTACTGTGTTTCCTATAGGGCCAGAACATTGAGCTTGCTCAGAACAAAGTAACTGTGCTTCCTACACACACGGCCATATCTAGATCAATTCTGCTTAGAAAACTGACATGAACAGTAGATCCTCTTCAGTCCAATACACTGTACTTGCTGGGAACAGACGCCAGTGCTTTTTGCCCTGTGTATGACAATGGGAGCGCAATAGTGACTCTTCTTACCAGAAAAAATCTCTTGCTTGTAGGACAAGAAACAGCATGTGATTCAACTCCATTTAGGACTGGGAAACAAACACTAGCTCGCCTTACAAGAAACACACTCTGCTTTTGAGAAAAGGACACTCTTCTACTCTACTGTATTTCCTATGGGGTCCGAACAGTGAGATTGCTCAGAACAAAAGAACTGTGCTTCCTACACACACGGGCCATATCTAGTTCAACTCTGCTTAGGAAACTGACAAGAACAGTAGCTCCTCTTCAGTTCAATACACTGTACTTGCTGGGAACAGACGTGAGTGCTTTTTGCACTGTGTATGCCAATGGGAGCACAATGTTTCTTTCCTTACCAGAAAACAACTCTTGCTCATAGGACCAGAAACTGCATGGGACTCAACTCCATTTAGGACTGGGAAACAAACGCTATCTCGCCTTACAAGAAACACACTCTGCATTTGAGTAAAGAGCACTCTTCTACTCTGTTTCCTAAATGTTCCGAACAGTGAGCTAGCTCAGAACAAAAGAACTGTGCTTCCTACACACACGGGCCATATCTAGTTCAACTCTGCTTAGGAAACTGACAAGAACAGTAGCTCCTCTTCAGTCAAATACACTGTACTTGCTGGGAACAGACGCGAGTGCTATTTGCACTGTGTATGGCAATTGGAGCACAGTAGTGACTCTTCGTACCAGAAAACAACTCTTGCTCGTAGGACCAGAAACTGCATGTGATTCACCTCCATTTAGTACTGGGAAACAAACGCTAGTTCTCCTTACAAGAAACACATTCTGCTTTTGAGAAAAGAGCGCTATTCTAGTCTACTGTTTTTCCTATATGGCCAGAACAGTGAGCTTGCTCAGAACAAAAGAACTGTGCTTCCTACACACACGGCCTTATCTAGTTCAATTCTGCTTAGGAAACTGACAAGAACAGTAGCTCCTCTTCAACACTGTACTTGCTGGGAACAGACGCGAGTGCTATTTGAACTGTGTATGGCAATGGGAGCACAATAGTGACTCTTCTTACCAGAAAAAAACTCTTGCTCGTAAGACCAGAAACTGCATGGGATTCAACTCCATTCTGTCTGGGAAACAAACACTAGCTCGCCTAACAAGAAACACACTCTGCTTTTGAGAAAAGAGCACTCTTCTACTCTATTGTGTTTCCTATGGGGTCTGAACAGTGAGATTGTCAGAACAAAAGAACTGTGCTTCCTACACAGACGGGCCATATCTAGTTCAACTCTGCTTAGGAAACTGACAAGAACAGTAGCTCCTCTTCAGTCCAATACACTGTACTTGCTGCAAACAGACGCGAGTGCTAATTGCACTGTGTATGGCAATGGCAGCTCAATAGTGACTTTCCTTACCAGAAAACAACTCTTGCTTGTAGGACCGAAAACTGCATGTGATTCAACTCCATTTAGAACTGGGAAATAAACGCTAGCTCGCCTTACAAGATAGAGACTCTGCTTTTGAGAAAAGAGCACTCTTCTACTCTACTGTTTTTACTATATGGCCAGAACAGTGAGCTTGCTCACAACAAAAGAACTGTGCTTCCTATACCCATGGCCATATCAAGTTCAATTCTGTTTAGGAAACTGACAAGAACAGTAGATCCTCTTCAGTCCAATACACTGTACATGCTGGGAAGAGTCGCCATTGCTATTTGCCCTGTGTATGACAATGTGAGCGCAATAGTGACTCTTCTTACCAGAAAACAACTCTTGCTCATAGGACCAGAAACTCCATGTGACTCAACTCCATTTAAGACTGGGAAACAAATGCTAGCTCGCCTTACAAGAAAAAAAACTCTGCTTTTGATAAAAGGGAACTCTTCTACTCTACTGTGTTTCCTATGGGGTCCGAACAGTGAGCTTGCTCAGAACAAAAGAACTGTGCTTCCTACACACAGGGGCCATATCTAGTTCAACTCTGCATAGGAAACTGACAAGAACAGTAGCTCCTCTTCAGTCCAATACACTGTACTTGTTGGGAACAGACGCGAGTGCTATTTGCACTGTGTATGGCAATGGGAGCGCAATAGTGACTCTTCTTATCAGAAAAGAACTCTTGCTCGTAGGACAAGAAACTGCATGTGATTCAACTCAATTTCTGACTGGGAAACAAACACTAGCTCGCCTATCAAGAAACACACTCTGATTTTGAGAAAAGAGCACTCGTCTACTCTACTGTGTTTCCTATGGGGTCCGAACAGTGAGCTTGCTCAGAACAAAAGAACTGTGCTTCCTACACACACGGGCCATATCTAGTTCAACTCTGTTTAGGAAACTGACAAAAACAGTAGATCCTCTTCAGTCCAATACACTGTACATGCTGGGAACAGATGCCTGTGCTATTTGCCCTGTGTATGACAATGGGAGCGCAACAGTGACTCTTCATACCAGAAAATAACTCTTGCTCATAGGACCAGAAACAGCATGGGATCCAACTCCATTTAGGACTGGGAAACAAACGCTATCTCGCCTTACAAAAACACACTCTGCTTTTGAGAAAAGAGCACTCTCTTCTCTACTGTGTTTCCTAAGTGTTCTGAACAGTGAGCTTGCTCAGAACAGAAGAACTGTGCTTCCTTCACACTCGGGCCATATCTAGTTACACTCTGCTTAGAAAACTGACAAGCACAGTAGCTCCTCTTCAGTTCAATACACTGTACTTGTTGGGAACAGACGCGAGTGCTATTTGCAGTGTGTATGGCAATGGGAGCGCAATAGTGACTTTCCTTACAAGAAAACAACTCTTGCTCGTAGGACCAAAAACTGCATGTGATTCAACTCCATGTTGAACTGGAAAATAAACGCTAGCTCGCCTTACAAGTAACACACTCTGCTTTTGAGAAAACGGCACTCTTCTACTCTACTGTGTTTCCTATGGGGTCCGAACAGTGCGCTTGCTCAGAACAAAAGAATTCTGCTTCCTACACACACGGGCCATATCTAGTTCA
The DNA here is from genome assembly GCF_949786415.1 of Peromyscus eremicus. NCBI lineage: Eukaryota > Metazoa > Chordata > Mammalia > Rodentia > Cricetidae > Peromyscus > Peromyscus eremicus. Next base: position 153,668 of record NW_026734515.1, on the reverse strand, counting down.
ATTCTGCTTAGGAAACTGAGAAGAACAGTAGCTCCTCTTCAGTCCAATACACTGTAATTGCTGGGAACAGACACGAGTGCTATTTGCACTGTGTATGGCAATGGTAGTGCAATAGTGACATTCCTTACCAGAAAACAACTCTTGCTCGTAGGACCAAAAACTGCATGTGACTCAACTCCATTTAGGACTGGGAAACAAACACTAGCTTGTCTTACAAGAAACACACTCTGCTTTTGAGAAAAGAGCACTCTTCTACTCTACTGTGTTTCCTATAGGGCCAGAACAGGGAGCTTGCTCACAACAAAAGAACTGTGCTTCCTACACACACGTGCCATATCTAGTTCAAGTCTGCTTAGGAAACTGACAAGAACAGTAGGTCCTCTTCAGTCCAATACACTGTACTTGCTGGGAACAGACGCGAGTGCTATTTGCACTGTGTATGGCAATGGGAGCGCAATAGTGACTCTTCTTACCAGAAAACAACTCTTGCTCGTAGGACCAGAAACTGCATGTGACTCAACTCCATTTAGGACTGGGAAACAAACTCTGTCTCGTCTTACTAGAAACACACTCTGCTTTTGAGAAAAGAGCACTCTTCTACTCTACTGTGTTTCCTATGGGGACCGAACAGTGACCTTGCTCAGAACAAAGGAACTGTGCTTTTTACACACACAGGCCATATCTAGTTCAACTCTGCTTAGGAAACTGACAAGAACAGTAGCTCCTCTTCAGTCCAATGCACTGTACTTGCTGGGAAGAGACGCGAGTGCTATTTGCACTGTGTATGGCAATGGGTGCGCAATAGTGACTTTCCTTACCAGAAAACAACTCTTGCTCATAGGACCAAAAACTGAATGTGATTCAACTCCATTTAGGACTGGGAAACAAATGCTAGCTTGCCTTACAAGAAACACACTCTGCTTTTGAGAAAAGAGCACTCTTCTACTCTACCCTGTTTCCTATAGGGCCAGAACAGAGAGCTTGCTCAGAACAAAAGATCTGTGCTTCCTACACACGGCCATATCTAGTTCAATTCTGCTTAGGAAACTGACAAGAACAGTAGATCCTCTTCAGGCCAATACACTGTACATGCTGAGCACCGACGCCAGTGCTATTTCCCCTGTGTATGACAATGGGAGCGCAATAGTGACTCTTCTTACCAGAAAACAACTCTTGCTCGTAGGACCAGAAACTGCATGTGACTCAACTCCATTTAGGACTGGGGAACAAACAGTAGCTCGCCTTACAAGAAACACACTCTGCTTTTGAGAAATGAGCACTCTTCTACTCCACTGTGTTTCCTATGGGGTCCGAACAGTGACCTTGCTCAGAACAAAGGAACTGTGCTTCCTACACACACGGGCCATATCTAGTTCAACTCTGCTTAGGAAACTGACAAGAACAGTAGCTCCTCTTCAGTCCAATACACTGTACTTGATGGGAACAGACGCGAGTGCTATTTGCAGTGTGTATGGTAATTGGAGCACAATAGTGACTTCCTTACCAGAAAACAACTCTTGCTCGTAGGACCAAAAACTGCATGTGACTCAACTCCATTTAGGACTGGGAAACAAACGCTAGCTTGCCTTACAAGAAACACACTCTGCTTTTGAGAAAAGAGCACTCTTCTTCTCTACTGTGTTTCCTATACGGCCAGAACAGTGAGCCTGCTCAGAACAAAAGAACTGTGCTTCCTACACACACGGGCCATATCTAGTTCAACTCTGCTTAGGAAACTGACAAGAACAGTAGCTCCTCTTTAGTCCAATACACTGTAATTTCTGGGAACAGACGCGAGCGCTATTTGCACTGTGTATGGCAATGGGAGCGAAATAGTGACTCTTCTTACCAGAAAACAACTCTTGCTCGTAGGACCAGAAACTGCATATGACTCAACTCCATTTAGGACTGGGAAACAAACTCTGTCTCGTCTTACTAGAAACACACTCTGCTTTTGAGAAAAGAGCACTCTTCTACTCTACTGTGTTTCCTATGGGGACCGAACAGTGACCTTGCTCAGAACAAAGGAACTGTGCTTTTTACACACACAGGCCATATCTAGTTCAACTCTGCTTAGGAAACTGACAAGAACAGTAGCTCCTCTTCAGTCCAATGCACTGTACTTGCTGGGAAGAGACGCGAGTGCTATTTGCACTGTGTATGGCAATGGGTGCGCAATAGTGACTTTCCTTACCAGAAAACAACTCTTGCTCATAGGACCAAAAACTGAATGTGATTCAACTCCATTTAGGACTGGGAAACAAATGCTAGCTTGCCTTACAAGAAACACACTCTGCTTTTGAGAAAAGAGCACTCTTCTACTCTACCCTGTTTCCTATAGGGCCAGAACAGAGAGCTTGCTCAGAACAAAAGATCTGTGCTTCCTACACACGGCCATATCTAGTTCAATTCTGCTTAGGAAACTGACAAGAACAGTAGATCCTCTTCAGGCCAATACACTGTACATGCTGAGCACCGACGCCAGTGCTATTTCCCCTGTGTATGACAATGGGAGCGCAATGGTGACTCTTCTTACCAGAAAACAACTCTTGCTCGTAGGACCAGAAACTGCATGTGACTCAACTCCATTTAGGACTGGGGAACAAACAGTAGCTCGCCTTACAATAAACACACTCTGCTTTTGAGAAATGAGCACTCTTCTACTCCACTGTGTTTCCTATGGGGTCCGAACAGTGACCTTGCTCAGAACAAAGGAACTGTGCTTCCTACACACACGGGCCATATCTAGTTCAACTCTGCTTAGGAAACTGACAAGAACAGTAGCTCCTCTTCAGTCCAATACACTGTACTTGATGGGAACAGACGCGAGTGCTATTTGCAGTGTGTATGGTAATTGGAGCACAATAGTGACTTCCTTACCAGAAAACAACTCTTGCTCGTAGGACCAAAAACTGCATGTGACTCAACTCCATTTAGGACTGGGAAACAAACGCTAGCTTGCCTTACAAGAAACACACTCTGCTTTTGAGAAAAGAGCACTCTTCTTCTCTACTGTGTTTCTTATAGGGCCAGAACAGGGAGCTTGCTCACAACAAAAGAACTGTGCTTCCTACACACACGTGCCATATCTAGTTCAAGTCTGCTTAGGAAACTGACAAGAACAGTAGGTCCTCTTCAGTCCAATACACTGTACTTGCTGGGAACAGACGCGAGTGCTATTTGCACTGTGTATGGCAATGGGAGCGCAATAGTGACTCTTCTTACCAGAAAACAACTCTTGCTCGTAGGACCAGAAACTGCATGTGACTCAACTCCATTTAGGACTGGGAAACAAACTCTGTCTCGTCTTACTAGAAACACACTCTGCTTTTGAGAAAAGAGCACTCTTCTACTCTACTGTGTTTCCTATGGGGACCGAACAGTGACCTTGCTCAGAACAAAGGAACTGTGCTTTTTACACACACAGGCCATATCTAGTTCAACTCTGCTTAGGAAACTGACAAGAACAGTAGCTCCTCTTCAGTCCAATGCACTGTACTTGCTGGGAAGAGACGCGAGTGCTATTTGCACTGTGTATGGCAATGGGTGCGCAATAGTGACTTTCCTTACCAGAAAACAACTCTTGCTCATCGGACCAAAAACTGAATGTGATTCAACTCCATTTAGGACTGGGAAACAAATGCTAGCTTGCCTTACAAGAAACACACTCTGCTTTTGAGAAAAGAGCACTCTTCTACTCTACCCTGTTTCCTATAGGGCCAGAACAGAGAGCTTGCTCAGAACAAAAGATCTGTGCTTCCTACACACGGCCATATCTAGTTCAATTCTGCTTAGGAAACTGACAAGAACAGTAGATCCTCTTCAGGCCAATACACTGTACATGCTGAGCACCGACGCCAGTGCTATTTCCCCTGTGTATGACAATGGGAGCGCAATAGTGACTCTTCTTACCAGAAAACAACTCTTGCTCGTAGGACCAGAAACTGCATGTGACTCAACTCCATTTAGGACTGGGGAACAAACAGTAGCTCGCCTTACAAGAAACACACTCTGCTTTTGAGAAATGAGCACTCTTCTACTCCACTGTGTTTCCTATGGGGTCCGAACAGTGACCTTGCTCAGAACAAAGGAACTGTGCTTCCTACACACACGGGCCATATCTAGTTCAACTCTGCTTAGGAAACTGACAAGAACAGTAGCTCCTCTTCAGTCCAATACACTGTACTTGATGGGAACAGACGCGAGTGCTATTTGCAGTGTGTATGGTAATTGGAGCACAATAGTGACTTCCTTACCAGAAAACAACTCTTGCTCGTAGGACCAAAAACTGCATGTGACTCAACTCCATTTAGGACTGGGAAACAAACGCTAGCTTGCCTTACAAGAAACACACTCTGCTTTTGAGAAAAGAGCACTCTTCTTCTCTACTGTGTTTCCTATACGGCCAGAACAGTGAGCCTGCTCAGAACAAAAGAACTGTGCTTCCTACACACACGGGCCATATCTAGTTCAACTCTGCTTAGGAAACTGACAAGAACAGTAGCTCCTCTTTAGTCCAATACACTGTAATTTCTGGGAACAGACGCGAGCGCTATTTGCACTGTGTATGGCAATGGGAGCGAAATAGTGACTCTTCTTACTAGAAAACAACTCTTGCTCGTAGGACCAGAAACTGCCTTTGACTCAACTCTATTTTGGACTGGGAAACAAACGATAGCTCCCCTTACAAGGAACACACTCTTCTTTTGAGAAAAGAGCACTCTTCTACTCTACTGTGTTTCCTATAGGGCCAGAACATTGAGCTTGCTCAGAACAAAAGAACTGTGCTTCCTACACACACGGGCCATATGTAGTTCATTTCTGATTAGGAAACTGACAGGAACAGTAGATCATCTTCAGTCCAATTCACTGTACATGCTGGGAACAGACGCTAGTGCTATTTGCCCTGTGTATGAGAATGGGAGCGCAATAGTGAGTCTTCTTACCAGAAAACAACTCTTGCTTGTAGGACCAGAAACTGCATGTGATTCAACTCCATTTAGGACTGGGAAACAAATGCTAGCTCGACTTCATAGAAACAAAATCTGCTTTTGAGAGAAGAGCACGCTTCTACTCTACTGTGTTTCCTATGGGGTCCGAACAGTGAGCTTCATCAGAGGAAAAGAACTGTGCTTCCTACACACACGGGCCATATCTAGTTCAACTCTGCTTAGGAAACTGACAAGAACAGTAGCTCCCCTTCAGTCCAATACACTGTACTTGCTGGGAACAGACGCGAGTGCTATTTGCACTGTGTAGGGCAATGGGAGCGCAATAGAGACCCTTCTTACCAGAAAACAACTCTTGCTCGTAGTACCAAAAACTGCATGTGATTCAACTCCATTTAGGACTGGGAAACAAATGGTAGCTCGCCTTACAAGAAACACACTCTGCTTTTGAGAAAAGAGCACTCTTCTACTCTACTGTGTTTCCTATAGGGCCAGAACAGTGAGCTTGCTCAGAACAAAAGAACTGTGCTTCCTACACACACGGCCATATCTAGTTCAATTCTGCTTAGGAAACTGACAAGAATAGTAGCTCCTCTTTAGTCCAATACACTGTACTTGCTGGGAACATACGTGAGTGCTATTTGCACTTTGTATGGCAATGGGAGCGCAATAGTGACTTTCCTTACCAGAAAACAACTCTTGCTCGTAGTACCAAAAACTGTATGTGATTCAACTCCATTTAGGACTGGGAAACAAATGGTAGCTCGCCTTACAAGAAACACACTCTGCTTTTGTGAAAAGAGCACTCTTCTACTCTACTGTGTTTCCTATAGGGCCAGAACATTGAGCTTGCTCAGAACAAAGTAACTGTGCTTCCTACACACACAGCCATATCTAGATCAATTCTGCTTAGGAAACTGACATGAACAGTAGATCCTCTTCAGTCCAATACACTGTACTTGCTGGGAACAGACGCCAGTGCTTTTTGCCCTGTGTATGACAATGGGAGCGCAATAGTGACTCTTCTTACCAGAAAAAATCTCTTGCTTGTAGGACAAGAAACAGCATGTGATTCAACTCCATTTAGGACTGGGAAACAAACACTAGCTCGCCTTACAAGAAACACACTCTGCTTTTGAGAAAAGGACACTCTTCTACTCTACTGTATTTCCTATGGGGTCCGAACAGTGAGATTGCTCAGAACAAAAGAACTGTGCTTCCTACACACACGGGCCATATCTAGTTCAACTCTGCTTAGGAAACTGACAAGAACAGTAGCTCCTCTTCAGTTCAATACACTGTACTTGCTGGGAACAGACGTGAGTGCTTTTTGCACTGTGTATGCCAATGGGAGCACAAAAGTTTCTTTCCTTACCAGAAAACAACTCTTGCTCATAGGACCAGAAACTGCATGGGACTCAACTCCATTTAGGACTGGGAAACAAACGCTATCTCGCCTTACAAGAAACACGCTCTGCATTTGAGTAAAGAGCACTCTTCTACTCTGTTTCCTAAGTGTTCCGAACAGTGAGCTAGCTCAGAACAAAAGAACTGTGCTTCCTACACACACGGGCCATATCTAGTTCAACTCTGCTTAGGAAACTGACAAGAACAGTAGCTCCTCTTCAGTCAAATACACTGTACTTGCTGGGAACAGACGCGAGTGCTATTTGCACTGTGTATGGCAATTGGAGCACAGTAGTGACTCTTCGTACCAGAAAACAACTCTTGCTCGTAGGACCAGAAACTGCATGTGATTCACCTCCATTTAGTACTGGGAAACAAACGCTAGTTCTCCTTACAAGAAACACATTCTGCTTTTGAGAAAAGAGCGCTATTCTAGTCTACTGTTTTTCCTATATGGCCAGAACAGTGAGCTTGCTCAGAACAAAAGAACTGTTCTTCCTACACACACGGCCTTATCTAGTTCAATTCTGCTTAGGAAACTGACAAGAACAGTAGCTCCTCTTCAACACTGTACTTGCTGGGAACAGACGCGAGTGCTATTTGAACTGTGTATGGCAATGGGAGCACAATAGTGATTCTTCTTACCAGAAAAAAACTCTTGCTCGTAAGACCAGAAACTGCATGGGATTCAACTCCATTCTGTCTGGGAAACAAACACTAGCTCGCCTAACAAGAAACACACTCTGCTTTTGAGAAAAGAGCACTCTTCTACTCTATTGTGTTTCCTATGGGATCTGAACAGTGAGATTGTCAGAACAAAAGAACTGTGCTTCCTACACAGACGGGCCATATCTAGTTCAACTCTGCTTAGGAAACTGACAAGAACAGTAGCTCCTCTTCAGTCCAATACACTGTACTTGCTGCAAACAGACGCGAGTGCTAATTGCACTGTGTATGGCAATGGCAGCTCAATAGTGACTTTCCTTACCAGAAAACAACTCTTGCTTGTAGGACCGAAAACTGCATGTGATTCAACTCCATTTAGAACTGGGAAATAAACGCTAGCTCGCCTTACCAGATAGAGACTCTGCTTTTGAGAAAAGAGCACTCTTCTACTCTACTGTTTTTACTATAATGCCAGAACAGTGAGCTTGCTCACAACAAAAGAACTGTGCTTCCTATACCCATGGCCATATCAAGTTCAATTCTGTTTAGGAAACTGACAAGAACAGTAGATCCTCTTCAGTCCAATACACTGTACATGCTGGGAAGAGTCGCCATTGCTATTTGCCCTGTGTATGACAATGTGAGCGCAATAGTGACTCTTCTTACCAGAAAACAACTCTTGCTCGTAGGACCAGAAACTCCATGTGACTCAACTCCATTTAAGACTGGGAAACAAATGCTAGCTCGCCTTACAAGAAAAAAAACTCTGCTTTTGAGAAAAGGGAACTCTTCTACTCTACTGTGTTTCCTATGGGGTCCGAACAGTGAGCTTGCTCAGAACAAAAGAACTGTGCTTCCTACACACAGGGGCCATATCTAGTTCAACTCTGCATAGGAAACTGACAAGAACAGTAGCTCCTCTTCAGTCCAATACACTGGACTTGTTGGGAACAGACGCGAGTGCTATTTGCACTGTGTATGGCAATGGGAGCGCAATAGTGACTCTTCTTATCAGAAAAGAACTCTTGCTCGTAGGACAAGAAACTGCATGTGATTCAACTCAATTTCTGACTGGGAAACAAACACTAGCTCGCCTATCAAGAAACACACTCTGATTTTGAGAAAAGAGCACTCTTCTACTCTACTGTGTTTCCTATAGGGCCAGAACAGTGAGCTTGCTCAGAACAAAAGAACTGTGCTTCCTACACACACGGGCCATATCTAGTTCAACTCTGTTTAGGAAACTGACAAAAACAGTAGATCCTCTTCAGTCCAATACACTGTACATGCTGGGAACAGATGCCTGTGCTATTTGCCCTGTGTATGACAATGGGAGCGCAACAGTGACTCTTCATACCAGAAAATAACTCTTGCTCATAGGACCAGAAACAGCATGGGATCCAACTCCATTTAGGACTGGGAAACAAACGCTATCTCGCCTTACAAAAACACACTCTGCTTTTGAGAAAAGAGCACTCTCTTCTCTACTGTGTTTCCTAAGTGTTCTGAACAGTGAGCTTGCTCAGAACAGAAGAACTGTGCTTCCTTCACACTCGGGCCATATCTAGTTACACTCTGCTTAGAAAACTGACAAGCACAGTAGCTCCTCTTCAGTTCAATACACTGTACTTGTTGGGAACAGACGCGAGTGCTATTTGCAGTGTGTATGGCAATGGGAGCGCAATAGTGACTTTCCTTACAAGAAAACAACTCTTGCTCGTAGGACCAAAAACTGCATGTGATTCAACTCCATGTTGAACTGGAAAATAAACGCTAGCTCGCCTTACAAGTAACACACTCTGCTTTTGAGAAAACGGCACTCTTCTACTCTACTGTGTTTCCTATGGGGTCCGAACAGTGCGCTTGCTCAGAACAAAAGAATTCTGCTTCCTACACACACGGGCCATATCTAGTTCAATTCTGCTTAGGAAACTGAGAAGAACAGTAGCTCCTCTTCAGTCCAATACACTGTAATTGCTGGGAACAGACACGAGTGCTATTTGCACTGTGTATGGCAATGGTAGTACAATAGTGACATTCCTTACCAGAAAACAACTCTTGCTCGTAGGACCAAAAACTGCATGTGACTCAACTCCATTTAGGACTGGGAAACAAACACTAGCTTGTCTTACAAGAAACACACTCTGCTTTTGAGAAAAGAGCACTCTTCTACTCTACTGTGTTTCCTATAGGGCCAGAACAGGGAGCTTGCTCACAACAAAAGAACTGTGCTTCCTACACACACGTGCCATATCTAGTTCAAGTCTGCTTAGGAAACTGACAAGAACAGTAGGTCCTCTTCAGTCCAATACACTGTACTTGCTGGGAACAGACGCGAGTGCTATTTGCACTGTGTATGGCAATGGGAGCGCAATAGTGACTCTTCTTACCAGAAAACAACTCTTGCTCGTAGGACCAGAAACTGCATGTGACTCAACTCCATTTAGGACTGGGAAACAAACTCTGTCTCGTCTTACTAGAAACACACTCTGCTTTTGAGAAAAGAGCACTCTTCTACTCTACTGTGTTTCCTATGGGGACCGAACAGTGACCTTGCTCAGAACAAAGGAACTGTGCTTTTTACACACACAGGCCATATCTAGTTCAACTCTGCTTAGGAAACTGACAAGAACAGTAGCTCCTCTTCAGTCCAATGCACTGTACTTGCTGGGAAGAGACGCGAGTGCTATTTGCACTGTGTATGGCAATGGGTGCGCAATAGTGACTTTCCTTACCAGAAAACAACTCTTGCTCATAGGACCAAAAACTGAATGTGATTCAACTCCATTTAGGACTGGGAAACAAATGCTAGCTTGCCTTACAAGAAACACACTCTGCTTTTGAGAAAAGAGCACTCTTCTACTCTACCCTGTTTCCTATAGGGCCAGAACAGAGAGCTTGCTCAGAACAAAAGATCTGTGCTTCCTACACACGGCCATATCTAGTTCAATTCTGCTTAGGAAACTGACAAGAACAGTAGATCCTCTTCAGGCCAATACACTGTACATGCTGAGCACCGACGCCAGTGCTATTTCCCCTGTGTATGACAATGGGAGCGCAATAGTGACTCTTCTTACCAGAAAACAACTCTTGCTCGTAGGACCAGAAACTGCATGTGACTCAACTCCATTTAGGACTGGGGAACAAACAGTAGCTCGCCTTACAAGAAACACACTCTGCTTTTGAGAAATGAGCACTCTTCTACTCCACTGTGTTTCCTATGGGGTCCGAACAGTGACCTTGCTCAGAACAAAGGAACTGTGCTTCCTACACACACGGGCCATATCTAGTTCAACTCTGCTTAGGAAACTGACAAGAACAGTAGCTCCTCTTCAGTCCAATACACTGTACTTGATGGGAACAGACGCGAGTGCTATTTGCAGTGTGTATGGTAATTGGAGCACAATAGTGACTTCCTTACCAGAAAACAACTCTTGCTCGTAGGACCAAAAACTGCATGTGACTCAACTCCATTTAGGACTGGGAAACAAACGCTAGCTTGCCTTACAAGAAACACACTCTGCTTTTGAGAAAAGAGCACTCTTCTTCTCTACTGTGTTTCCTATAGGGCCAGAACAGGGAGCTTGCTCACAACAAAAGAACTGTGCTTCCTACACACACGTGCCATATCTAGTTCAAGTCTGCTTAGGAAACTGACAAGAACAGTAGGTCCTCTTCAGTCCAATACACTGTACTTGCTGGGAACAGACGCGAGTGCTATTTGCACTGTGTATGGCAATGGGAGCGCAATAGTGACTCTTCTTACCAGAAAACAACTCTTGCTCGTAGGACCAGAAACTGCATGTGACTCAACTCCATTTAGGACTGGGAAACAAACTCTGTCTCGTCTTACTAGAAACACACTCTGCTTTTGAGAAAAGAGCACTCTTCTACTCTACTGTGTTTCCTATGGGGACCGAACAGTGACCTTGCTCAGAACAAAGGAACTGTGCTTTTTACACACACAGGCCATATCTAGTTCAACTCTGCTTAGGAAACTGACAAGAACAGTAGCTCCTCTTCAGTCCAATGCACTGTACTTGCTGGGAAGAGACGCGAGTGCTATTTGCACTGTGTATGGCAATGGGTGCGCAATAGTGACTTTCCTTACCAGAAAACAACTCTTGCTCATCGGACCAAAAACTGAATGTGATTCAACTCCATTTAGGACTGGGAAACAAATGCTAGCTTGCCTTACAAGAAACACACTCTGCTTTTGAGAAAAGAGCACTCTTCTACTCTACCCTGTTTCCTATAGGGCCAGAACAGAGAGCTTGCTCAGAACAAAAGATCTGTGCTTCCTACACACGGCCATATCTAGTTCAATTCTGCTTAGGAAACTGACAAGAACAGTAGATCCTCTTCAGGCCAATACACTGTACATGCTGAGCACCGACGCCAGTGCTATTTCCCCTGTGTATGACAATGGGAGCGCAATAGTGACTCTTCTTACCAGAAAACAACTCTTGCTCGTAGGACCAGAAACTGCATGTGACTCAACTCCATTTAGGACTGGGGAACAAACAGTAGCTCGCCTTACAAGAAACACACTCTGCTTTTGAGAAATGAGCACTCTTCTACTCCACTGTGTTTCCTATGGGGTCCGAACAGTGACCTTGCTCAGAACAAAGGAACTGTGCTTCCTACACACACGGGCCATATCTAGTTCAACTCTGCTTAGGAAACTGACAAGAACAGTAGCTCCTCTTCAGTCCAATACACTGTACTTGATGGGAACAGACGCGAGTGCTATTTGCAGTGTGTATGGTAATTGGAGCACAATAGTGACTTCCTTACCAGAAAACAACTCTTGCTCGTAGGACCAAAAACTGCATGTGACTCAACTCCATTTAGGACTGGGAAACAAACGCTAGCTTGCCTTACAAGAAACACACTCTGCTTTTGAGAAAAGAGCACTCTTCTTCTCTACTGTGTTTCCTATACGGCCAGAACAGTGAGCCTGCTCAGAACAAAAGAACTGTGCTTCCTACACACACGGGCCATATCTAGTTCAACTCTGCTTAGGAAACTGACAAGAACAGTAGCTCCTCTTTAGTCCAATACACTGTAATTTCTGGGAACAGACGCGAGCGCTATTTGCACTGTGTATGGCAATGGGAGCGAAATAGTGACTCTTCTTACGAGAAAACAACTCTTGCTCGTAGGAACAGAAACTGCCTTTGACTCAACTCTATTTTGGACTGGGAAACAAACGATAGCTCCCCTTACAAGGAACACACTCTGCTTTTGAGAAAAGAGCACTCTTCTACTCTACTGTGTTTCCTATAGGGCCAGAACATTGAGCTTGCTCAGAACAAAAGAACTGTGCTTCCTACACACACGGGCCATATGTAGTTCATTTCTGATTAGGAAACTGACAGGAACAGTAGATCCTCTTCAGTCCAATTCACTGTACATGCTGGGAACAGACGCTAGTGCTATTTGCCCTGTGTATGAGAATGGGAGCGCAATAGTGAGTCTTCTTACCAGAAAACAACTCTTGCTTGTAGGACCAGAAACTGCATGTGATTCAACTCCATTTAGGACTGGGAAACAAATGCTAGCTCGACTTCATAGAAACAAAATCTGCTTTTGAGAGAAGAGCACGCTTCTACTCTACTGTGTTTCCTATGGGGTCCGAACAGTGAGCTTCATCAGAGGAAAAGAACTGTGCTTCCTACACACACGGGCCATATCTAGTTCAACTCTGCTTAGGAAACTGACAAGAACAGTAGCTCCCCTTCAGTCCAATACACTGTACTTGCTGGGAACAGACGCGAGTGCTATTTGCACTGTGTACGGCAATGGGAGCGCAATAGAGACCCTTCTTACCAGAAAACAACTCTTGCTCATAGGACTAAAAACTGCATGTGACTCAACTTCATTTAGAAAAGGGAAACAAACGCTAGATCGCCTTACAAGAAACACACTCTGCTTTTTAGAAAAGATCACTCTTCTGCTCTACTGTGTTTCTTATAAGGCCAGAACAGTGAACTTGCTCAGAACAAAAGAACTGTGCTTCCTACACACACGGGCCATATCTAGTTCAACTCTGCTTAGGAAACTGACAAGAACATTAGCTCCTCTTCAGTCCAATACACTGTACTTGCTGGGAACAGACGCGAGTGCTATTTGCACTGTGTACGGCAATGGGAGCGCAATAGAGACTCTTCTTACCTGAAAACAACTCTTAATCGTAGGACCAGAAACTGCATGTGATTTAACTCCACTTAGGACTGGGAAACAAATGCTAGCCCGCCATACAAGAAACACACTCTGCTTTTGAGAAAAGGGCACTCATCTACTCTACTGTGTTTCCTATGGGGTCCGAACAGTGAGCTTGCTCAGAACAAAATAACTGCTTCCTACACACACGGCCATATCTAGATCAATTCTGCTTAGGACCCTGACACGTACAGTAGATCCTCTTCAGTCCAATACACTGTACTTGCTGGGAACAGACGCCAGTGCTATTTGCCCTGTATGACAATGGGAGCGCAATAGTGACTCTTCTTACAGGAAACAACTCTTGCTTGTAGGACCAGAAACTGCATGGGATTCAACTCCATTTTGGACTGGGAAACAAATGCTAGCTCGCCTTACAAGAAACACACTCTGCTTTTGAGAAAAGAGCACTCTTCTACTCTACTGTGTTTCCTATGTGGTCCAAACAGTGAACTTGCTCAGAACAAAAACTGTGCTTCCTATACACACGGACCATATCTAGTTCAACTCTGCTTAGGAAACTGACAAGAACAGTAGCTCCTCTTCAGTCCAATACAGTGTACTTGATGGGAACAGATGCCAGTGCTATTTGCACTGTGTATGGCAATGGGAGCTCAATAGTGACTTTCCTTACCAGAAAACAACTCATGCTCGTAGGACCGAAAACTGCATGTGATTCAACTCAATTAAGAACTGGGACATAAAAGCTAGCTCGCCTTACAAGAAAGAGACTCTGCTTTTGAGAAAAGAGCACTCTTCTACTCTACTGTGTTTCCTATATGGCCAGAACAGTGAGCTTGCTCAGAACAAAAGAACTGTGCTTCCTACACACACGGCCATATCTAGATCAATTCTCCTTAGTAAACTGACAAGAACAGTAGCTCCTCTTTATTCCAATACACTGTACATGCTGGGAACCGACACCAGTGCTATTTGCCCTGTGTGTGACAATGGGAGCGCAATAGTGACTCTTCTTATCAGAAAACAACTCTTGCTTGTAGGACCAGAAACTGGAAGTGACTCAACTCCATTTAGGACTGGGAAACAAACGCTAGCTTGCTTTACAAGAAACACACTCTGCTTTTGAGAAAAGAGCACTCTTCTACTCTACTGTGTCTCCTATGGGGTCCGAACAGTGAGCTTGCTCAGAACAAAAGAACTGTGCTAACTACACACATAGGCCATATGTAGTTCAACTCTGCTTAGGAAACTGTCAAGAACAGTAGCTCCTCTTCAGTCCAATACACTGTACTTGCTGGAAACATATGCGAGTGCTATTTGCACTGTGTATGGCAATTGGAGCGCAATAGTGACTCTTCTTACCAGAAAACAACTCATGGTCGTTGGACCAAAAACTGCATGTGACTCACCTCCATTTAAGACTGGGAAAACAACGCTAGCTCACCTTACAAGAAACACACTCTGCTTTTGAGAAAAGAGGACTCTTCTACTCTACTGTGTTTCCTATACGGCCAGAACAGTGAGCTTGCTCAGAACAAAAGAACTGTGCTTCCTACACACACGGCCATATCTAGTTCAATTCTGCTTAGGAAACTGACAAGAATAGTAGCTCCTCTTCAGTCCAATACACTGTACTTGCTGGGAACATACGTGAGTGCTATTTGCACTGTGTATGGCAATGGGAGCGCAATAGTGACTTTCCTTACCAGAAAACAACTCTTGCTCATAGTACCAAAAACTGCATGTGATTCAACTCCATTTAGGACTGGGAAACAAATGGTAGCTCGCCTTACAAGAAACACACTCTGCTTTTGAGAAAAGAGCACTCTTCTACTCCACTGTGTTTCCTATAGGGCCAGAACAGTGAGCTTGCTCAGAACAAAAGAACTGTGCTTCCTACACACACGGCCATATCTAGATCAATTCTGCTTAGGAAACTGACATGAACAGTAGATCCTCTTCAGTCCAATACACTGTACTTGCTGGGAACAGACGCGAGTGCTATTTGCCCTGTGTATGACAATGGGAGCGCAATAGTGACTCTTCTTACCAGAAAAAATCTCTTGCTCATAGGACAAGAAACAGCATGTGATTCAACTCCATTTAGGACTGGGAAAGAAACACTAGCTCGCCTTACAAGAAACACACTCTGCTTTTGAGAAAAGGACACTCTTCTACTCTACTGTATTTCCTATGGGGTCCGAACAATGAGCTTGCTCAGAACAAAAGAACTGAGCTTCCTACACACACGGGCCATATCTAGTTCAACTCTGCTTAGTAAACTGACAAGAACAGTAGCTCCTCTTCAGTTCAATACACTGTACTTGCTGGGAACAGACGTGAGTGCTTTTTGCACTGTGTATGCCAATGGGAGCACAAAAGTTTCTTTCCTTACCAGAAAACAACTCTTGCTCGTAGGACCAGAAACTGCATGGGACTCAACTCCACTTAGGACTGGGAAACAAACGCTATCTCGCCTTACAAGAAACACACTCTGCATTTGAGAAAAGAGCACTCTTCTACTCTGTTTCCTAAGTGTTCCGAACAGTGAGCTAGCTCAGAACAAAAGAACTGTGCTTCCTACACACACGGGCCATATCTAGTTCAACTCTGCTTAGGAAACTGACAAGAACAGTAGCTCCTCTTCAGTCAAATACACTGTACTTGCTGGGAACAGACGCGAGTGCTATTTGCACTGTGTATGGCATTTGGAGCACAGTAGTGACTCTTCGTACCAGAAAACAACTCTTGCTCGTAGGACCAGAAACTGCATGTGATTCACCTCCATTTAGTACTGGGAAACAAACGCTAGTTCTCCTTACAAGAAACACATTCTGCTTTTGAGAAAAGAACGCTATTCTAGTCTACTGTTTTTCCTATATGGCCAGAACAGTGAGCTTGCTCAGAACAAAAGAACTGTGCTTCCTACACACACGGCCTTATCTAGTTCAATTCTGCTTAGGAAACTGACAAGAACAGTAGCTCCTCTTCAGTTCAATACACTGTACTTGCTGGGAACAGACGCGAGAGCTATTTGCACTGTGTATGGCAATGGGAGCACAATAGTTTCTTTCCTTACCAGAAAACAACTCTTGCTCGTAGGACCAAAAACTGCATGGGACTCAAATCCACTTAGGACTGGGAAACAAACGCTAGCTGGCCTTAAAAGAAACACACTCTGCTTTTGAGAAATGAGCACTCTTCTTCTCTACTGTGTTTCCTATGGGCTCCGAACAGTGAGCTTGCTCAGAATAAAAGAACTGTGCTTCCTACACACACGGGCCATATCTAGTTCAAGTCTGCTTAGGAAACTGAGAAGAACAGTAGCTCCACTTCAGTCCAATACACTGTACTTGCTGGGAACAGACGCGAGTGCTATTTGCACTGTGTACGGCAATGTGAGCGCAATAGAGACCCTTCTTACCAGAAAACAACTCTTGCTGGTAGGACTAAAAACTGCATGTGACTCAACTCCATTTAGAAAAGGGAAACAAAGGCTAGATCACCTTACAAGAAACACACTCTGCTTTTTAGAAAAGATCACTCTTCTGCTCTACTGTGTTTCTTATAAGACCAGAACAGTGAGCTAGCTCAGAACAAAAGAACTGTGCTTCCTACACACACGAGCAATATCTAGTTCAATTCTGCTTAGCAAACTGACAAGAACAGTAGATCCTGTTCAGTCTAATACACTGCACATGCTGTGAACAGAAGCCAGTGCTATTTGCCCTGTGTATGACAATGGGAGCGCAATAGTGACTCTTCTTACCTGAAAACAACTCTTACTCGTAGGATCAGAAAATGCATGTGATTCAACTCCACTTAGGACTGGGAAACAAATGCTAGCTCGCCATACAAGAAACACACTCTGCTTTTGAGAAAAGGGCACTCATCTACTCTACTGTGTTTCCTATGGGGTCCGAACAGTGAGATTGCTCAGAACAAAATAACTGTGATTCCTACACACACGGCCATATCTAGTTCAATTCTGCTTAGGAAACTGACAAGAACAGTAGCTCCTCTTCTGTCCAATACACTGTACATGCTGGGAACAGATGCCAGTGCTATTTGCCATGTGTATGACAATGGGAGCGCAATAGTGACTCTTCTTACCAGAAAAAAACTCTTGCTCGTAGGACAAGAAACTGCATGGGATTCAAATACATTTAGGACTGGGAATCAAACACTAGCTCGCCTTACAAGAAAAACACTCTGCTTTTGAGAAAAGAACACTCTTCTACTCTACTGTATTTCCTATGGGGTCCGAACAGTGAGCTTGCTCAGAACAAAAGAACTGTGCTTCCTACACACACGGGCCATATCTAGTTCAACTCTGCTTAGGAAACTGACAAGAACAGTAGCTGCTCTTCAGTTCAATACACTGTACTTGCTGGGAACAGACGCGAGTGCTTTTTGCACTGTGTATGCCAACGGGAGCACAATAGTTTCTTTCCTTACCAGAAAACAACTCTTGCTCGTAGGACCAGAAACTGCATCGGACTCAACTCCATTTAGGACTCGGAAACAAACGCTATCTCGCCTTACAAGAAACACACTCTGCATTTGAGAAAAGAGCACTCTTCTACTCTGTTTCCTAAGTGTTCCGAACAGTGAGCTAGCTCAGAACAAAAGAACTGTGCTTCCTACACACACGGCCTTATCTAGTTCAATTCTGCTTAGGAAACTGACAAGAACAGTAGCTCCTCTTCAGTCCAATACACTGTAATTGCTGGGAACAGACGCGAGTGCTATTTGAACTGTGTATGGCAATGGGAGCAAAATTTTGACTCTTCTTACCAGAAAAAAACTCTTGCTCGTAAGACCAGAAACTGCATGGGATTCAACTCCATTCTGTCTGGGAAACAAACACTAGCTCGCCTAACAAGAAACACACTCTGCTTTTGAGAAAAGAGCACTCTTCTACTCAACTGTGATTCTTATGGCGTCCGAAGAGTGTGCTTGTTCAGAACAAAAGAACTGTGCTTCCTACACACACGGCCATATCTAGTTCAACTCTGCTTAGGAAACTGACAAGAACAGTAGCTCCTCTTCAGACCAATACACTGTACATGCTGGGAACAGATGCCAGTGCTATTTGCCCTGTGTATGGCAATGGGAGCGCAATAGTGACTCTTCTTACCAGAAAACAATTCTGGCTCGTAGGACCAGAAACTGCATGTGATTCAACTCCATTTCTGACTGGGAAACAAACACTAGCGCGCCTTACAAGAAACACACTCTGCTTTTGAGAAAAGAGCACTCTTCTACTCTATTGTGTTTCCTATGGGGTCTGAACAGTGAGATTGTCAGAACAAAAGAACTGTGCTTCCTACACAGACGGGCCATATCTAGTTCAACTCTGCTTAGGAAACTGACAAGAACAGTAGCTCCTCTTCAGTACAATACACTGTACTTGCTGCGAACAGACGCGAGTGCTAATTGCACTGTGTATGGCAAAGGCAGCTCAATAGTGACTTTCCTTACCAGAAAAAAAACTCTTGCTTGTAGGACTGAAAACTGCATGTGATTCAACTCCATTTAGAACTGGGAAATAAACGCTAGCTCGCCTTTCAAGATAGATTCTGCTTTTGAGAAAAGAGCACTCTTCTACTCTACTGTTTTTACTATATGGCCAGAACAGTGAGCTTGCTCACAACAAAAGAACTGTGCTTCCTATACCCATGGCCATATCTAGTTCAATTCTGTTTAGGAAACTGACAAGAACAGTAGATCCTCTTCAGTCCAATACACTGTACATGCTGGGAAGAGTCGCCATTGCTATTTGCCCTGTGTATGACAATGTGAGCGCAATAGTGACTCTTCTTACCAGAAAACAACTCTTGCTCGTAGGACCAGAAACTCCATGTGACTCAACTCCATTTAAGACTGGGAAACAAATGCTAGCTCGCCTTACAAGAAAAAAAACTCTGCTTTTGAGAAAAGGGAACTCTTCTACTCTACTGTGTTTCCTATGGGGTCCGAACAGTTAGCTTGCTCAGAACAAAGGAACTGTTTTTCCTACACACAGGGGCCATATCTAGTTCAACTCTGCATAGGAAACTGACAAGAACAGAAGCTCCTCTTCAGTCCAATACACTGTACTTGCTGGGAACAGACGCCAGTGCTATTTGCACTGTGTATGGCAATGGGAGCGCAATAGTGACTCTTCTTACCAGAAAAGAACTCTTGCTCATAGGACAAGAAACTGCATGTGATTCAACTCAATTTCTGACTGGGAAACAAACACTAGCTCGCCTATCAAGAAACACACTCTGATTTTGAGAAAAGAGCACTCTTCTACTCTACTGTGTTTCCTATGGGTCCGAACAGTGAGCTTGCTCAGAACAAAAGAACTGTGCTTCCTACACACACGGGCCATATCTAGTTCAACTCTGTTTAGGAAACTGACAAAAACAGTAGATCCTCTTCAGTCCAATACACTGTACATGCTGGGAACAGATGCCTGTACTATTTGCCCTGTGTATGACAATGGGAGCGCAACAGTGACTCTTCATACCAGAAAACAACTCTTGCTCATAGGACCAGAAACAGCATGGGATCCAACTCCATTTAGGACTGGGAAACAAACGCTATCTCGCCTTACAAAAACACACTCTGCTTTTGAGAAAAGAGCACTCTCTTCTCTACTGTGTTTCCTAAGTGTTCTGAACAGTGAGCTTGCTCAGAACAAAAGAACTGTGCTTCCTACACACACGGGCCATATCTAGTTCAACTCTGCTTAGGAAACTGACAAGAACAGTAGCTCCTCTTCAGTCCAATACACTGTACTTGCTGGGAACAGACGCGAGTGCTATTTGCACTGTGTATGGCAATGGGAGCGCATTAGTGACTTTCCTTACAAGAAAACAACTCTTGCTCGTAGGACCAAAAAATGCATGTGATTCAACTCCATGTAGAACTGGAAAATAAACGCTAGCTCGCCTTACAATAAACACACTATGCTTTTGAGAAAACGGCACTCTTCTACTCTACTGTGTTTCCTATGGGGTCCGAACAGTGCGCTTGCTCAGAACAAAAGAACTCTGCTTCCTACACACACGGGCCATATCTAGTTCATCTCTGCTTAGGAAACTGAGAAGAAGAGTAGCTCCTCTTCAGTCCAATACACTGTAATTGCTGGGAACAGACACAAGAGCTATTTGCACTGTGTATGGCAATGGTAGTGCAATAGTGACTTTCCTTACCAGAAAACAACTCTTTCACGTAGGACCAAAAACTGCATGTGATTCAACTACATTTAGGACTGGGAAACAAAAGCTAGCTTGCCTTACAAGAAACACACTCTGCTTTTGAGAAAAGAGCACTCTTCTACTCTACTGTGTTTCCTATGGGGTCCGAACAGTGAGCTTGCTCAGAACAAAAGAACTGTGCTTCCTACACACACGGGCCATATCTAGTTCAACTCTGCTTAGGAAACTGACAAGAACAGTAGCTCCTTTTCAGTCCAGCACACTGTACTTGCCTGGAACAGACGCGAGTGCTATTTGCACTGAGAATGGCAATGGGAGCGCAATAGTGACATTCCTTACCAGAAAACAACTCTTGCTTGTAGGAAAAAAAAACTGCATGTTACACATCTCCATTTAGGACTGGGAAACAAACGCTATCTCGCTTTACAAGAAACACACTCTGCTTTTGAGAAAAGAGCACTCTTCTACTCTACTGTGTTTCCTATATGCCCAGAACAGTGAGCCTGCTCAGAACAAAAGAACTGTGCTTCCTACACACACGGCCATATTTACATCAATTCTGCTTAGGAAACTGACAAGAACACTCTTCTTCTCTACTGTGTTTCCTATGGCTTCCAAACAGTGAGCTTGTTCAGAACAAAAGAACTGTGCTTCCTAAACACAAGTGCCATATCCTGTTCAACTCTGCTTAGGAAACTGACAAGAACAGTAGCTCCTCTTCAGTCCAATACACTGTACTTGCTGGGAACAGACGCGAGTGCTATTTGCACTGTTTATGGCAATGGGAACGCAATAGTGACTCTTCTTACCAGAAAACAACTCTTGATCGTAGGACCAGAAACTGCATGTGATTCAACTCCATTTAGGAGTGGGAAACAAATGCTAGCTCGCCTTATAAGAAACACACTCTGCTTTTGAGAAAAGAGCACTCTTCTACTCTACTGTGTTTCCTATGGGGTCTGAACAGTGAGCTTGCTCAGAACAAAGAACTCTGCTTCCTACACACACGGGCCATATCTAGTTCAACTGTGCTTAGGAAACTGACAAGAACAGTAGCTCCTCTTCAGTCCAATACACTGTACTTGCTGGGAACAGACGCCAGTGCTATTTGCACTGTGTATGCCAATGGGAGCGCAATAGTGATTCCTTACCAGAAAACAACTCTTGCTCATAGGACCAGAAATGCATGTGATTCAACTCCATTTAGGACTGGGAAACAAACACTAGCTCGACTTACAAGAAACACTCTCTGCTTTTGAGAAAAGAGCACTCTTCCTCTCTACACTCTTTTCTATGAGGTCCGAACAGTGAGCTTGCTCAGAACAAAAGAACTGTGCTTCCTACGTACACAGGCCATATCAACTTCAACTCTGCTTAGGAAACTGACAAGAACAGTAGCTCCTCTTCAGTCCAATACACTGTACTAGCTGGGAACAGACGCGAGTGCTGTTTGCACTGTGTATGGCAAAGGGAGCACAATAGTGACTTTCCTTACCAGAAAATAACTCTTGCTCGTAGGACCAAAAACTGCATGTGTCTCAACTCTTTGTAGGACTGGGAAAAAAATGCTAGCTCGCCTTACAAGAAACACAATCTGCTTTTGAGAAAAGAGCACTCTTCTACTCTACTGTGTTTCCTAAGTTTTCCGAACAGTGAGCTTGTTCAGAACAAAAGAAATGTGTTTCCTACACACACGGGCCATATCTAGTTCAACTCTACTTAGGAAACTGACAAGAACAGTAGCTCCTCTTCAGTCAAATACACTGTACTTGCTGGAAACAGACGCGTGTGCTATTTGCCCTGTGTGTGACTATGGGAGTGCAATAGTGACTCTTCTTACCAGAAAACAACTCTTATTCATAGGACCAGAAACTGCATGGGATTCAACTCCATTTCTGACTGGGAAACAAACACTAGCTCTTTTTACAAGAAACACACTCTGCTTTTGAGAAAAGAGCACTCTTCTACTCTACTGTGTTCCCTATGGGGTCCGAACACAGAGCTTGCTCAGAACAAAAGAACTGTGCTTCCTACACACACGGGCCATATCTAATTCAACTCTGCTTAGGAAACTGAGAAAAACAGTAGCTCCTCTTCAGTCCAATACACTGTACTTGCTGGGAACAGACGCGAGTGCTATTTGCACTGTGTATGGTAATGGGAACTCAATAGTTACTTTCCTTACCAGAAAACAACTCTTGCTCGTAGGACCGAAAACTGCATGTGATTCAACTCCATTTAGAACTGGGAAATAAACGCTAGCTCGCCTTACAAGAAACAGACTCTGCTTTTGAGAAAAGAACACTCTTCTACTCTACTGTGTTTCCTATAAGGCCAGAACAGTGAGCTTGCTCAGAACAAAAGAACTGTGCTTCCTACACACACGGTCATATCTAGATCAATTCTGCTTAGGAAACTGACAAGAACAGTAGATCTTCTTCAGTCCAATACACTGTACATGCTGGGAACCGACACCAGTGCTATTTGCCCTGTGTATGACAATGGGAGCGCAATAGTGACTCTTCTTACCAGAAAAAAACTCTTGCTTGTAGGATAAGAAACTGCATGTGATTCAACTCTATTTAGGACTGGGAAACAAATGCTAGCTCGCCTTACAAGAAACACACTCTGCTTTTGAGAAAAGAGCACTCTTCTACTCTACTGTGTTTCCTATGGGGTCCGAACAGTGAGCTTGCTCAGAACAAAAGAACTGTGCTTCCTACACACGGCCATATCTAGTTCAATTTTGCTTAGGAACCTGACAAGAAGAGTAGATTCTCTTCAGTCCAATACACTTTACATGCTGGGAACAGACGCGAGTGCTATTTGCCCTGTGTATGACAATGGGAGCACAATAGTGACTCTTCTTACCAGAAAACAACTCTTGCTCATAGGACCAGAAACTGCATGGGATTCAACTCCATTTAGGACTGGGAAACAAAAGCTAGCTCGCCTTAAAAGAAACACACTCTGCTTCGGAGAAAAGAGAACTCTTCTACTCTACTGTGTTTCCTATGGAGTCCAAACATTGAGCTTGCTTTGAACAAAAGAACTGTGCTTCCTACACACACGGGCCATATCTAGTTCAACTCTGCTTAGGAAACTGACAAGAACAGTCCCTCCTCTTCAGTTAAATACACTGTACTTGCTGGGAACAGACGCGTGTGCTATTTGCACTGTGTATGGCAATGGAAGCACAATAGTGACTTTCCTTACAAGAAAAAAACTCTTGCTCGTAGGACCAGAAAATGCATGGGATTCAACTTCATTTCTGACTGGGAAACCAACACTAGCTCTCCTTATAAGAAACACACTCTGCTTTTGACAAAAGAGCACTCTTCTACTCTACTGTGTTTCCTGTGGGGTCTGAACAGTGACCTTGCTCAGAACAAAAGAACTGTGCTTCCTACACACATGGGCCATATCTAATTCAACTCTGCTTAGGAAACTGACAAGAACAGTAGCTCTTCTTCAGTCCAATACACTGGACTTGCTGGGAACAGACGCGAGTGCTATTTGCACTGTGTATGGTAATGGGAACTCAATAGTGCCTTTCCTTACCAGAACACAACTCTTGCGCGTACGACCGAAAACTGCATGTGATTCAACTCCATTTAGAACTGGGAAATAAAGGCTAGCTCGCCTTACAAGAAACACACTCTGCTTTTGAGAAAAGAGCACTCTTCTACTCTACTGTGTTTCCTATATGGCCAGAACAGTGAGCTTGCTCAGAACAAAAGAACTGTGCTTCCTACACACACGGCCATATCTAGATCAATTCTGCTTAGGAAACTGACAAGAAGAGTAGCTCCTCTTCAGTCCAATACACTGTACATGCTGGGAACCGACACCAGTGCTATTTGCCCTGTGTATGACAATGGGAGCGCAATAGTGACTCTTCTTACCAGAAAACAAATCTTGCTCGTAAAACAAGGAACTGCATGTGATTCAACTCCATTTAGGACTGGGAAACAAACGCTAGCTCGCCTTACGAGAAACACACTCTGCTTTTGAGAAAAGAGCACTCTTCTACTCTACTGTGTTTCCTATGGGGTCCGAACAGTGAGCTTGATCAGAGCAAAAGAACTGTGCTTCCTACACACACGGCCATATCTAGTTCAATTCTGCTTAGGATTCTGACAAGAACAGTAGATTCCCTTCAGTCCAATACACTTTACATGCTGGGAACAGACGCGAGTGCTATTTGCCCTGTGTATGACAATGGGATCGCAATAGTGACTCTTCTTACCAGAAAACAACTCTTGATCATAGGACAAGAAACTGCATGTGATTCAACACCACTTAGGACTGGGAAACAAACACTAGCTCGCCTTACAAGAAACACACTCTGCTTTTGAGAAAAGAGCACTCTTCTACTCTACTTTTTTTCCTATGGGGTCTGAACAGTGAGCTTGCTCAGAACAAAAGAACTGTGCTTCCTACACACGGCCATATATAGTTCAATTCTGCTTAGGAAACTGACAAGAACAGTAGATCCTCTTCAGTCCAATACACTGTACTTGCTGGGAACAGACGCGAGTGCTATTTGCACTGTGTATGGCAATGGGAGCTCAATAGTGACTCTTCTTACCAGAAAACAACTCTTGCTCGTAGGACCAGAAACTGCATGGGATTCAACTCCACTTCTGACTGGGAAACAAACACTAGCTCCCCTTACAAGAAACACACTCTGCTTTTGAAAAAATCGCACTCTTCTATTCTACTGTGTTTCCTATGGGATCCGAACAGTGAGCTTGCTGAGAACAAAAGAACTGTGCTTCCTACACACAAGGGCCATAACTAGTTCAACTCTGCCTAGGAAACTGACAAGATCAATAGCTCCTCTTCAGTCCAATACACTGTACTTGCTGGGAACAGACGCGAGTGCTATTTGCAATGTCTATGGCAATGGGAGCGCAATGGTGACTTTCCTTACCAGAAAACAACTCTTGCTCGTAGGACCAGAAACTGCATGGGATTCAACTCCATTTAGGACTGGGAAACAAAAGCTAGCTCGCCTTAAAGAAACACACTCTGCTTCGGAGAAAAGAGAACTCTTCTACTCTACTGTGTTTCCTAAGTTTTCCGAACAGTGAGCTTCTTCAGAACAAAAGAACTGTGCTTCCTACACACACGGGCCATATCTAGTTCAACTCTGCTTAGGAAACTGACAAGAACAGTACCTCCTCTTCAGTCCAATACACTGTACTTGCTGGGAACAGACGCGTGTGCTATTTGCACTGCGTATGGCAATGGAAGCACAATAGTGACTTTCCTTACAAGAAAAAAACTCTTGCTCGTAGGACCAGAAAATGCATGGGATTCAACTTCATTTCTGACTGGGAAACCAACACTAGCTCTCCTTACAAGAAACACACTCTGCTTTTGACAAAAGAGCACTCTTCTACTCTACTGTGTTTCCTGTGGGGTCCGAACAGTGACCTTGCTCAGAACAAAAGAACTGTGCTTCCTACACACATGGGCCATATCTAATTCAACTCTGCTTAGGAAACTGACAAGATCAGTAGCTCTTCTTCAGTCCAATACACTGTACTTGCTGGGAACAGACGCGAGTGCTATTTGCACTGTGTATGGTAATGGGAACTCAATAGTGCCTTTCCTTACCAGAACACAACTCTTGCTCGTACGACCGAAAACTGCATGTGATTCAGCTCCATTTAGAACTGGAAAATAAAGGCTAGCTCGCCTTACAAGAAACACACTCTGCTTTTGAGAAAAGAGCACTCTTCTACTCTACTGTGTTTCCTAAATGGCCAGAACAGTGAGCTTGCTCAGAACAAAAGAACTGTGCTTCCTACACACACGGCCATATCAAGATCAATTCTGCTTAGGATACTGACAAGAAAGGTAGCTCCTCTTCAGTCCAATACACTGTACATGCTGGGAACCGATACCAGTGCTATTTGCCCTGTGTATGACAATGGGAGCGCAATAGTGACTCTTCTTACCAGAAAACAAATCTTGCTCGTAGGACAAGAAACTGCATGTGATTCAACTCCATTTAGGACTGGGAAACAAACACTAGATCGCCTTACAAGAAACACACTCTGCTTTTGAGAAAAGAGCACTCTTCTACTCTACTTTTTTTCCTATGGGGTCTGAACAGTGAGCTTGCTCAGAACCAAAGAACTGTGCTTCCTACACACGGCCATATATAGTTCAATTCTGCTTAGGATACTGACAAGAACAGTAGATCCTCTTCAGTCCAATGCACTGTACTTGCTGGGAACAGACGCGAGTGCTATTTGCACTGTGTATGGCAATGGGAGCTCAATAGTGACTCTTCTTACCAGAAAACAACTCTTGCTCGTAGGACCAGAAACTGCATGGGATTCAACTCCACTTCTGACTGGGAAACAAACACTAGCTCGCCTTACAAGAAACACACTCTGCTTTTGAGAAAAGAGCACTCTTCTACTCTACTGTGTTTCCTATGGGGTCTGAACAGTGAGCTTGCTCAGAACAAAAGAACTGTGCTTCCTACACACACGGGCCATATCTAATTCAACTCTGCTTAGGAATCTGACAAGAACAGTAGCTCCTCATCAGTCCAATACACTGTACTTGCTGGGAACAGACGCGAGTGCTGTTTGCACTGTGTATGGTAATGGAAACTCAATAGTGACTTTCCTTACCAGAAAACAACTGTTGCTCATAGGACCGAAAACTGCATGTGATTCAACTCCATTTAGAACTGGGAAACAAACACTAGCTCGCCTTACAAGAAACACACTCTGCTTTTGAGAAAAGAGCACTCTTGTACTCTATTGTGTTTCCTATAGGGCCAGAACAGTGAGCTTGCTCAGAACAAAAGAACTCTGCTTCCTAGACACACGGGCCATGTCTAGATCAATTCTGCTTAGGAAACTAACAAGAACAGTAGATCCTCTTCAGTCCAATACACTGTACATGCTGCTAACAGACGCTAGTGCTATTTGCCCTGTGTATGACAATGGGAGCACAATAGTGACTCTTCTTGTCAGAAAACAACTCTTGCTCGTAGGACCAGAAAGTGCATGTGAATCAACTCCATTTAGGACTGGGAAACAAACACTAACTCGCCTTACAAGAAACACACTCTGCTTTTGAGAAAAGAGCATTCTTCTACTCTACTTTTTTTCCTATGGGGTCCGAACAGTGAGCTTGCTCAGAACAAAAGAACTGTGCTTCCTACACACACAGGCCATAACTAGTTCAACTCTGCCTAGGAAACTGACAAGATCAATAGCTCCTCTTCAGTCCAATACACTGTACTTGCTGGGAACAGACGCGAGTGCTATTTGCACTGTCTATGGCAATGGGAGCGCAATGGTGACTTTCCTTACCAGAAAACAACTCTTGCTCGTAGGACCAGAAACTGCATGGGATTCAACTCCATTTAGGACTGGGAAACAAAAGCTAGCTCGCCTTAAAAGAAACACACTCTGCTTCGGAGAAAAGAGAACTCTTCTACTCTACTGTGTTTCCTATGGAGTCCAAACATTGAGCTTGCTTTGAACAAAAGAACTGTGCTTCCTACACACACGGGCCATATCTAGTTCAACTCTGCTTAGGAAACTGACAAGAACAGTCCCTCCTCTTCAGTTAAATACACTGTACTTGCTGGGAACAGACGCGTGTGCTATTTGCACTGTGTATGGCAATGGAAGCACAATAGTGACTTTCCTTACAAGAAAAAAACTCTTGCTCGTAGGACCAGAAAATGCATGGGATTCAACTTCATTTCTGACTGGGAAACCAACACTAGCTCTCCTTATAAGAAACACACTCTGCTTTTGACAAAAGAGCACTCTTCTACTCTACTGTGTTTCCTGTGGGGTCCGAACAGTGACCTTGCTCAAAACAAAAGAACTGTGCTTCCTACACACATGGGCCATATCTAATTCAACTCTGCTTAGGAAACTGACAAGATCAGTAGCTCTTCTTCAGTCCAATACACTGTACTTGCTGGGAACAGACGCGAGTGCTATTTGCACTGTGTATGGTAATGGGAACTCAATAGTGCCTTTTCTTACCAGAACTCAACTCTTGCTCGTACGACCGAAAACTGCATGTGATTCAACTCCATTTAGAACTGGGAAATAAAGGCTAGCTCGCCTTACAAGAAACACACTCTGCTTTTGAGAAAAGAGCACTCTTCTACTCTACTCTGTTTCCTATATGGCCAGAACAGTGAGCTTGCTCAGAACAAAAGAACTGTGCTTCCTACACACACGGCCATATCTAGATCAATTCTGCTTAGGAAACTGACAAGAAGAGTAGCTCCTCTTCAGTCCAATACACTGTACATGCTGGGAACCGACACCAGTGCTATTTGCCCTGTGTATGACAATGGGAGCGCAATAGTGACTCTTCTTACCAGAAAACAAATCTTGCTCGTAGGACAAGAAACTGCATGTGATTCAACTCCATTTAGGACTGGGAAACAAACGCTAGCTCGCCTTACAAGAAACACACTATGCTTTTGAGAAAAGAGCACTCTTCTACTCAACTGTGTTTCCTATGGTGTCCGAACAGTGAGCTTGCTCAGAGCAAAAGAACTGTCCTTCCTACACACACGGCCATATCTAGTTCAATTCTGCTTAGGAATCTGACAACAACAGTAGATTCCCTTCAGTCCAATACACTGTACTTGCTGGGAAGAGACGCGAGTGCTATTTGCACTGTGTATGGCAATGGGAGCTCAATAGTGACTCTTCTTACCAGAAAACAACTCTTGTTCGTAGGACCAGAAACTGCATGGGATTCAACTCCACTTCTGACTGGGAAACAAACACTAGCTCCCCTTACAAGAAACACACTCTGCTTTTGAGAAAATCGCACTCTTCTATTCTACTGTGTTTCCTATGGGATCCGAACAGTGAGCTTGCTGAGAACCAAAGAACTGTGCTTCCTACACACAAGGGCCATATATAGTTCAACTCTGCTTAGCAAACTGACAAGGACAGTAGCTCCTGTTCAGTCCAATACACTGTACTTGCTGTGAAGAGGCGTGAGTGCTATTTGCACTGTGTATGGCAATGGGAGCGCAATAGTGACTTTCCTTACCAGAAAACAACTGATGCTCATAAACCAAAAACTGCATTTGATTCAACTCCATTTAGGACTGGAAAACAAATGCTAGCTCGCCTTACAAGAAACTGACTCTGCTTTTGAGAAAAGAGCACTCTTCTACTCTACTGTGTTTCCTAAGTTTTCCGAACAGTGAGCTTCTTCAGAACTAAAGAACTAGGCTTCCTACACACACGGGCAATATCTAGTTCAACTCTGCTTAGGAAACTGACAAGAACAGTAGCTCCTCTTCAGTCCAATACACTGTACTTGCTGGGAACAGACGCGTGTGCTATTTGCACTGTGTATGGCAATGGAAGTGCAATAGTGACTTTCCTTACCAGAAAACAACTCTTGCTCGTAGGACCAGAAACTGCATGCGATTCAACTCCATTTCTGGCTGGGAAACAAACACTAGCTCGCCTTACAAGAAACACACTCTGCTTTTGAGAAAAGAGCACTCTTCTACTCTACTGTGTTCCCTATGGGGTCCGAACAGTGAGCTTCCTCAGAACAAAAGAAATGTGCTTCCTACACACGGGCCATATCTAGTTCAACTCTGCTTAGGAAACTGACAAGAACAGTAGCTACTCTTCAGTCCAATACACTGTACTTGTTGGGAACAGAAGCGTGTGCTATTTGCCCTGTGTATGACAATGGAAGTGCAATAGTGACTCTTCTTACCAGAAAACAACTCTTGCTCATAGGACCAGAAACTGCATGGGATTCAACTCCATTTCTGACTGGGAAACAAACACTAGCTCTCCTTACAAGAAACACACTCTGCTTTTGAGTAAAGAGCACTGTTCTACTCTACTGTGTTTCCTATGGGGTCCGAACAGTGAGCTTGCTCAGAACAAAAGAACTGTGCTTCCTACACACACGGGCCATATCTAATTCAACTCTGCTTAGGAAACTGACAAGAACAGTAGCTCCTCTTCAGTCCAATACACTGTACTTGCTGGTAACAGACGCGAGTGCTATTTGCACTGTGTATGGTAATGGAAACTCAATAGTGACTTTCCTTACCAGAAAACAACTCTTGCTCATAGGACCGAAAACTGCATGTGATTCAACTCCATTTAGAACTGGGAAACAAACACTAGCTCGCCTTACAAGAAACACACTCTGCTTTTGAGAAAAGAGCACTCTTTTACTCTATTGTGTTTCCTATAGGGCCAGAACAGTGAGCTTGTCCGAACAAAAGAACTGTGCTTCCTAGACACACGGGCCATGTCTAGTTCAATTCTGCTTAGGAAACTGACAAGAACAGTAGATCCTCTTCAGTCCAATACACTGTACATGCTGCTAACAGACGCTAGTGCTATTTGCCCTGTGTATGACAATGGGAGCACAATAGTGACTCTTCTTATCAGAAAACAACTCTTGCTCGTAGGACCAGAAACTGCATGTGAATCAACTCCATTTAGGACTGGGAAATAAAGGCTAGCTCGCCTTACAAGAAACACACTCTGCTTTTGAGAAAAGAGCACACTTCTACTCTACTTTTTTTCCTATGGGGTCCGAACAGTGAGCTTGCTCAGAACAAAAGAACTGTGCTTCCTAAACACACGGGCCATAACTAATTCAACTCTGCGTAGGAAACTTACAAGATCAATAGCTCCTATTCAGTCCAATACACTGTACTTGCTGGGAACAGACGCGAGTGCTATTTGCACTGTCTATGGCAATTGGAGCGCAATGGTGACTTTCCTTACCAGAAAACAACTCTTGCTCGTAGGACCAGAAACTGCATGGGATTCAACTCCATTTAGGACTGGGAAACAAAAGCTAGCTCGCCTTAAAAGAAAAACACTCTGCTTCCGAGAGAAGAGAACTCTTCTACTCTACTGTGTTTCCTATGGAGTCCAAACAGTGAGCTTGCTTTGAACAAAAGAACTGTGCTTCCTACACACACGGGCCATATCTAGTTCAACTCTGCTTAGGAAACTGACAAGAACAGTACCTCCTCTTCAGTCCAATACACTGTACTTGCTGGGAAGAGACACGTGTGCTATTTGCACTGTGTATGGCAATGGAAGCACAATAGTGACTTTCCTTACCAGAAAAAAACTCTTGCTCTTAGGACCAGAAATGCATGGGATTCAACTTCATTTCTGAATGGGAAACCAACACTAGCTCTCCTTACAAGAAACACACTCTGCTTTTGACAAAAGAGCACTCTTCTACTCTACTTTTTTTCCTATGGGGTCCGAACAGTGAGCTTGCTCAGAACAAAAGAACTGTGCTTCCTACACACGACCATCTAAAGTTCAATTCTGCTTAGGAAACTGACAAGAAGAGTAGATCCTCTTCAGTCCAATACACTGTACTTGCTGGGAAGAGACGCGAGTGCTATTTGCACTGTGTATGGCAATGGGAGCTCAATAGTGACTCTTCATACCAGAAAACAACTCTTGCTCGTAGGACCAGAAACTGCATGGGATTCAACTCCACTTCTGACTGGGAAACAAACACTAGCTCGCCTTACAAGAAACACACTCTGCTTTTGAGAAAAGAGCACTCTTCTACTCTACTTTTTTTCCTATGGGGTCCCGAACAGTGAGCTATCTCAGAACAAAAGAACTGTGCTTCCTACACACGGCCATATATAGTTCAATTCTGCTTAGGAAACTGACAAGAACAGTAGATCCTCTTCAGTCCAATACACTGTACTTGCTGGGAACAGACGCGAGTGCTATTTGCACTGTGTATGGCAATGGGAGCTCAATAGTGACTCTTCTTACCAGAAAACAACTCTTGCTCGTAGGACCATAAACTGCATGGGACTCAACTCCACTTCTGACTGGGAAACAAACACTAGCTCCCCTTACAAGAAACACACTCTGCTTTTGAGAAAATCGCACTCCTCTATTCTACTGTGTTTCCTATGGGATCCGAACAGTGAGCTTGCTGAGAACAAAAGAA
Source organism: Peromyscus eremicus (assembly GCF_949786415.1). Taxonomy (NCBI): domain Eukaryota; kingdom Metazoa; phylum Chordata; class Mammalia; order Rodentia; family Cricetidae; genus Peromyscus; species Peromyscus eremicus. The sequence continues at coordinate 121,249 of NW_026734515.1, read as the reverse complement.
CTGTGCTTCCTACACACAAGGGCAATATATAGTTCAATTCTGCTTAGCAAACTGACAAGGACAGTAGCTCCTGTTCAGTCCAATACACTGTACTTGCTCTGAAGAGACGTGAGTGCTATTTGCACTGTGTATGGCAATAGGAGCGCAATAGTGACTTTCCTTACCAGAAAACAACTGATGCTCATAAACCAAAAACTGCATTTGATTCAACTCCATTTAGGACTGGGAAACAAATGCTAGCTCGCCTTACAAGAAACTGACTCTGCTTTTGAGAAAAGAGCACTCTTCTACTCTACTGTATTTCCTAAGTTTTCCGAACAGTGAGCTTCTTCAGAACAAAAGAACTAGGCTTCCTACACACACGGGCCATATCTAGTTCAACTCTGCTTAGGAAACTGACAAGAACAGTAGCTCCTCTTCAGTCCAATACACTGTACTTGCTGGGAACAGACGCGTGTGCTATTTGACTGTGTATGGCAATGGAAGTGCAATAGTGACTTTCCTTACCAGAAAACAACTCTTGCTCGTAGGACCAGAAACTGCATGGGATTCAACTCCATTTCTGGCTGGGAAACAAACACTAGCTCGCCTTACAAGAAACACGCTCTGCTTTTGAGAAAAGAGCACTCTTCTACTCTACTGTGTTCCCTATGGGGTCCGAACAGTGAGCTTCCTCAGAACAAAAGAACTGTGCTTCCTACACACGGGCCATATCTAGATCAACTCTGCTTAGGAAACTGACAAGAACAGTAGCTCCTCTTCAGTCCAATACACTGTACTTGCTGGGAAGAGAAGCGTGTGCTATTTGCCCTGTGTATGACAATGGAAGTGCAATAGTGACTCTTCTTACCAGAAAACAACTCTTGCTCATAGGACCAGAAACTGCATGGGATTCAATTCCATTTCTGACTGGGAAACAAACACTAGCTCTCCTTACAAGAAACACACTCTGCTTTTGAGTAAAGAGCACTGTTCTACTCTACTGTGTTTCTTATGGGGTCCAAACAGTGAGCTTGCTCAGAACAAAAGAACTGTGCTTCCTACACACACGGGCCATATCTAATTCAACTCTGCTTAGGAAACTGACAAGAACAGTAGCTCCTCTTCAGTCCAATACACTGTACTTGCTGGTAACAGAAGCGAGTGCTATTTGCACTGTGTATGGTAATGGAAACTCAATAGTGACTTTCCTTACCAGAAAACAACTCTTGCTCATAGGACCGAAAACTGCATGTGATTCAACTCCATTTAGAACTGGGAAACAAACACTAGCTCGCCTTACAAGAAACACACTCTGCTTTTGAGAAAAGAGCACTCTTTTACTCTATTGTGTTTCCTATAGGGCCAGAACAGTGAGCTTGCTCAGAACAAAAGAACTGTGCTTCCTAGACACACGGGCCATGTCTAGTTCAATTCTGCTTAGGAAACTGACAAGAACAGTAGATCCTCTTCAGTCCAATACACTGTACATGCTGCTAACAGACGCTAGTGTTATTTGCCCTGTGTATGACAATGGGAGCACAATAGTGACTCTTCTTATCAGAAAACAACTCTTGCGTGTAGGACCAGAAACTGCATGTGATTCAACTCCATTTAGGACTTGGATACATATGCTAGCTCGCCTTACAAGAAACACACTCTGCTTTTGAGAAAACAGCACTCTTCTACTCTACAGTGTTTCCTATAGGGACAGAACAGTGTGCTTGCTCAGAACAAAAGAACTCTGCTTCCTACACACACGTGCCATATCTAGTTAAACTCTGCTTAGGAAACTGACAAGAACAGTCGCTCCTCTTCAGTCCAATACACTGTACTTGCTGGGAACAGACGCGAGTGCTATTTTTACTGTGTATGGCAATGGGAGCGCAATAGTGACTCTTCTTGCCAGAAAACAACTCTTGCTCGTAGGACCAAAAACAGCATTTGATTCACCTCCATTTAGGACTGGGAAACAAACGCTAGCTCGCCTTACAAGAAACACACTCTGCTTTTGACAAAAGAGCACTCTTCTACTCTACTGTGTTTCCTATGGGGTCCAAACAGAGAACTTGCTCAGAACAAAAGAACTGTGCTTCCTACACACACGGGCCATATCTAGTTCAACTCTGCTGAGGAAACTGACAAGAGAAGTAGCTCCTCTTCAGTCCAATACACTGTACTTGCTGGCAACAGATGCCAGTGCTATTTGCACTGTGTATGGCAATGGGAGCGCAATAGTGACTTTCCTTACCAGAAAGCAACTCTTGCTCATAGGACCAAAAACTGCATGTGATTCAACTCCATTTAGGACTGGGAAACAAATGCTAGCTCGCCTTACAAGTAACACACTCTGCTTTTGATGAAGGAGCACTCTTCTACTCTACTGTGTTTCCTTTAGCGCCAGAACAGTGAGCTTGCTCAGAAAAAAAGAACTGTGCTTCCTACACACACGGCCATATCTAGTTCAATTCTCCTTAGGAAACTGACAAGAACAGTAGATCCTCTTAAGTCCAATACACTGTACTTGCTGGGAACAGATGCCAGTGCTATTTGCCCTGTGTGTGACAATGGGAGCACAATAATGACTCTTTTTACCAGAAAACAACTCTTGCTCGTAGGACCAGAAACTGCATGTGATTCAACTCCATTTAGGACTGGAAAACAAATGCTAGCTCACCCTACAAGAAACACACTCTGCTTTTGAGAAAAGGGCACTCTTCTACTCTACTGTGTTTCCTATGGGGTCCGAACAGTGAGCTTGTTCAGAACAAAAGAACTGTGCTTCCTACATACAAGGGCCATATCTAGTTCAACTCTGCTTAGGAAACTGACAAGAACAGTAGCTCCTCTTCAGTCCAATACACGGTACTTGCTGGGAACAGACGCGAGTGCTATTTGCACTGTGTACGGCAATGGATGCACAATAGTGACTCTTCTTACCAGAAAACAACTCTTGCTCTTAGGACCTGAAACTGCATTTGATTCAATCCACTTAGGGATGGGAAACAAATGCTAGCTCGCCTTACAAGAAACACACTCTTCTTTTGAGAAAAGAGCACTCTTTTATTCTACTTTGTTTCCTGTAGGGCCAAAACAGAGAGCTTGCTCAGAAAAAAAGAACTGTGCTTCCTACACACACGGGTCATATCTAGTTCAACTCTGCTTAGAAACCTGACAAGAACAGTAGATCCTCTTCAGTCTAATACACTGTACATGCTGGGAACAGACGCCAGTGCTATTTGCCCTGTGTATGACAATGGAAGCCCAATAGTGACTCTTCTTACCAGAAAACAACTCTTGCTCGTAGGACCAGAAACTGCATGAGATTCAACTCCATTTAGGACTGGGAAACAAACGCTAGCTAGCCTTACAAGAAACACACTCTGCTTTTGAGAAAAGAGCACTCTTCTATTCTACTGTGTTTCCTATAGTGCCAGAACATTGAGCTTGCTGAGAACAAAAGAACTGTGCTTCCTACACACACGGGCCATATCTAGTTCAACTCTGCTTAGGAAACTGACAAGAACAGGAGCTCCTCTTCAGTCCAATACACTGTACTTGCTGGGAACAGACGTGAGTGCTATTTGCACTGTGTACAGCAATGGGAGCACAATAGTGACTCCTCTTACCAGAAAACAACTCTTGCTCATAGGACCAGAAACTGCATGTTATTCAACTCCACTTCGGACTGGGAAACAAACGCTAGCTCGCCTTACAAGAAACACGATCTGCTTTGAGAAAAGGTCACAATTCTACTCTACTGTGTTTCCTATAGGGTCCGAACAGTGAGCTTGCTCAGAACAAAAGAACCGTGCTTCCTACACACACGGGCCATATCTAGTTCAACTCTGCTTAGGAAACTGACAAGAACAGTAGATCCTCTTCAGTCCAATACACTGTACTTGCTGGGAACAGACGCCAGTGCTATTTGCACTGTGAATGATAAAGGGAGCACAATAGTGACTCTTCTTAGCAAAAACAACTCTTGCTCGTAGGACCAGAAACTGCATGTGATTAAACTCCATTTAGGACTGGGAAACAAACGCTAGCTCGCCTTACAAGAAACACACTCTGCTTTTGGGAAAAGAGCACTCTTCTACTCTACTGTGTTTCCTGTAGGGCCAGAGCAGTGAGCTTGCTCAGAACAAAAGAACTGTGCTTCCTAGACACGGGCCATATCTAGTTCAATTCTGCATAGGAAACTGACAAGAACAGTAGCTCCTCTTCAGTCCAATACACTGTACTTGCTGGGAACAGACGCAAGTCCTTTTTGCCCTGTGTATGGCGATGGGAGCAGAATAGTGACTCTTCTTAAGAGAAAACAACTCTTGCTCGTAGGACCAGAAACTGCATGTGATTCAACTCCATTTAGGACTGGAAAACAAATGCTAGCTCACCCTACAGGAAACACACTCTGATTTTGAGAAAAGGGCACTCTTCTACTCTAATGTGTTTCCTATGGGGTCCGAACAGTGAGCTTGCTCAGAACAAAAAACTGTGCTTCCTACACACACGGGCCATATCTAGTTCAACTCTGCTTAGGAAACTGACAAGAACAGTAGCTCCTCTTTATTCCAATACACTCTACTTCCTGGGAACAGACGCGAGTGCTATTTGCACTGTGTATGGCAATGGAAACACAATAGTGACTCTTCTTACCAGAAAACAACTCTTGCTCATAGGACGAAATACTGCATGGGATTCAACTACATTTAGGACTGGGAAACAAATGCTAGCTCGCCTTACAAGAAACACACTCTGCTTTTGAGAAAAGAGCACTCTTCTACTCTACTGTGTTTCCTATAAGGCCAGAACAGTGAGCTTGCTCAAAACAAAGGAACTGTGCTTCCTACACACACGGGCCATATCTAGATCAATTCTGCTTAAGAAACTGACAAGAACAGTAGATCCTCTTAAGTCCAATACACTGTACATGCTGGGAACAGATGCCAGTGCTATATGCCCTGTGTATGACAATGGGAGCGCACTAGTGACTCTTCTTACCAGAAAACAACTCTTGCTCGTAGGACCAGAAACTGCATGTGATTCAACTCCATTTAGGACTGAGAAACAAACGCGAACTTGCCTTACAAGAAACATAGTCTGCTTTTGAGAAAAGGGCACTCTTCTACTCTACTGTTTCCTCTGGGGTCCGAACAGTGAGCTTGGTCAGAACAAAAGAACTGTGCTTCCTACACACACGGGCTATATCTGGTTGAACTCTGTTGAGGAAACTGACAAGAACAGTACATCCTCTTCAGTGCAATACACTGTACATGCTGGGAACAGACGCCAGTGCTATTTGCTCTGTGTATGGCAATGGGAGCGCAAGAGTGACTCTTCTTACCAGAAAACAACTCTTGCACGTAGGAAGAGAAACTGCATGTGATTCAACTCCATTTATGACTGGGAAACAAACGCTAGCTTGCCTTACAAGAAACACACTCTGCTTTTGAGAAAAGAGTACTCTTCTACTCTACTGTGTTTCCTAAATGGCCAGGACAGTGAGCTTGCTCAGAACAAAAGAACTGTGCTTCCTGCATACACGGGGCATATCTAGTTCAACTCTGCTTAGGAAACTGACAAGAACAGTAGCTCCTCTTCAGTCCAATACACTGTACTTGCTGCGAACAGACGCCAGTGCTATTTGCCCTGTGTATGACAATGGGAGCACAATAGTGACTCTTCTTAACAGAAAACAACACTTGCTCATAGGAGCAGAACCTGCATGTGATTCAACTCCATTTAGGACTGGGAAACAAACACTAGCTCGACTTACAAGAAACACACTCTGCTTTTGAGAAGAGAGCACTCTTCTACTCTACTGTGTTGCCTATGGGGTCTGAACAGTGAGCTAGCTCAGAACGAAAGAACTGTGCTTCCTACACACACGGGCTATATCTAGTTCAACTCTGCTTAGGAAACTGACAAGAACAGTAGCTCCTCTTCAGTGCAATACACTGTACATGCTGGGAACAGACCCCAGTGCTACTTGCCCTGTGTATGACAATGGGAGCGCAAAAGTGTCTCTTCTTACTAAAAAACAAGTCTTGCTCGTAGGACCAAAAACTGCATGTGATTCAACTCCATTTAGGACTGGGAAACAAACACTAGCTCGCCTTACAAGAAACACACTCTGCTTTTGAGAAAACAGCACTCTTCTACTCTACTGTCTTTCCTATAGGGACAGAACAGTGTGCTTGCTCAGAAAAAAAGAACTGTGCTTCCTACACACACGTGCCATATCTAGTTAAACTCTGCTTAGGAAACTGACAAGAACAGTAGCTCCTCTTCAGTCCAATACACTGTACTTGCTGGGAACAGACGCGAGTGCTATTTTTACTGTGTATGGCAATGGGAACGCAATAGTGACTCTTCTTGCCAGAATACAACTCTTGCTCGTAGGACCAAAAACTGCATTTGATTCACCTCCATTTAGGACTGGGAAACAAACGCTAGCTAGACTTACAAGAAACACACTCTGCTTTTGAGAAAAGAGCACTCCTCTACTCTACTGTGTTTCCTATAGGGCCAGAACAGTGAGCTTGCTCAGAACAAAAGAACTGTGCTTCCTACACACAAGGCCATATCTAGTTCAATTCTGCTTACTAAACTGACAAGAACAGTAGCCTCTCTTCAGTCCAATACACTGTACTTGCTAGGAACAGACGCGAGTGCTATTTGCACTGTGTATGGCAAAGGGAGCGCAAAATAGACTCTTCTTACCAGAAAACAACTCTCGCTCGTAGGACCAGAAACTGCATGTGTATTTCAACTCCATTTAGGACTGGGAAACAAACGCTAGCTCGCCTTACAAGAAACACACTCTGCTTTTGACAAAAGAGCACTCTTCTATTCTACTGTGTTTCCTATGGGGTCCAAACAGAGAACTTGCTCAGAACAAAAGAACTGTGCTTCCTACACTCGGGCCATATCTAGTTCAACTCTGCTGAGGAAACTGACAAGAGAAGTAGCTCCTCCTCAGTCCAATACACTGTACTTGCTGGCAACAGATGCCAGTGCTATTTGCACTGTGTATGGCAATGGGAGCGCAATAGTGACTTTCCTTACCAGAAAACAACTCTTGCTCATAGGACCAAAAACTGCATGTGATTCAACTCCATTTAGGACTGGGAAACAAATGCTAGCTCGCCTTACAAGTAACACACTCTGCTTTTGAGGAAGGAGCACTCTTCTACTCTACTGTGTTTCCTTTAGCGCCAGAACAGTGAGCTTGCTCAGAAAAAAAGAACTGTGCTTCCTACACACACGGCCATATCTAGTTCAATTCTCCTTAGGAAACTGACAAGAACAGTAGATCCTCTTAAGTCCAATACACTGTACTTGCTGGGAACAGATGCCAGTGCTAGTTGCCCTGTGTGTGACAATGGGAGCACAATAATGACTCTTTTTACCAGAAAACAACTCTTGCTCATAGGACCAGAAACTGCATGTGATTCAACTCCGTTTAGGACTGGAAAACAAATGCTAGCTCACCCTACAAGAAACACACTCTGCTTTTGAGAAAAGGACACTCTTCTACACTACTGTGTTTCCTATGGGGTCCGAACAGTGAGCTTGTTCAGAACAAAAGAACTGTGCTTCCTACATACAAGGGCCATATCTAGTTCAACTCTGCTTAGGAAACTGACAAGAACAGTAGCTCCTCTTCAGTCCAATACACTGTACTTGCTGGGAACAGACGCGAGTGCTATTTGCACTGTGTATGGCAATGGAAGCACAATAATGACTCTTCTTACCAGAAAACAACTCTTGCTCTTAGGACCTGAAACTGCATTTGATTCAATCCACTTAGGGATGGGAAACAAATGCTAGCTCGCCTTACAAGAAACACGCTCTGCTTTTGAGAATAGGGCACACATCTACTCTGCTGTGTTTCCTATGGGGTCCGAACAGTGAGCTTGCTCAGAACAAAAGATCTGTGCTTCCTACACACACGGGCCATATCTAGTTCAACTCTGCTTAGGAAACTGACAGGAACAGTAGATCCTCTTCAGTCCAATACACTACTTGCTGGGAACAGACGCCTGTGCTATTTGCACTGTGTATGAATATGGGAGCGCAATAGTGACTTTTCTTACCAGAAAACAACTCTTGAACGTAGGACCAGAAACTGCATGGGATTCATCTCCATTTAGCAATGGGAAATAAACGCTAGCTCGCCTTACAAGAAACACACTCTTCTTTTGAGAAAAGAGCACTCTTTTATTCTACTGTGTTTCCTGTAGGGCCAAAACAGAGAGCTTGCTCAGAAAAAAAGAACTGTGCTTCCTACACACACGGGTCATATCTAGTTCAACTCTGCTTAGAAACCTGACAAGAACAGTAGATCCTCTTCAGTCTAATACACTGTACATGTTGGGAACAGACGCCAGTGCTATTTGCCCTGTGTATGACAATGGAAGCCCAATAGTGACTCTTCTTACCAGAAAACAACTCTTGCTCGTAGGACCAGAAACTGAATGGGATTCAACTCCATTTAGGACTGGGAAACAAACGCTAGCTAGCCTTACAAAAAACACACTCTGCTTTTGAGAAAAGAGCACTCTTCTACTCTACTGTGTTTCCTATTGTGCCAGAACCTTGAGCTTGCTGAGAACAAAAGAACTGTGCTTCCTACACACACGGGCCATATCTAGTTCAACTCTGCGTAGGAAACTGACAAGAACAGTAGCTCCTCTTCAGTCCAATACACTGTACTTGCTGGGAACAGACGCCAGTGCTATTTGCACTGTGAATGACAAAGGGAGCGCAATAGTGACTCTTCTTAGCAAAAACAACTCTTGCTCGTAGGACCAGAAACTGCATGTGATTCAACTCGATTTAGGACTGGGAAACAAACGCTAGCTCGCCTTACAAGAAACACACTCTGCTTTTGAGAAAAGAGCACTCTTCTACTCTACTGTGTTTCCTGTAGGGCCAGAACAGTGAGCTTGCTCAGAACAAAAGAACTGTGCATCCTAGACACGGGCCATATCTAGTTCAATTCTGCATACGAAACTGACAAGAACAGTAGCTCCTCTTCAGTCCAATACACTGTACTTGCTGGGAACAGACGCGAGTCCTTTTTGCCCTGTGTATGGCAATGGGAGCACAATAGTGACTTTCCTTACCAAAAAGCATCCCTTGCTCGTAGGACCAAAGACTGCATGTGATTCAACTCCATTTAGGACTGGGAAACAAACGCTAGCTCACCTTACAAGAAACACACTCTGCTCTTGAGAAAAGAGCACTCTTCTACTCTACTGTGTTTCCTATAGGGACAGAACAGTGAGCTTGCTCAAAACAAAAGAATTGTGCTTCCTACACACACGGGCTATATCTAGGTCAACTCTGCTTAGGAAAATGACAAGAACAGTAGCTCCTCTTCAGTCCAATACACTGTACTTGCTGGGAGCAGACGCGAGTGCTATTTGCGCAGTGTATGGCAAAGGGAGCGAAATAGCGACTCTTCTTACAAGAAAACAACTCTTGCTCGTAGGACCAGAAACTGCATGTGATTCAACTCCATTTAGGACTGGGAAACAAACGCTAGCTCGCCTTACAAGAAACACATTCTGCTTTTGAGAAAACAGCACTCATCTACTCTACTGTGTTTCCTATAGGGCCAGAAGAGTGAGGTTCCTCAGAACAAAAGAAATGTACTTCTAACACACTCGGGCCATATCTAGTTCAACTTTGCTTAGGAAACTGACAAGAAAAGTAGATCCTCTTCAGTCCAATACACTGTGCATCCTGGGAACAGACGCGAGTCCTTTTTGCCCTGTGTATGGCAATGGGAGCACAATAGTGACTCTTCTTACTAGAAAACAACTCTTGCTTGTAGGATTAGAAACTGCATGTGATTCAACTCCATTTAGGACTGGGAAACAAACGCTAGCTCGACTTCCAAGAAACACACTCTGCTTTTGAGAAAAGAGCACTCTTCTATTCTACTGTGTTTCCTATGGGGTCCGAACAGTGAGCTTGCTCAGAACAAAAGAACTGTGCTTCCTACACACACGGGCCATATCTAGTTCAACTCTGCTTAGGAAACTGACAAGAACAGTAGATCATCTTCAGTCCAATACACTGTACATGCTGGGAACAGACGCCAGTGCTATTTGCCCTGTGTATGACAATGGGAGGGCAAGAGTGACTCTTCTTACCAGAAAACAACTCTTGCTCGTAGGACCAGAAACTGCATGTGATTCAACTCCATTTAGGACTGGGAAACAAACGCTAGCTCGCCTTCCAAGAAACACACTCTGCTTTTGAGAAAAGAGCACTCTTCTACTCTACTGTGTTTCCTATGGGGTCCGAACAGTGAGCTTGCTCAGAACAAAAGAACTGTGCTTCCTACACACACGGGCCATATCTAGTTCAACTCTGCTTATGAAACTGACAAGAACAGTAGCTCCTCTTCTGTCCAATACACTGTACTTGCAAAGAACAGTAGTGAGTGTTGTTTGCACTGTGTATGGCAATAGGAGCGCCATAGTGACTCTTCTTACCAGAAAACAACTCTTGCTCATAGGACAAGAAACTGAATGTAATTCAACTCCATTTTAAACTGGGAAAAAAACGCTAGCTCACCTTACAAGAAACACACTATGCTTTTGAGAAAAGAGCACTCTTCTATTCTACTGTGTTTACTATGGTGTCTGAAAATTGAGCTTGCTCAGAACAAAAGAACTGTGCTTCACACACACCGGCCATATCTAGTTCAACTCTCCTTAGGAAACTGACAAGAACAGTAGCTCCTCTTCTGTCGAATACACTGTACTTGCTGGGAACAGACGTGAGTGCTACTTGCACTGTTTACTGCAAAGGGAGCACAATAGTTACTTTCCTTACCAGAAAACTTCCCTTGCTCGTAGGACCAGAAACTGCATGTGATTCAACTCCATTTTGGACTGGGAAACAAACCCTAGCTCGCCTTACAAGAAACACACTCTGCTTTTGAGAAAAGAGCACTCTTCTACTCTACTGTGTTTCCTATAGGCCAGAAGTGTTAGCTAGCTCAGAACAAAAGAACTGTGATTCCTACACACACGGGCCATATCTAGTTCAACTCTGCTTAGGAAACTGACAAGAACAGTAGATCCTCTTCAGTCCAATACACTTTACATGCTGGGAACAGACGCCAGTGCTATTTGCCCTGTGTATTACAATAGGAGCACAATAGTGACTCTACTTACCACAAAACAACTCTTGCTCGTAGGACCAGAAACTGCATGTGATTGAACTCCATTTAGCACTGGGAAACAAACGCTAGCTCGCCTTACAAGAAACACATTCTGCTTTTGAGAAAAGTGCACTCTTCTACTCTACTGTGTTTCCTATAGGGCCAGAAGAGTGAGGTTTCTCGGAACAAAAGAAGTGTACTTCTAACACACACGGGCCATATCTAGTTCAACTCTGCTTAGGAAACTGACAAGAACAGTAGATCCTCTTCAGTCCAATACACTGTACATCCTGGGAACAGACGCGAGTCCTATTTGCCCTGTGTATGGCAATGGGAGCACAATAGTGATTCTTCTTCTAGAAAACAAGTCTTGCTGGTAGGACCAAAAACTGCATGAGATTCAACTCCATTTAGGACTGGGAAACAAACGCTAGCTCGCCTTACAAGAAACACACTCTGCTTTTGAAAAAAGAGCACTCTTCTACTCTACTGTGTTTCCTATAGGGCCAAAACAGTGAGCTTGCTCAGAACAAAAGAACTGTGCTTCCTACACACACGGGCCATATCTAGTTCAACTCTGCTTAGGAAACTGACAAGAAGAGTAGATCCTCTTCAGTCCAATACACTGTACTTGCTGGGAACAGACGCCAGTGCTATTTGCCCTGTGTATGTCAATGGGAGCGCAATAGTGACTCTTCTTACCAGAAAACAACTCTTGCTCCTAGGATCAGAAACTGCATGTGATTCAACTCCATTTAGGAGTGGGAAACAAACGCTAGCTCGCCTTACAAGAAACACACACTGCTTTTGAGAAAGGAGCACTCTTCTACTCTACTGTGTTTCCTATGGGGTCCGAACAGTGAGCTTGCTCAGAACAAAAGAACTGTGCTTCCTACACACACGGGCCATATCTAGTTCAACTCTGCTTAGGAAACTGACAAGAAAAGTAGCTCCTCTTCTGTCCAATACACTGTACTTGCAAAGAACATTAGCGAGTGTTGTTTGTACTGTGTATGGCAATAGGAGCGCAATAGTGACTCTTCTTACCAGAAAACAACTCTTGCTCATAGGACAAGAAACTGCATGTAATTCAACTCCATTTAGGACTGGGAAACAAACGCTAGCTCACCTTACCAGAAACACACTCTGCTTTTGAGAAAAGAGCACTCTTCTACTCTTCTGTGTTTCCTATAGGACCAAAACAGTGAGCTTGCTCAGAACAAAAGAACTGTGCTTCCTACACACACGGGCCATATCTCATTCAACTCTGCTTAGGGAACTGACAAGAACATTAGCTCCTCTTCAGTCCAATACACTGTACTTGCTGGGAACAGACGCGAGTGCTATTTGCCCTGTGTATGGCAAAGGGAACACAATAGTGACTTTCCTTTCCAGAAAACAACTCTTGCTTGTAGGACTAGAAACTGCATGTGATTCAACTCCATTTAGGACTGGGAAACAAACGCTAGCTCGCCTTACAAGAAACACACTCTGCTTTTGAGAAAAGAGCACTCTTCTACTCTACTGTGTTTCCTTTAGGGCCAAAACAGTGAGCTTGTTCAGAACAAAAGAACTGTGCTTCCTACACACACCGGCCATATCTAGTTCAACTCTGCTTAGGAAACTGACAAGAACAGTAGATCCTCTTCAGTCCAATACACTGTACATGCTGGGAACAGACGTCAGTGCTATTTGCCCTGTGTATGACAATGGGAGCGCAATAGTGACTCTTCTTACCAGAAAACAACTCTTGCTCCTAGGATCAGAAAATGCATGTGATTCAACTCCATTTAGGACTGGGAAACAAACGCTAGCTCGCTTTACAAGAAACACACTCTGCTTTTGAGAAAAGAGCACTCTTCTATTCTACTGTGTTTTCTATGGGGTCCGAATAGTGAGCTTGCTCAGAACCAAAGAACTGTGCTTCCTACACACACGGGCCATATCTATTTCAACTCTGCTTAGGAAACTGACAAGAACAGTAGAACCTCTTCAGTCCAATACACTGTACTTGTTGGGAACAGACGCGAGTGCTATTTGCCCTGTGTATGGCAAAGGGAGCACAATAGTGACTCTTTTACCAGAAAACAACTCTTGCTCGTAGGACCAGAAACTGCATGTGATTCAACTCCATTTACGACTGGGAAAAAAAGCTAGCTCGCCTTACAAGAAACACACTCTGCTTTTGAGAAAAGAGCACTCTTCTACTCTACTGTGTTTCGTACAGGGACAAATCAGTGAGCTTCCTCAGAACAAAAGAACTGTGCTTCCTACACACACGGGCTATATCTAGTTCAACTCTTCTTAGGAAACTGACTAGAACAGTAGATCCCCTTCAGTCCAATACACTGTACATGCTGGGAACAGACGCCAGTGCTTTTTGCCCTGTGTATGACAATGGGAGGGCAATAGTGACTCTTCTTACCAGAAAACAATTCTTGCTCCTAGGATAAGAAACTGCATGTGATTCAACTCCATTTAGGACTGGGAAACAAACGTTAGCTTGCCTTACAAGAAACACACTCTGCTTTTGAGAAAAGAGCACTCTTCTACTCTACTGTGTTTCCTATGGGGTCTGAACAGTGAGCTTGCTCAGAACAAAAGAACTGTGCTTCCTACACACACGGGCCATATCTAGTTCAACTCTGCTTAAGAAACTGACAAGAACAGTAGCTCTTCTTCTGTCCAATACACTGTACTTGCAAAGAACAGTAGCGAGTGTTCTTTGTACTGTGTATGGCAATAGGATTGCAATAGTGACTCTTCTTACCAGAAAACAACTCTTGCTCATAGGACCACAAACTGTATGTAATTCAACTCCATTTACGAATGGAAAACAAACGCTAGCTCGACTTCCAAGAAACACACTCTGCTTTTGAAAAAAGAGCACTCTTCTATTCTACTGTGTTTCCTATGGGGTCCGAACAGTGAGCTTGCTGAGAACAAAAGAACTGTGCTTCCTATACACACGGGCCATGTCTACTTCAACTCTGCGTATGAAACTGACAAGAAAAGTAGTTCCTCTTCAGTCCAATACACTGTACTTGCTGGGAACAGACGCGAGTGCTATTTGCACTGTTTATGGCAAAGGGAGCACAATAGTGACTTTCCTTACCAGAAAACATCCCTTGCTCGTAGGACCAAAAACTGCATGTGATTCAACTCCATTTAGGACTGGGAAACAAACGCTAGCTCGCCTTACAAGAAACACGCTCTGCTTTTGAGAAAAGAGCACTCTTCTACTCTACTGTGTTTCCTATGGGGTCTGAACAGTGAGCTTGCTCAGAACAAAAGAACTGTGCTTCCTACACACATGGGCCATATCTAGTTCAACTCTGCTTAGGAAAATGACAAGAACATTAGCTCCTCTTCTGTCCAATACACTGTACTTGCAAAGAACAGTAGCGAGTGTTGTTTGCACTGTGTATGGCAATAGGAGCGCAATAGTGACTCTTCTTACCAGAAAACAACTCTTGCTCATAGGACAAGAAACTGCATGTAATTCAACTCCATTTAGGACTGGGAAACAAATGCTAGCTCACCTTACAAGAAACACACTCTGCTTTTGAGAAAAGAGCACTCTTCTACTCTTCTGTGTTTCCTATAGGACCAGAACAGTGAGCTTGCTCAGAACAAAAGAACTGTGCTTCCTACACACACGGGCCATATCTAGTTCAACTCTGCTTAGGAAACTGACAAGAACATTAGCTCCTCTTCAGTCCAATACACTGTACTTGCTGGAAACAGATGCGAGTGCTATTTGCACTGTTTATGGCAAAGGGAGCACAATAGTGACTTTCCTTACCAGAAAACATCCCTTGCTCGTAGGACCAGAAACTGCATGTGACTCAACTCCATTTAGGACTGGGAAACAAACGCTAGCTCGACTTCCAAGAAACACACTCTGCTTTTGAGAAAAGAGCACTCTTCTATTCTACTGTGTTTCCTATGGGGTCCGAACAGTGAGCTTGCTCAGAACAAAAGAACTGTGCTTCCTACACACAGGGGCCATATCTAGTACAACTCTGCTTAGGAAACTGACAAGAAGAGTAGATCCTCTTCAGTCCAATACACTGTACTTGCTGGGAACAGACGCGAGTGCTATTTGCACTGTGTATGGCAAAAGGAGCACAATAGTGACTTTCCTTACCAGAAAACAACTCTTGCTCGTAGGACCAGAAACTGCATGTGATTCAAATCCATTTATGACTGGGAAACAAATGCTAGTTTGCCTTAAAACAAACACACTCTGCTTTTGAGAAAAGAGCTCTTTTCTACTCTACTGTGTTTCCTATAGACCAGAAGAGTGAGCTTGCTCAGAACAAAAGAACTGTGCTTCCTACACACACGGGCCATATCTAGTTCAACTCTGCTTAGGAAACTGACAAGAACAGTAGATCCTCTTCAGTCCAATACACTTTACATGCTGGGAACAGACGCCAGTGCTATTTGCCCTGTGTATGACAATGGGAGCGCAATAGTGACTCTTCTTACCGTAAAACAACTCTTGCTCGTAGGACCAGAAACTGCATGTGATTGAACTCCATTTAGGACTGGGAAACAAACCCTAGCTCGCCTTACAAGAAACACATTCTGCTTTTGAGAAAAGAGCACTCTTCTACTCTACTGTGTTTCCTACAGGGCCAGAAGAGTGAGGTTGGTCAGAACAAAAGATGTGTACTTCTAACACACACGGGCCATATCTAGTTCAACTTTGCTTAGGAAACTGACAAGAACAGTAGATCCTCTTCAGTCCAATACATTGTACATGCTGGGAACAGACGCCAGTGCTATTTGCCCTGTGTATGACAATGGGAGCGCAATAGTGACTCTTCTTACCAGAAAACAACTCTTGCTCCTATGATCAGAAACTGCTTGTGATTCAATTCCATTTAGGACTGGGAAACAAACGCTAGCTTGCCTTACAAGAAACACACTCTGCTTCTGAGAAAATACCACTCTTCTACTCTACTGTGTTTCCTGTGGGGTCCGAACAGTGAGCTTGGTCAGAACAAAAGAACTGTGCTTCCGACACACACGGGACATATCTAGTTCAACTATGCTTAGGAAACTGACAAGAACAGTTGCTCCTCTTCTGTTCAATACACTGTACTTGCAAAGAACAGTAGCGAGAGTTGTTTGCACTGTGTATGGCAATAGGAGCACAATAGTGACTCTTCTTAACAGAAAACAACTCTTGCTCATAGGACAAGAAACTGCATGTAATTCAACTCCATTTAGTACTGGGAAACAAACGCTAGCTCACCTTACAAGAAACACACTCTGCTTTTGAGAAAAGAGCTCTCTTCTACTGTTCTGTGTTTCCTATAGGACCAAAACTGTGAGCTTGCTCAGAACAAATGAACTGTGCTTCCTACACACACGGGACATATCTTGTTCAACTCTGCTTAGGAAACTGACAAGAACAGTAGCTCCTCTTCAGTCCAATACACTGTACATGCTGGGAACAGACGCGAGTGCTATTTGCACTGTTTATGGCAAATGGAGCACAATAGTGACTTTCCTTACCAGAAAACATCCCTTGCTCGTAGGACCAAAAACTGCATGTGATTCAACTCCATTTAGGACTGGGAAACAAACGCTAGCTCACCTTACAAGAAACACACTCTGCTCTTGAGAAAAGAGCACTCTTCTACTCTACTGCGTTTCCTATAGGGCCAGAACAGTGAGCTTGCTCAGAACAAAAGAACTGTGTTTCCTACACACACGGGCCATATCTAGATCAATTCTGCATAGGAAACTGACAAGGACAGTAGATCCTCTTGAGTCCAATACAGTGTATGCTGGGAACAGACGCCAGTGCTATTTGCCCTGTGTATGACAATGGGAGCGCAATAGTGACTCTCCTTAACAGAAAACAACTCTTGCTCGTAGGAACAGAAACTGCATGTGATTCAACTCCATTTAGGACTGAAAAACAAATGCTAGCTCGACTTACAAGAAACCCACTCTGCTTTTGAGAAAAGAGCACTCTTCTACTCTACTGTGTTTCCTATAGGGCCAGAATAGTGAGCTTGCTCAGAAAAAAAGAACTGTGCTTCCTACACAAACGGCATTATCTAGTTCAATTCTGCTTGGGAAACTGACAAGAACAGTAGATCCTCTTCAGTCCAATACACTGTACATGCTGGGAATATACGCCAGTGCTATTTGCCCTGTGTTTGACAATGGGATCGCAACAGTGACTCTTCTTACCAGAAAACAACTCTTGCTCATAGGACCAGAAACTGCATGTGATTCAACTCCATTTAGGACTGGGAAACAAACGCTAGCTCGCCTTAAAAGAAATACACTCTTCTTTTGAGAAAAGAGCACACTTCTTCTCTACTGTTTTTCCTATAGGGCCAGAATAGTGAGCTTGCTAAGAACAAAAGAACTGTGCTTCCTACACACACGGGCTATATCTAGTTCAACTCTGCTTAGGAAACTGACAAGAACAGTTGGTCCTCTTCAGTCCAATACACTGTACTTGCTTGCGAACAGACGCGCGTGCTATTTGCACTGTGTATGGCAAAGGGAGCGCAATAGTGACTCTTCTTACCAGAAAACATCTCTTGCTCGTAGGACCAAAAACTACATGGGATTCAACTACATTTAGGACTGGGAAACAAACTCTAGCTCGCGTTACAAGAAACACACTCTGCTTTTGAGAAAACAGCACTCTTCTACTCTACTGTGTTTCCTATAGGGCCAAAACAGTGTGCTTGCTCAGAACAAAAGAACTGTGCTTCCTACACACACGGGCCATATCAAGTTCAATTCTGCTTAGGAAACTGACAAGAACAGTAGCTCATCTTCAGTCCAATACACTGTACTTGCTGCGAACAGACATGAGTGCTATTTGCACTGTGTATGGCAATGGGAGCGCAATAGTGACTCTTCTTACCAGAAAGCATCTCTTGCTCGTAGGAACAAAAACTACATGTGATTCAACTCCATTTATGACTGGGAAACAAACTCTATCTCGCCTTACAAGAAACACACTCTGCTTTTGAGAAAAGAGCACTCTTCTACTCTATTGTGTTTCCTATGGGGCCAAAACAGTGAGCTTGCTCAGAACAAAAGAACTGTGCTTCCTACACACATGGGCCATATCTAGTTCAACTCTGCTTAGGAAAATGACAAGAACATTAGCTCCTCTTCTGTCCAATACACTGTACTTGCAAAGAACAGTAGCGAGTGTTGTTTGCACTGTGTATGGCAATAGGAGCGCAATAGTGACTCTTCTTACCAGAAAACAACTTTTGCTCGTAGGACCAGAAACTGCATGGGATTCAACTCCATTTCTGACTGGGAACCAAACACTAGCACATCTTACAAGAAACACACTCTGCTTTTGAGAAAAGAGCACTCTTCTACTCTACAGTGTTTCATATGGGATTCGACCAGTGAGCTTGCTGAGAACAAAAGAACTGTGCTTCCTACACACACGGGCCATATCTAGTTCAATTCTGCTTAGGAAATTGAAAAGAACAGTAGCTCCTATTCAGTCCAATACACTGTACTTGCTGGGAACAGACGCGAGTGCTATTTGTACTGTATATGCCAATGGGAGCCCAATAGAGACTCTTCTTACCAGAAAACAACTCTTGCTCGTAGGACCAGAAACTGCATGGGATTCAACTCCATTTCAGACTGGGAAACAAACGCTAGCTCGCCTTACAAGAACCACACTCTGCTTTTGAGAAAAGAGCCCTCTTCTACTCTAAAGTGTTTCCTATGGGGTCCTAACAGTGAGCTTGCTCTGAACAAAAGAACTGTGCTTCCTACACACACGAACCATATCTAGTTCAACTCCGCTTAGAAAACTGACAAGAACAGTAGCTCCTCTTCAGTCCAATACACTGTACTTCCTGGGAACAGACGCGAGTGTTATTTGCACTGTTTATGGCAATGGAAGCTTAATAGTGACTCTTCTTACCAGAAAACACCTCTTGCTCTTAGGACCAGAAACTGCATGGGATTCAACTCCATTTCGGACTGGGAAACAAACGCTAGTTCGCCTTACAAGAAACACACTCTGCTTTTGAGAAAAGAGCACTCTTCTACTCTACTGTGTTTCCTATAGGGCCAGAATAGTGAGCTTGCTCAGAACAAAAGAACTGTGCTTCCTACAAACACGGGCCATATCTAGTTCAATTCTGCTTAGGAAACTGACAAGAACAGTTGGTCCTCCTCAGTCCAATACACTGTACATGCTGGGAACAGACGCAGTGATATTTGCCCTGTGTATGATAATCGGAGCACAATAGTGACTCTTCTTACCAGAAAACAACTCTTGCTCGTAGGACCAGAAACTGCATGGGATTCAAATCCATATAGAACTGGGAAACAAACGCTAGCTAACCTTACAAGAAACAGACTCTGCTTTTGAGAAAAGAGCACTCTTCTACTCTACTGTGTTTCCTATAGTGTCCGAAAAGTGAGCTTGCTCCGAACAAAAGAACTGTGCTTCCTACACACAGGGGCCATATCTAGTTCAACTCTGCTTAGGAAACTGACAAGAACAGTAGCTACTCTTCAGTCCAGTATACTGTACTTGCTGGGAACAGAAGCCAGTGCTATTTGCACTGTGTATGGCAATGGGAGCGCAATAGTGAGTCTTCTAAGCAGAAAACAACTCTTGCACTTAGGCCCAAAAACTGCATGTGATTCAACTCCATTTAGGACTGGGAAACAAACGCTAGCTCACCTTACAAGAAACACACTCTGCTTTTGAGAAAATAGCACTCTTCTACTCTACTGTGTTTCCTATAGGGCCAGAACAGTGAGCTTGCTCAGAACAAAAGAACTGTGTTTCCTACACACACGGGCCATATCTAGATCAATTCTGCATAGGAAACTGACAAGGACAGTAGATCCTCTTGAGTCCAATACAGTGTATGCTGGGAACAGACGCCAGTGCTATTTGCCCTGTGTATGACAATGGGAGCGCAATAGTGACTCTCCTTAACAGAAAACAACTCTTGCTCGTAGGAACAGAAACTGCATGTGATTCAACTCCATTTAGGACTGAAAAACAAATGCTAGCTCGACTTACAAGAAACCCACTCTGCTTTTGAGAAAAGAGCACTCTTCTACTCTACTGTGTTTCCTATAGGGCCAGAATAGTGAGCTTGCTCAGAAAAAAAGAACTGTGCTTCCTACACAAACGGCATTATCTAGTTCAATTCTGCTTGGGAAACTGACAAGAACAGTAGATCCTCTTCAGTCCAATACACTGTACATGCTGGGAATATACGCCAGTGCTATTTGCCCTGTGTTTGACAATGGGATCGCAACAGTGACTCTTCTTACCAGAAAACAACTCTTGCTCATAGGACCAGAAACTGCATGTGATTCAACTCCATTTAGGACTGGGAAACAAACGCTAGCTCGCCTTAAAAGAAATACACTCTTCTTTTGAGAAAAGAGCACACTTCTTCTCTACTGTGTTTCCTATAGGGACAGAATAGTGAGCTTGCTAAGAACAAAAGAACTGTGCTTCCTACACACACGGGCTATATCTAGTTCAACTCTGCTTAGGAAACTGACAAGAACAGTTGGTCCTCTTCAGTCCAATACACTGTACTTGCTTGCGAACAGACGCGCGTGCTATTTGCACTGTGTATGGCAAAGGGAGCGCAATAATGACTCTTCTTACCAGAAAACATCTCTTGCTCGTAGGACCAAAAACTACATGGGATTCAACTACATTTAGGACTGGGAAACAAACTCTAGCTCGCATTACAAGAAACACACTCTGCTTTTGAGAAAACAGCACTCTTCTACTCTACTGTGTTTCCTATAGGGCCAAAACAGTGTGCTTGCTCAGAACAAAAGAACTGTGCTTCCTACACACACGGGCCATATCAAGTTCAATTCTGCTTAGGAAACTGACAAGAACAGTAGCTCATCTTCAGTCCAATACACTGTACTTGCTGCGAACAGACATGAGTGCTATTTGCACTGTGTATGGCAATGGGAGCGCAATAGTGACTCTTCTTACCAGAAAGCATCTCTTGCTCGTAGGAACAAAAACTACATGTGATTCAACTCCATTTATGACTGGGAAACAAACTCTATCTCGCCTTACAAGAAACACACTCTGCTTTTGAGAAAAGAGCACTCTTCTACTCTATTGTGTTTCCTATGGGGCCAAAACAGTGAGCTTGCTCAGAACAAAAGAACTGTGCTTCCTACACACACGGTCATATCTAGTTCAATTCTGCTTAAAAAACTGACAAGAATAGTAGATCCTCTTCAGTCCAATACACTGTACTTGCTGGGAACAGACGCGAGTGCTATTTGCCCTGTGTATGACAATGGGAGCGCAATAGTGACTCTTCTTACCAGAAAACAACTCTTGCTCGTAGGACCAGAAACTGCATGGGATTCAACTCCATTTCTGACTGGGAAACAAACACTAGCACATCTTACAAGAAACACACTCTGCTTTTGAGAAAAGAGCACTCTTCTACTCTACAGTGTTTCATATGGGATTCGACCAGTGAGCTTGCTGAGAACAAAAGAACTGTGCTTCCTACACACACGGGCCATATCTAGTTCTATTCTGCTTAGGAAATTGAAAAGAACAGTAGCTCCTATTCAGTCCAATACACTGTACTTGCTGGGAACAGACGCGAGTGCTATTTGTACTGTATATGCCAATGGGAGCCCAATAGAGACTCTTCTTACCAGAAAACAACTCTTGCTCGTAGGACCAGAAACTGCATGGGATTCAACTCCATTTCAGACTGGGAAACAAACGCTAGCTCGCCTTACAAGAACCACACTCTGCTTTTGAGAAAAGAGCCCTCTTCTACTCTAAAGTGTTTCCTATGGGGTCCTAACAGTGAGCTTGCTCTGAACAAAAGAACTGTGCTTCCTACACACACGAACCATATCTAGTTCAACTCCGCTTAGGAAACTGACAAGAACAGTAGCTCCTCTTCAGTCCAATACACTGTACTTCCTGGGAACAGACGCGAGTGGTATTTGCACTGTTTATGGCAATGGGAGCTTAATAGTGACTCTTCTTACCAGAAAACACCTCTTGCTCTTAGGACCAGAAACTGCATGGGATTCAACTCCATTTCGGACTGGGAAACAAACGCTAGTTCGCCTTACAAGAAACACACTCTGCTTTTGAGAAAAGAGCACTCTTCTACTCTACTGTGTTTCCTATAGGGCCAGAATAGTGAGCTTGCTCAGAACAAAAGAACTGTGCTTCCTACAAACACGGGCCATATCTAGTTCAACTCTGCTTAGGAAACTGACAAGAACAGTTGGTCCTCCTCAGTCCAATACACTGTACATGCTGGGAACAGACGCAGTGATATTTGCCCTGTGTACGATAATGGGAGCACAATAGTGACTCTTCTTACCAGAAAACAACTCTTGCTCGTAGGACCAGAAACTGCATGGGATTCAAATCCATATAGAACTGGGAAACAAACGCTAGCTAACCTTACAAGAAACAGACTCTGCTTTTGAGAAAAGTGCACTCTTCTACTCTACTGTGTTTCCTATAGTGTCCGAAAAGTGAGCTTGCTCCGAACAAAAGAACTGTGCTTCCTACACACAGGGGCCATATCTAGTTCAACTCTGCTTAGGAAACTGACAAGAACAGTAGCTACTCTTCAGTCCAGTATACTGTACTTGCTGGGAACAGACGCCAGTGCTATTTGCACTGTGTATGGCAATGGGAGCGCAATAGTGAGTCTTCTAAGCAGAAAACAACTCTTGCACTTAGGCCCAAAAACTGCATGTGATTCAACTCCATTTAGGACTGGGAAACAAACGCTAGCTCACCTTACAAGAAACACACTCTGCTTTTGAGAAAATAGCACTCTTCTACTCTACTGTGTTTCCTATAGGGCCAGAATAGTGAGCTTGCTCAGAACAAAAGAAATGTGTTTCCTACACACACGGGCCATATCTAGATCAATTCTGCATAGGAAACTGACAAGGACAGTAGATCCTCTTCAGTCCAATACACTGTACATGCTCGGAACAGACTCCAGGGCTATTTGCCCTGTGTATGACAATGGGAGCACAATAGTGACTCTTCTTACCAGAAAACAACTCTTGCTCATAGGACCAGAAACTGCATGTGATTCAACTCCATTTAGGACTGAAAAACAAACACTAGCACGCCTTACAAGAAACACACTCTGCTTTTGTGAAATGGACACTCTTCTACTCTAATGTGTTTACGATAGGGCCAAAACAGTGAGCTTGCTCAGAACAAAAGAACTGTGCATCCTACACACACGGCCATATCTAGTTCAATTCTGCTTAGGAACTGACAAGAACAGTAGATCCTCTTCAGTCCAATACACTGTACATGCTGGGAATAGACGCAAGTGCTATTTGCCCTGTGTATGACAATGGGAGCGCAATAGTGACTCTTCTTACCAGAAAACAACTCTTGCTCGTAGGACCAGAAACTGCATGTGATTCAACTCCATTTAGGCCTGCGAAACAATCGTTAGCTCGCCCTACAAGAAACACACTATGCTTTTGAGAAAAGAGCACTCTTCTACTCTACTGTGTTTCCTTTGGGGTCCAAAAAGTGAGCTTGCTGAGAACAAAAGAACTGTGCTTCCTACACACATGGGCCATATCTAGTTCAACTCTGCTTAGGAAACTGACAAGAACAGTAGCTCCTCTTCAGTCCAATACACTGTACTTGCTGGAAACAGACGCGAGTGCTATTTGCCCTCTATATGGCAATGGGAACGCAATAGTGACTCCTCTTACCAGAAAACAAATCTTGCTTGCAGGACCAAAAACTACATGTGATTCAACTCCATTTAGGACTGGGAAACAAACGGTAGCTCGCCTTACGAGAAACACACTCTACTTTTGAGAAAAGAGCACTCTTCTACTCTATTGTGTTTCCTATAGGGCCAAAACAGTGAGCTTGCTCAGAACAAAAGAACTGTGCTTCCTACACACACGGTCATATCTAGTTCAATTCTGCTTAAAAAACTGACAAGAATAGTAGATCCTCTTCAGTCCAATACACTGTACTTGCTTGGAACAGATGCGAGTGCTATTTGCCCTGTGTATGACAATATGAGCGCAATAGTGACTGTTCTTAGCAGAAAACAACTCTTGCTCGTAGGACCCGAAACTGCATGGGATTCAACTCCATTTCGGACTGGGAAACAAACGCTAGCTCGCCTTACAAGAAACACACTCTGCTTTTGAGAAAACAGCACTCTTCTACTCTACTGTGTTTCCTATGGGGTCTGAACAGTGTGCTTGCTCAGAACAAAAGAACTGTGTGCTTCCTACACACAGGGGCCATATCTAGTTCAACTCTGCTTAGGAAACTGACAAGAACAGTAGCTCATCTTCAGTCCAATACACTGTACTTGCTTGCGAACAGACGCGAGTGCTATTTGCACTGTGTATGGCAATGGGAGCGCAATGTGACTTTCCTTACCAGAAAACAACTCTTGCTCATGGGACCAAAAACTGCATGTGATTCAACTCCAATTAGGACTGGAAACAAACACTAGCTCGCCTTACAAGAAACACACTCTGCTTTTGAGTAAAGAGCACTCTTCTACTCTACTGTGTTTCCTATAGGGCCAGAAGAGTGAGCTTGCTCAGAAAAAAAGAACTGTGCTTCCTACACAAACGGCAATATCTAGTTCAATTCTGCTTGG
The DNA here is from genome assembly GCF_949786415.1 of Peromyscus eremicus. Lineage (NCBI taxonomy): Eukaryota > Metazoa > Chordata > Mammalia > Rodentia > Cricetidae > Peromyscus > Peromyscus eremicus. The sequence goes on along the minus strand of NW_026734515.1, from coordinate 96,400 downwards.
GAAACTGACAAGAACAGTAGATATTCTTCAGTACAATACACTGTACATGCTGGGAATAGACGCCAGTGCTATTTGCCCTGTGTTTGACAATGGGATCGCAACAGTGACTCTTCTTACCAGAAAACAACTCTTGCTCATAGGACCAGAAACTGCATGTGATTCAACTCCATTTAGGACTGGGAAACAAACGGTAGCTCGCCTTACAAGAAACAGACTCTGCTTTTGAGAAAAGAGCACTCTTCTACTCTACTGTGTTTCCTATAGGGCCAGAATAGTGAGCTTGCTAAGAACAAAAGAACTGTGCTTCCTACACACACGGGCTATATCTAGTTCAACTCTGCTTAGGAAACTGACAAGAAGAGTTGGTCCTCTTCAGTCCAATACACTGTACATGCTGGGAACAGACGCCAGTGGTATTTGCCCTGTGTATGATAATGGGAGCGCAATAGAGACTCTTCTTACCAGAAAACAACTCTTGCTCATAGAACCCGAAACTGCATGGGATTCAACTCCATTTCGGACTGGGAAACAAACGCTAGCTCGCCTTACAAGAAACACACTCTGCTTTTGAGAAAACAGCACTCTTCTACTCTACTGTGTTTCCTGTGGGGTCTGAACAGTGTGCTTGCTCAGAACAAAAGAACTGTGTGCTTCCTACACACAGGGGCCATATCTAGTTCAACTCTGCTTAGGAAACTGACAAGAACAGTAGCTCATCTTCAGTCCAATACACTGTACTTGCTTGCGAACAGACGCGAGTGCTATTTGCACTGTGTATGGCAATGGGAGCGCAATAGTGACTCTTCTTACCAGAAAACATCTCTTGCTCGCAGGACCAAAAACTACATGTGATTCAACTCCATTTAGGACTGGGAAACAAACTCTATCTCGCCTTACCAGAAACACACTCTGCTTTTGAGAAAAGAGCACTCTTCTACTCTATTGTGTTTCAAATAGGGCCAAAACAGTGAGCTTGCTCAGAAAAAAAGAACTGTGCTTCCTACACACACGGTCATATCTAGTTCAATTCTGCTTAAAAAACTGACAAGAATAGTAGATCCTCTTCAGTCCAATACACTGTACTTGCTGGGAACAGACGCGAGTGCTATTTGCCCTGTGTATGACAATGGGAGCACAATAGTGACTTTTCTTACCAGAAAACAACTCTTGCTCGTAGGACCAGAAACTGCATGGGATTCAACTCCATTTCTGACTGGGAAACAAACACTAGCTCGCCTTACAAGAAACACACTCTGCTTTTGAGAAAAGAGCACTCTTCTACTCTACAGTGTTTCCTATGGGATCCGAACAGTGAGCTTGCTGAGAACAAAAGAACTGTGCTTCCTACACACACGGGCCATATCTAGTTCAATTCTGCTTAGGAAATTGACAAGAACAGTAGCTCATCTTCAGTCCAAAACACTGTACTTGCTGCAAAAAGACATGAGTGCTATTTGCACTGTGTATGGCAATGGGAGCGCAAAAGTCACTCTTCTTACCAGAAAACAACTCTTGCTTGTAGGACCAAAAACTTCATGGGATTCAACTCCATTTCTGACTGGGAAACAAACACTAGCTCGCCTTACAAGAAACACACTCTGCTTTTGAGAAAAGAGCACTCTTCTACTCTACAGTGTTTCCTATGGGATCCGAACAGTGAGCTTGCTGAGAACAAAAGAACTGTGCTTCCTACACACACGGGCCATATCTAGTTCAATTCTGCTTAGGAAATTGACAAGAACAGTAGCTCATCTTCAGTCCAATACACTGTACTTGCTGCAAAAAGACATGAGTGCTAATTTCACTGTATATGGAAATGGGAGCGCAATAGTGACTCTTCTTACCAGAAAACAACTCTTGCTTGTAGGACCAAAAACTGCTTGTGATTCAACTCCATTTTTGACTGGGAAACAAACACTATCTCGCCTTACAAGAAACACACTCTGGTTTGGAGAAAAAATAACTCTTCTACTCTACTGTGTTTCCTATATTGCCAGAAGAGTGAGTTTTCTCAGAACAAAAGAACTGTGCTTCCTACACAAACGGGCCATAACTAGTTCAACTCTGCTTAGGAAACTGACAAGAACAGTAGCTCCTCTTCAGTCCAATACATTGTACTTGCTGGGAACAGACGCGAGTGCTATTTGCAGTGTATGTGGCAATTGGAGCACAATACTGAATCTTCTTACCAGAAAACAACTCTTGCTTTTAGGACCAGAAACTGCATGGGATTCAACTCCATTTAGGACTGAAAAACAAACACTAGCACGCCTTACAAGAAACACACTCTGCTTTTGTGAAAAGGACACTCTTCTACTCTAATGTGTTTATGATAGGGCCAAAAGAGTGAGCTTGCTCAGAACAAAAGAACTGTGCATCCTACACACACGGCCATATCTAGTTCAATTCTGCTTAGGAAACTGACAAGAACAGTAGATCCTCTTCAGTCCAATACACTATACATGCTCGGAATAGACGCCAGTGCTATTTGCCCTGTGTATGACAATGGGATCCCAATAGTGACTCTTCTTACCAGAAAACAACTCTTGCTCATAGAACCAGAAACTGCATGTGATTCAACTCCATTTAGGACTGCGAAACAAACGCTAGCTCGCCTTACAAGAAACACACTCTGCTTTTGAGAAAAGAGCACTCTTCTACTATACTGTGTTTCCTTTGGGTTCCAAACAGTGAGCTTGCTCAGAACAAAAGAACTGTGATTCCTACACACACGGGCCATATCTAGTTCAACTCTGCTTAGGAAACTGACAAGAACAGTAGATCCTCTTCAGTCCAATACACTGTACTTGCTGGGAACAGACGCGAGTGCTATTTGCCCTCTATATTGCAATGGGAACGCAATAGTGACTCCTCTTACCAGAAAACAAATCTTGCTCATAGGACCCAAAACTACATGTGATTCAACTCCATTTAGGACTGGGAAACAAACGCTAGCTCGCCTTACAAGAAACACACTCTACTTTTGAGAAAAGAGCACTCTTCTACTCTATTGTGTTTCCTATAGGGCCAAAACAGTGAGCTTGCTCAGAACAAAAGAACTGTGCTTCCTACACACACGGTCATATCTAGTTCAATTCTGCTTAAAAAACTGACAAGAATAGTAGATCCTCTTCAGTCCAATACACTGTACTTGCTTGGAACAGATGCGAGTGCTATTTGCCCTGTGTATGACAATATGAGCACAATAGGGACTGTTCTTAGCAGAAAACAACTCTTGCTCGTAGGACAAGAAACTGCATGTGATTCAACTCCATTTAGGACTGCAAAACAAACGCTAGCTCGTCTTACAAGAAACACACTCTGCTTTTGACAAAAGAGCCCTCTTCTACTCTAAAGTGTTTCCTATGGGGTCCGAAAAGTGAGCTTGCTCAGAACAAAAGAACTGTGCTTCCTACACACACGGGCCATATCTAGTTCAACTCTGCATATAAACTGACAAGAACAGTAGCTCCTCTTCAGTCCAATGCACTGTACTTCCTGGGAACAGATGCGAGTGCTATTTGCACTGTGTATGGCAATGGGAGCGCAATGTGACTTTCCTTACCAGAAAACAACTCTTGCTCATGGGACCAAAAACTGCATGTGATTCAACTCCAATTAGGACTGGGAAACAAACACTAGCTCGCCTTACAAGAAACACACTCTGCTTTTGAGAAAAGAGCACTCTTCTACTCTACTGTGTTTCCTATAGGGCCAGAATAGTGAGCTTGCTCAGAAAAAAAGAACTGTGCTTCCTACACAAACGGCATTATCTAGTTCAATTCTGCTTGGGAAACTGACAAGAACAGTAGATCCTCTTCATTCCAATACACTGTACATGCTGGGAATAGACGCCAGTGCTATTTGCCCTGTGTTTTACAATGGGATCGCAACAGTGACTCTTCTTACCAGAAAACAACTCTTGCTCATAGGACCAGAAACTGCATGTGATTCAACTCCATTTAGGACTGGGAAACAAACGCTAGCTCGCCTTACAAGAAACAGACTCTGCTTTTGAGAAAAGAGCACTCTTCTACTCTACTGTGTTTCCTATAGGGCCAGAATAGTGAGCTTGCTAAGAACAAAAGAACTGTGCTTCCTACACACACGGGCTATATCTAGTTCAACTCTGCTTAGGAAACTGACAAGAAGAGTTGGTCCTCTTCAGTCCAATACACTGTACATGCTGGGAACAGACGCCAGTGTTATTTGCCCTGTGTATGATAATGGGAGCGCAATAGAGACTCTTCTTACCAGAAAACAACTCTTGCTCGTAGGACCCGAAACTGCATGGGATTCAACTCCATTTCGGACTGGGAAACAAACGCTAGCTCGCCTTACAAGAAACACACTCTGCTTTTGAGAAAAGAGCACTCTTCTACTCTACAGTGTTTCCTATGGGGTCTGAACAGTGTGCTTGCTCAGAACAAAAGAACTGTGTGCTTCCTACACACTGGGGCCATATCTAGTTCAACTCTGCTTAGGAAACTGACAAGAACAGTAGCTCATCTTCAGTCCAATACACTGTACTTGCTTGCGAACAGACGCGAGTGCTATTTGCACTGTGTATGGCAATGGGAGCGCAATAGTGACTCTTCTTACCAGAAAACATCTCTTGCTCCCAGGACCAAAAACTACATGTGATTCAACTCCATTTACTACTGGGAAACAAACTCTATCTCGCCTTACAAGAAACACACTCTGCTTTTGAGAAAAGAGCACTCATCTACTCTATTGTGTTTCCTATAGGGCAAAAACAGTGAGCTTGCTCAGAACAAAAGAACTGTGCTTCCTACACACACGGTCATATCTAGTTCAATTCTGCTTAAAAAACTGACAAGAATAGTAGATCCTCTTCAGTCCAATACACTGTACTTGCTGGGAACAGACGCGAGTGCTATTTGCCCTGTGTATGACAATGGGAGCACAATAGTGACTCTTGTTACCAGAAAACATCTCTTGCTCATAGGACCAGAAACTGCATGGGATTCAACTCCATTTCTGACTGGGAAACAAACACTAGCTCGCCTTACAAGAAACACACTCTGCTTTTGAGAAAAGAGCACTCTTCTACTCCACAGTGTTTCCTATGGGATCCGAACAGTGAGCTTTCTGAGAACAAAAGAACTGTGCTTCCTACACACACGGGCCATATCTAGTTCAATTCTGCTTAGGAAATTGACAAGAACAGTAGCTCATCTTCAGTCCAATACACTGTACTTGCTGCGAACAGACATGAGTGCTATTTGCACTGTGTATGGCAATGGGAGCGCAATAGTGACTCTTCTTACCAGAAAACAACTCTTGCTCGTAGGACCAAAAACTGCTTGTGATTCAACTCCATTTTTGACTGGGAAACAAACACTATCTCGCTTTACAAGAAACACACTCTGGTTTGGAGAAAAAATAACTCTTCTATTCTACTGTGTTTCCTATATTGCCAGAAGAGTGAGTTTTCTCAGAACAAAAGAACTGTGCTTCCTACACTAATGGGCCATATCTAGTTCAACTCTGCTTAGGAAACTGACAAGAACAGTAGCTCCTCTTCAGTCCAATACATTGTACTTGCTGGGACAGGCGCGAGTGCTATTTGCAGTGTATGTGGCAATTGGAGCACAATACTGAATCTTCTTACCAGAAAACAACTCTTGCTCTTAGGACCAGAAACTGCATGGGATTCAACTCCCTTTCGGACTTGGAAACAAACGCTAGCTCGCCTTACAAGAAACACACTCTGCTTTTGAGAAAAGAGCACTCTTCTACTCTACTGTGTTTCCTATGGGGTCTGAACAGTGAGCTTGCTCAGAAAAAAAGAACTATGCTTCTTACACAAACGGCCTTATCTAGTTCAATTCTGCTCGGGAAACTGACAAGAACAGTAGATCCTCTTCATTCCAATACACTATACATGCTGGGAATAGACGCCAGTGCTATTTGCCCTGTGTTTGACAATGGGAGCACAACCGTGACTCTTTTTACCAGAAAACAACTCTTGCTCGTAGGACCAGAAACTGCATGTGATTCAACTCCATTTAGGACTGGGAAACAAACTGTATCTCGCCTTACAAGAAACACACTCTGCTTTTGAGAAAAGAGCACTCTTCTACTCTATTGTGTTTCCTATAGGGCAAAAACAGTGAGCTTGCTCAGAACAAAAGAACTGTGCTTCCTACACACACGGTCATATTTAGTTCAATTCTGCTTAAAAAACTGACAAGAATAGTAGATCCTCTTCAGTCCAATACACTGTACTTGCTGGGAACAGACGCGAGTGCTATTTGCCCTGTGTATGACAATGGGAGCGCAATAGTGACTCTTCTTACCAGAAAAAAAGTCTTGCTCGTAGGACCAGAAACTGCATGGGATTCAACTCCATCTGACTGGGAAACAAACACTAGCTCGACTTACAAGAAACACACTCTGCTTTTGAGAAAAGAGCACTCTTCTACTCTACAGTGTTTCCTATGGGATCCGAACAGTGAGCTTGCTGAGAACAAAAGAACTGTGCTTCCTACACACACGGGCCATATCTAGTTCAATTCTGCTAAGGAAATTGACAAGAACAGTAGCTCCTATTCAGTCCAATACACTGTACTTGCTGGGAACAGACACGAGTGCTATTTACACTGCATATGCCAATGGGAGTCCAATAGTGACTCTTCTTACCAGAAAACAACTCTTGCTCGTAGGACCAGAAACTGCATGGGATTCAACTCCATTTAGGACTGGGAAACAAACGCTAGCTCGCCTTCCAAGAAACACACTCTGCTTTTGAGAAAAGAGCACTCTTCTACTCTACTGTGTTTCCTATAGGGCCAGAATAGTGAGCTTGCTCAGAACAAAAGAACTGTGTTTCCCACACACACGGGCCATATCTAGATCAATTCTGCTTAGGAAACTGACAAGGACAGTAGATCCTCTTCAGTCCAATACACTGTACATGCTCGGAACAGACGCCAGTGCTATTTGCCCTGTGTATGACAATGGGAGCACAATAGTGACTCTTCTTACCAGAAAACAACTCTTGCTCGTAGGACCAGAAACTGCATGTGATTCAACTCCATTTAGGACTGAAAAACAAACACTAGCACGCCTTATAAGAAACACACTCTGCTTTTGAGAAAAGAGCACTCTTCTACTCTATTGTGTTTCCTATAGGGCAAAAACAGTGAGCTTGCTCAGAACAAAAGAACTGTGCTTCCTACACACACGGTCATATTTAGTTCAATTCTGCTTAAAAAACTGACAAGAATAGTAGATCCTCTTCAGTCCAATACACTGTACTTGCTGGGAACAGACGCGAGTGCTATTTGCCCTGTGTATGACAATGGGAGCGCAATAGTGACTCTTCTTACCAGAAAAAAAGTCTTGCTCGTAGGACCAGAAACTGCATGGGATTCAACTCCATTTCTGACTGGGAAACAAACACTAGCTCGACTTACAAGAAAAACACTCTGCTTTTGAGAAAAGAGTACTCTTCTACTCTACAGTGTTTCCTATGGGATTCGAACAGTGAGCTTGCTGAGAACAAAAGAACTGTGCTTCCTACACACACGGGCCATATCTAGTTCAATTCTGCTAAGGAAATTGACAAGAACAGTAGCTCCTATTCAGTCCAATACACTGTACTTGCTGGGAACAGACGCGAGTGCTATTTGCACTGCATATGCCAATGGGAGTCCAATAGTGACTCTTCTTACCAGAAAACAACTCTTGCTCGTAGGACCAGAAACTGCATGGGATTCAACTCCCTTTAGGACTGGGAAACAAACGCTAGCTCGCCTTACAAGAAACACACTCTGCTTTTGAGAAAAGAGCACTCTTCTACTCTACTGTGTTTACTATAGGGCCAGAATAGTGAGCTTGCTCAGAACAAAAGAACTGTGTTTCCTACACACACGGGCCATATCTAGATCAATTCTGCTTAGGAAACTGACAAGGACAGTAGATCCTCTTCAGTCCAATACACTGTACATGCTCGGAACAGACGCCAGTGCTATTTGCCCTGTGTATGACAATGGGAGCACAATAGTGACTCTTCTTACCAGAAAACAACTCTTGCTCGTAGGACCAGAAACTGCATGTGATTCAACTCCATTTAGGACTGAAAAACAAACACTAGCACGCCTTATAAGAAACACACTCTGCTTTTGTGAAAAGGACACTCTTCTACTCTAATGTGTTTACAATAGGGCCAAAACAGTGAGCTTGCTCAGAACAAAAGAACTGTGCATCCTACACACACGGCCATATCTAGTTCAATTCTGCTTAGGAAACTGACAAGAAGTGTAGATCCTCTTCAGTCCAATACACTGTACATGCTGGGAATAGACGCCAGTGCTATTTGCCCTGTGTATGACAATGGGATCCCAAAAGTGACTCTTCTTACCAGAAAACAACTCTTGCTCGTAGGACCAGAAACTGCATGTGATTCAACTCCATTTAGGACTGCGAAACAAACGTTAGCTCTCCTTACAAGAAACACACTCTGCTTTTGAGAAAAGAGTACTCTTCTACTCTACTGTGTTTCCTTTGGGGTCGAAACAGTGAGCTTGCTCAGAACAAAAGAACTGTGCTTCCTACACACACGGGCCATATCTAGTTCAACTCTGCTTAGGAAACTGACAAGAACAGTAGCTCCTCTTCAGTCCAATACACTGTACTTGCTGGGAACAGACGCGAGTGCTATTTGCCCTCTATATGGCAATGGGAGGACAATAGTGACTCTTCTCACCAGAATACACCTCTTGCTCTTAGGACTAGAAACTGCATGGGATTCAACTCCATTTCGGACTGGGAAACAAACACTAGCTCGCCTTACAAGAAACACACTCTGCTTTTGAGAAAAGAGCACTCTTCTACTCTACTGTGTTTCCTATGGTGTCTGAACAGTGAGCTTGCTCAGAACAAAAGAACTGTGCTTCCTACACAAGGGGCCATATCTAGTTCAACTCTGCTTAGGAAACTGACAAGAAGAGTAGCTCATCTTCAGTCCAATACACTGTACTTGCTGGGAACAGACATGAGGGCTATTTGCACTGTGTATGGCAATGGGAACACAATAGTGACTCTTCTTACCAGAAAACAAATCTTGCTCGTAGGACCCAAAGCTACATGTGATTCAACTCCATTTAGGACTGGGAAACAAACGCTAGCTCGCCTTACGAGAAACACACTCTACTTTTGAGAAAAGAGCACTCTTCTACTCTATTGTGTTTCCTATAGGGCAAAAACAGTGAGCTTGCTCAGAACAAAAGAACTGTGCTTCCTACACACACGGTCATATCTAGTTCACTTCTGCTTAAAAAACTGACAAGAATAGTAGATCCTCTTCAGTCCAATACACAGTACTTGCTTGGAACAGATGCGAGTGCTCTTTGCCCTGTGTATGACAATATGAGCGCAATAGTGACTGTTCTTAGCAGAAAACATCTCTTGCTCGTAGGACCAGAAACTGCATGGGATTCAACTCCATTTCTGACTGGGAAACAAACACTACCTCGCCTTACAAGAAACACACTCTGCTTTTGAGAAAAGAGCACTCTTCTACTCTACAGTGTTTCCTATGTGTTCCGAACAGTGAGCCTGCTGAGAACAAAAGAACTGTGCTTCCTACACACACGGGCCATATCTAGTTCAATTCTGCTTAGGAAATTGACAAGAACAGTAGCTCATCTTCAGTCCAATACACTGTACTTGCTGCGAACAGACGTGAGTGCTTTTTGCACTGTGTATGGCAATGGGAGCACAATAGTGACTCTTCTTACCAGAAAACAACTCTTGTTCGTAGGACAAAAAACTGCTTGTGATTCAACTCCATTTTGGACTGGGAAACAAACACTATCTCGCCTTACAAGAAACACACTCTGGTTTTGAGAAAAGATAACACTTCTACTCTACTGTGTTTCCTATATTGCCAGAACAGTGAGTTTTCTTAGAACAAAAGAACTGTGCTTCCTACACACAGGGGCAATATCTAGTTCAACTCTGCTTAGGAAACTGACAAGAACAGTAGTTCCTCTTCAGTCCAATACACTGTACTTGCTGGGAACATACGCGAGTGCTATTTGCATTGTATGTGGCAATTGGAGCACAATACTGAATCTTCTTACCAGAAAACAACTCTTGCTCTTAGGACCAGAAACTGCATGGGATTCAACTCCATTTCGGACTTGGAAACAAACGCTAGCTCGCCTTACAAGAAACACACTCTGCTTTTGAGAAAAGAGCATTCTTCTACTCTACAGTGTTTTCTGTGGGGTCTGAACAGTGAGCTTGCTCAGAAAAAAAGAACTGTGCTTCCTACACAAACGGCATTATCTAGTTCAATTCTGCTCGGGAAACTGACAAGAACAGTAGATCCTCTTCATTCCAATACACTGTACATGCTGGGAATAGACGCCAGTGCTATTTGCCCTGTGTTTGACAATAGGAGCGCAACAGTGACTCTTCTTACCAGAAAACAACTCTTGCTCGTAGGACCAGAAACTGCATGGGATTCAACTCCATTTAGGACTGGGAAACAAACGCTAGCTCGCCGTACAAGAAACACACTCTGCTTTTGAGAAAAGAGCACTCTTCTACTCTAAGGTGTTTCCTATGGGGTCCGAAAAGTGAGCTTGCTCAGAACAAAAGAACTCTGCTTCCTACACACAGGGGCCATATCCAGTTCTATTCTGCTTAGCAAACTGACAAGAACAGTAGCTCATCTTCAGTCCAATACACTGTACTTCCTGCAACGAGACGTGAATGCTATTTGCACTGTGTATGGCAATGGGAGCCCAATAGTGACTCTTCTTACCAGAAAACAACTCTTGCTCGTAGGACCAGAAACTGCATGGGATTCAATTCCATTTAGGACTGGGAAACAAACGCTAGCTATCCTTACAAGAAACACACTCTGCTTTTGAGAAAAGAGGACTCTTCTACTATACAGTGTTTCCTATGGGGTCCAAACAGTGAGCTTGCTCAGAACAAAAGAACTCTGCTTCCTACACACACGGGCCATATCTAGTTCAACTCCTCTGGAAACTGACAAGAACAGTAGCTCCTCTTCAGTCCAATACACTGTACTTAATGGGAACAGACGCGAGTGCTATTTGCACTGTGCATGGCAATGGGAGCACAATAGTGACTTTCCTACCAGAAAACAACTCTTGCTCATGGGACCAAAAACTGCTTGTGATTCAACTCCATTTTGGACTGGGAAACAAACACTATCTCGCCTTACAAGAAACACACTCTGGTTTTGAGAACAGATCACTCTTCTACTCTACTGTGTTTCTTATATTGCCAGAACAGTGAGCTTTCTCAGAAAAAAAGAACTGTGCTTCCTACACAAACGGGCCATATCTAGTTCAACTCTGCTTAGGAAACTGACAAGAACAGTAGCTCCTCTTCAGTCCAATACACTGTACTTGCTGGGAACAGACGCGAGTGCTATTTGCAGTGTATGTGGCAATTGGAGCACAATACTGAATCTTCTTACCAGAAAACAACTCTTGCTCTTAGGACCAGAAACTGCATGGGATTCAACTCCATTTCGGACTTGGAAACAAATGCTAGCTCGCCTTAGAAGAAACACACTCTGCTTTTGACAAAAGAGCACTCTTCTACTCTACGGTGTTTCCTATGGGGTCTGAACAGTGAGCTTGCTCAGAACAAAAGAACTGTGCTTCCTACACACAGGGTCCATATCTAGTTCAACTCTGCTTAGGAAACTGAGAAGAACAGTAGCTCCTCTTCAGTCCAATACACTGTACTTGCTGGAGCAGACGTGAGTGCTATTTGCACTGTTTATGGCAAAGGGAGCACAATAGTGACTTTCCTTACCAGAAAACATCCCTTGCTTGTAGGACCAGAAACTGCATGTGATTCAACTCCATTTTGGACTGCAAAACAAACGCTAGCTCGCCTTACAAGAAACACACTCTGCTTTTGAGAAAAGAGCACTCTTCTATTCTACTGTGTTTCCTATGGGGTCCGAACAGTGAGCTTGCTCAGAACAAAAGAACTGTGCTTTCTACACACAAGGGCCATATCTAGTTCAACTCTGCTTAAAAAACTGACAAGAACAGTAGCTCCTTTACAATTCCAATACACTGTACTTGCTGGGAACAGACGCGAGTTCAATTTGCACTGTGTATGGCAATGGTAGCACAATAGTGACTCTTCTTACCAGAAAACAACTCTTGCTAGCAGGACCAGAAACTGCATGTGATTCAACTCCATTATGGACTGGGAAACAAACGCTAGCTATCCTTACAAGAAACACACTCTGCTTTTGAGAAAAGAGCACTCTTCTACTCTACTGTGTTTCCTATAGGGCCAGAACAGTGAGCTTGCTCAGAACAAAAGAACTGTGCTTCCTACACACACAGGCCATATCTAGTTCAACTCTGCTTAGGAAACCTACAAGAACAGTAGATCCTCTTCTGTCCAATACACTGTACTTGCTGGGAACAGACACGAGTGCTATTTGCACTGTGTATGGCAATGGTAGCACAATAGTGACTCTTCTTACCAGAAAAATCTCTTGCTCGTAGGACCTGAAACTGCTTGTGATTCAACTCCATTTAGGACTGCAAAACAAACGCTAGCTCGCCTTACAAGAAACACACTCTGCTTTTGAGAAAAGAGCACTCTTCTACTCTACAGTGTTTCCTATGGGGTCTGAACAGTGAGCTTGCTCAGAACAAAAGAACTGTGCTTCCTACACTCACGGGCCATATCTAGTTCAACTCTGCTTAGGAAACTGACAAGGACAGTAGCTCCTCTTCTGTCCAATACACTGTACTTGCAAAGAACAGTAGCAAGTGTTGTTTGCACTGTGTATGGCAATAGGAGCGCAATAGTAACTCTTCTTACCAGAAAACAACTCTTGCTCATCGGACAAGAAACTGCATGTAATTCAACTACATTTATGACTGGGAAACAAACGCTAGCTCACCTTACAAGAAACACACTCTGCTTTTGAGAAAAGAGCACTCTTCTACTTTATGGTGTTTCCTTTACGGCCAGAACAGTGAGCTTGCTCAAAACAAAAGAACTGTGCTTCCTACACACACGGGCTATATCTAGTTCAACTCTGCTTAGGAAACTGACAAGAACAGTAGCTCCTCTTCAGTCCAATACACTGTACTTGTTGGGAGTAGACGAGAGTGCTATTTGCACTGTGTATGGCAAAGAAAGCGAAATAGTGACTCTTCTTACCAGAAAACATCTCTTGCTCGTAGGACCAGAAACTGCATGGGATTCAACTCCGTTTCTGACTGGGAAACAAACACTAGCTCTCCTTAAAAGAAACACACTCTGCTTTTGAGAAAAGAGCACTCTTCTACTCTACTGTGTTTACTATGGGGTCCGAAAATTTAGCTTGCTCAGAACAAAAGAACTGTGCTTCACACACACAGGCCATATCTAGTTCAACTCTGCTTAGGAAACTGACAAGAACAGTAGCTCCTCTTCTGTCCAATACACTGTACTTGCTGGGAACAGACACGAGTGCTATTTGCACTGTGTATGGCAATGGTAGAAAAATAGTGACTCTTCTTACTAGAAAAGAACTCTTGCTCGTAGGACCAGAAACTGCATGTGATTCAACTCAATTTATAACTGGGAAACAAACGCTAGCTCACCTTACAGGAACCACACTCTGCTTCTGAGAAAAGAGCACTCTTCTACTCTTCTGTGTTTCCTATAGGGCCAGAAGAGTGAGATTGCTCAGAACAAAGAACTGTTCTTCCTATACACACGAGCCATATCTAGTTCAACTCTGCTTAGGAAACTGACAAGAACAGTAGCTCCTCCTCAGTCCAATACACTGTACTTGCTGGTTACAGACGTGAGTGCTATTTGCACTGTTTTTCGCAAAGGGAGCACAATAGTGACTTTCCTTACCAGAATACATCTTTTGCTCGTAGGACCAGAAACTGCATGTGATTCAACTCCATTTTGGACTGAGAAACAAATGATAGCTCGCCTTACAAGAAACACACTCTGCTTTTGAGAAAAGAGCACTCTTCTACTCTACTGTGTTTCCTATAGTGCCAGAACAGTGAGCTTGCTCAGAACAAAAGAACTGTGCTTCCTACACACACGGTCATATCTAGTTCAATTCTGCTTAAAAAACTGACAAGAATAGTACATCCTCTTCAGTCCAATACACTGTACTTCGTGGGAACAGACGCGACTGCTATTTGCCCTGTGTATGACAATGGGAGCGCAATAGTGACTCTTCTTACCAGAAAACAACTCTTGCTCATAGGACCAGAAACTGCATGGGATTCAACTCCATTTCTGACTGGGAAACAAACACTAGCAAGCCTTACAAGAAACACACTCTGCTTTTGAGAAAAGAGCACTCTTCTACTCTACAGTGTTTCCTATGTGTTCCGAACAGTGAGCTTGCTGAGAACAAAAGAACTGTGCTTCCTACACACACGGGCCATATCTAGTTCAATTCTGCTTAGGAAATTGACAAGAACAGTAGCTCATCTTCAGTCCAATACACTGTACTTGCTGCGAACAGACATGAGTGCTATTTGCACTGTGTATGGCAATGGGAGCACAATAGTGACTCTTCTTACCAGAAAAAAACTCTTGCTCGTAGGACAAAAAACTGCATGTGATTCAACTCCCTTTAGGACTGGGAAACAAACGCTAGCTCGCCTTACAAGAAACACACTCTGCTTTTGAGAAAAGAGCACTCTTCTACTCTACAGTGTTTCCTATGGGGTCTGAACAGTGAGCTTGCTCAGAACAAAAGAACTGTGTTTCCTACACACACGGGCCATATCTAGTTCAACTCTACCTAGGAAACTGACAAGAACAGTAGCTCCTCTTCAGTCCAATACACTGTACTTAATGGGAACAGACGCGAGTGCTATTTGCACTGTGTATGGCAATGGGAGCACAATAGTGACTTTCCTTACCAGAAAACAACTCTTGCTCGTAGCACCAAAAACTGCATGTGATTCAACTCCATTTAGGACTGCGAAACAAACGCTAGCTCGCCTTACAAGAAACACACTCTGCTTATGATAAAAGAGCACTCTTCTACTCTTCTGTGTTTCCTTTAAGTTCCAAACAGTGAGCTTGCTCAGAACAAAAGAACTGTGCTTCCTACACACACGGGCTATATCTAGTTCAACTCTGCTTAGGAAACTGACAAGAACAGTTGGTCCACTTCAGTCCAATACACTGTACTTACTGGGAACAGACGCCAGTGCTATTTGCCCTGTTAATGACAATGGGAGCTCAAGAGTGTCTCTTCTTACCAGAAAAATCTCTTGCTCGTAGGACCTGAAACTGCCTGTGATTCAACTCCATTTAGGACTGCAAAACAAACACTAGCTCGCCTTACAAGAAACACACTCTGCTTTTGAGAAAAGAGCACTCTTCTACTCTACAGTGTTTCCTATGGGGTCTGAACAGTGAGCTTGCTCAGAACAAAAGAACTGTGCTTCCTACACACACGGGCCATATCTAGTTCAACTCTACCTAGGAAACTGACAAGAACAGTAGCTCCTCTTCAGTCCAATACACTTTACTTAATGGGAACAGACGCGAGTGCTATTTGCACTGTGTATGGCAATGGGAGCACAATAGTGACTTTCCTTACCAGAAAACAACTCTTGCTCGTAGGACCAAAAACGGCATGTGATTCAACTCCTTTTAGGACTGGGAAACAAACACTAGCTCGCCTTACAAGAAACACACTCTGCTTTTGAGAAAAGATCACTCTTCTACTCTACTGTGTTTCCTATAGGGCCAGAACAGTGAGCTTGCTCAGAACAAAAGAACTGTGCTTCCTACACACACGGCCATATCTAGTTCAATTCTGCTTAGGAAACTGACAAGAACAGTAGATACTCTTCAGTCCAATACACTGTACATGCTGGGAACAGAGGCCAGCATATTTGTAATGTGTATGTCAATGGGAGTGGAATAGTGACTCTTCTTATCAGAAAACAACTCTTGCTCGTAGGACCAGAAACGGCAAGTGATTCAACTCCATTTAGGACTGGGAAACAAACACTAGGTCGCCTTACAAGAAAAACACTCTGCTTTTGAAAAAAGATCACTCTTCTGCTCTACTGTGTTTCCTATCGGGCCAGAACAGTGAGCTTGCTCAGAACAAAAGAACTGTGCTTCCTACACACACGGCCATATCTAGTTTAATTCTGCTTAGGAAACTGACAAGAACAGTATATCCTCTTCAGTCCAATACACTGTACATGCTGGGAACAGACGCCAGTGCTATTTGCACTGTTAATGGCAATGGGAGCACAATAGTGACTTACCTTACCAGAAAACAACTCTTGCTCGTAGGATCAAAAACTGCATGTGATTCAACTCCATTTAGGACTGGGAAACAAACGCTAGCACGCCTTACAAGAAACACACTCTGCTTTTGAGAAAAGATCACTCTTCTACTCTGTTGTGTTTTCTATAGTGCCTGAACAGTGAGCTTGCTCAGAACAAAAGAACTGTGCTTCACACACACGGGCCATATCTAGTTCAATTCTGCTTAGGAAACTGACAAGACCAGTAGATCCTCTTCAGTCCAATACACTGTACATGCTGGGAATAGACGCAAGTGCTATTTGCCCTGTGTATGAAAATGGGAGTGCAATAGAGACTCTTCTTAACAGAAAACAACTCTTGCTCGTAGGACCAGAAACTGCATGTGATTCAACTCCATTTAGGACTGGGAAACAAATGCTAGCTCGCCTTACAAGAAACACACTCTGCTTTTGAGAAAAGAGCACTCTTCTACTCTACTGTGTTTCCTATAGTGCCAGAACAGTGAGCTTGCTCAGAACAAAAGAACTGTGCTTCCTACACATGCGGGCCATATCTAGTTCAACTCTGCTTAGGAAACTGACAAGAGCAGTAGATCATCTTCAGTCCAATACCCTGTACATGCTGGGAATAGACGCCAGTGCTATTTGCCCTGTGTATGACAATGAAAGCCCAATAGTGACTCTTCTTACCAGAAAACAACTCTTGTTCGTAGGACCAGAAACTGCATGTGACTCAACTAGATTTAGGACGGGAAAAAAACGCTAGCTCGCCTTACAAGAAACACTCTCTGCTTTTGAGAAAAGATCACTCTTCTACTCTACTGTGTTTCCTATAGGGCCAGAATAGTGAGCTTGCTCAGAACAAAAGAACTTTGCATCCTACACACACTGGCTATATCTAGTTCAACTCTGCTTAGGAAACTGACAAGAACAGTTGGTCCACTTCAGTCCAATACACTGTACTTGCTGGGAACAGACGCCACTGCTATTTGCCCTGTGAATGACAATGGGAGCTCTATAGTGTCTCTTCTTACCAAAAAAATCTCTTGCTCGTTGGACCTGAAACTGCATGTGATTCAACTCCATTTAGGACTGCAAAACAAACGCTAGCTCGCCTTACAAGAAACACACTCTGCTTTTGAGAAAAGAGCACTCTTCTACTCTACAGTGTTTCCTCTGGGGTCTGAACAGTGAGCTTGCTCAGAACAAAAGAACTGTGCTTCCTACACACACGGGCCATATCTAGTTCAATTCTACCTAGGAAACTGACAAGAACAGTAGCTCCTCTTCAGTCCAATACACTGCACTTAATGGGAACAGACGCGAGTGCTATTTGCACTGTGTATGGCAATGGGAGCACAATAGTGACTTTCCTTACCAGAAAACAACTCTTGCTCGTAGGACCAAAAACTGCATGTGATTCAACTCCATTTAGGACTGGGAAACAAACGCTAGCTCGCCTTACAAGAAACACACTCTGCTTTTGAGAAAAGAGCACTCTTCTAATCTACAGTGTTTCCTGTAGGGCCAGAAGAGTGAGCTTGCTCAGAACAAAAGAACTGTGCTTCCTACACACATGAGCCATATCTAGTTCAACTCTGCTTAGGAAACTGACAAGAACAGCAGCTCCTCTTCAGTCCAATACACTGTACTTGCTGGGAACAGACGTGAGTGCTATTTGCACTGTTTATCGCAAAGGGAGCACAATAGTGACTTTCCTTACCAGAATACATCTCTTGTTCGAAGGACCAGAAACTGCATGTGATTCAACTCCATTTAGGACTGAGAAACAAATGCTAGCTCGCCTTAAAAGAAACACACTCTGCTTTTGAGAAAAGAGCACTCTTCTACTCTACTGTGTTTCCTATGAGGTCCGAACAGTAAGCTTGCTCAGAACAAAAAAACTTTGCTTCCTACACACACGGGCCATATCTAGTTCAACTCTACTTAGGAAACTGACAAGAACAGTAGCTCCTCCTCAGTCCAATACACTGTACTTGCTGGGAACAGACGCAAGTGCTATTTGCGCTGTGTATGTCAATGGGAGCGCAATAGTGACTTTCCATACCAAAAAACAACTCTAGCTCGTAGGATCAAAAACTGCATGTGATTCAACTCCATTTTGGACTGGGAACCAAACGCTAGCTCGCCTTACAAGAAACACACTCTGCTTGAGAAAAGAGCTCTCTTCTACTCTACTGTGTTTCCTATAGGGCCAGAATAGTGAGATTGCTCAGAACAAAAGAACTGTGCTTCCTACACACAGGGGCCATATCTAGTTCTACTCTGCTTAGGAAACTGAGAAGAACAGTAGCTCATCTTCAGTCCCATACACTGTACTTGCTGGGTACAACGCGAGTGCTATTTGCACTGTATATGGCAATGGGAGGGCAATAGTGACTCTTCTTACAAGTTAACATCTCTTGCTCATAGGACCAGAAACTGCATGGGATTCAAGTCCATTTCAGACTGGGAAACAAGCACTAGTTCGCCTTACAAGAAACACACTCTGCTTTGAGAAAAGAGCACTCTTCTACTCTACTTTGTTTCCTATGGCGTCCGAACAATCAGCTTGCTCAAAACAAAAGAACTTTGCTTCCTACACACAGGGGCTATATCTAGTTCAACTCTGCTTGGGAAACTGACAAGAACAGTAGCTCCTCTTCAGTCCAATACACTGTACTTGATGGGAACAGACGCTAGTTTTCTTTGCACTGTGTGTGGCAATGGGAGCACAATAGTGACTTTCCTTACCAGAAAACAACTCTAGCTCATAGGACCAAAAACTGCATGGGATTCAACTTCATTTAGGACTGGGAAACAAACGCTAGCTCGCCTTACAAGAAACACATTCTGCTTTTGAGAAAAGAGCACTCTTCTACTCTACTGTGTTTCCTATAGGGCCAAAACAGTAAGCTTGCTCAGAGCAAAAGAACTGTGCTTCCTAAACACGGGCAATATCTAGGTCAATTCTGCTTACGAAACTGACTAGAACAGTAGCTCCTCTTCAGTCCAATACACTGTACTTGCTGGGAACAGAGGCGAGTACTATTTGCACTGTGTATGGCAATGGGAGAGCAATAGTGACTTTCCTTACCAGAAAACAACTCTTGCTCGTAGGATCAAAAACTGCATGTGATTCAACTCCATTTAGGACTGGGAAAAAAATGCTAGCTCGCCTTACAAGAAACACATTCTGTTTATGAGAAAAGGGCACTCTTCTACTCTACTGTGTTTCCTATGGGTTTGATCAGTGAGTTTACAGTAGAAAAGAACTGTGCTTCCTACACACTCGGGACATATCTAGTTCAACTCTGCTTAGGAAACTGACAAGAACAGTAGCTCCTCTTCAGTCCAATACACTGTACATGCTGGGAACAGACGCCAGTGCTATTTGCCCTGTGTATGATAATAGGAGCGCAATAGTGACTCTTCTTGCAAGAAAACAACTCTTGCTCGTAGGACCAGACACTGCATGTGATTCAACTCTATTTATAACTGGGAAACAAACGCTAGCTCGCCTTACAATAAACACACTCTGCTTTTGAGAAAAGAGCACTCTTCTAGTCTAATGTGTTTTTTGTAGGGCCAGAATAGGGAGCTTGCTCAGAACAAAAGAACTGTGCTTCCTACACACACCGACTATATCTAGTACAACTCTGCTTAGGAAACTGACAAGAACAGTAGATCCTCTTCAGTCCAATACACTGTACATGCTGGGAACAGACGCCAGTGCTTTTTGCCCTGTGTATGTCAATGGGAGCGCAATAGTGACTCTTCTTACCAGAAAACAACTCTTGCTCGTAGGACCAGAAACTGCATGTGATTCAACTCAATTTTGGACTGGGAAACAAACGCTAGCTAGCCTTACAAGAAACACACTCTGCTTTTGAGAAAAGAGCACTCTTCTACTCTACTGTGTTTCATTTGGGGTCCAAACAGTGAGCTTGCTCAGAACAAAAGAACTGTGCTTCCTACACACGAGACATATCCAGTACAATTCTGCTTAGGAAACTGACAAGAACAGTAGCTCCTCTTCAGTCCAATACACTGTACTTGATGGGAACAGACGCCAGTGCTATTTGCCCTGTGTATGACAATGGGAGCTCAATAGTGACTCTTCTTACCAGAAAAAAACTCTTGCTCGTAGGACCAGAAACTGCATGTGATTCAACTCCATTTAGGACTGCGAAACAAACGCCAGGTCGCCTTACAAGAAACACACTCTGCTTATGAGAAAAGAGCACTCTTCTACTCTACTGTGTTTCCTATAGGGCCAGAAAAGTAAGATTGTCAGAACAAAAGAACTGTGCTTCCTACACACACGGGCTATATCTAGTTCAACTCTGCTTAGGAAACTGACAAGAACAGTAGCTCCTCTTCAGTCCAATACACTGTACTTGCTGGGAACAGACGCCAGTGCTATTTGCCTTGTATATGACAATGAGAGTTCAGTAGTGACTCTTCTTACCAGAAAAAAAACTCTTGCTCGTAGGTCCAGAAACTGCATGTGATTGAACTCCATTTAGGACTGCGAAACAAACGCTAGCTTGCCTTACAAGAAAAACACTCTGCTTTTGAGAAAAGGGCACTCTTCTACTCTAATGTGTTTCCTATGGGTTCGATCAGTGAGCTTACAGTACAAAAGAACTGTGCTTCCTACACACACGGGCCATATCTAGTTCAACTCTGCTTAGGAAACTGACAAGAACAGTAGCTCCTCTTCAGTCCAATACACTGTACTTGATGGGAACAGACGCGAGTCCTCTTTGCACTGTGTGGCAATGGGAGCGCAATAGTGATTTTCCTTACCAGAAAACAACTCTTGCTCAAAGGATCAAAAACTGCATGTGATTCAACTCCATTTAGGACTGGGAAACAAACGCTAGCTCCCCTTACAAGAAACACACTCTGCTTTTGAGAAAACATCACTCTTGTACTCTACTGTGTTTCCTATAGGGTCAGAACAGTGAGCTTACTCAGAACAAAAGAACTGTGCTTCCTACACACACGGCCATATCTAGTTCAATTTTGCTTAGGAAACTAACAAGAACAGTAGATCCTCTTCAGTCCCATACACTGTATTGCTGGGAACAGACGCGAGTGCTATTTGCACTGTATATGGCAATGGGAACGAAATAGTGACTCTTCTTACCAGAAAACAACTCTTGCTCGTAGGACCAGAGACTGCATGTGATTCAACTCCTTTTAGGACGGGAAACAAACGCTAGCTCGCCTTCCAAGAAACACTCTCTTCTTTTGAGAAAAGAGCACTCTTCTACTCTACAGTGTTTCCTATGGAGTCCGAACAGTGAGCTTGCTCAGAACAAAAGAACTGTGCTTCCTACACACAAGGGCCATACCTAGGGTTCAACTCTACTTAGGAAACTGACAAGAACAGTAGCTCCTCTTCAGTCCAATACACTGTACTTGCTGGGAACTGACGCGAGTGCTATTTGCACTGTGTATGTCAATGGGAGCGCAATAGTGACTTTCCTTACCAGAAAACAACTCTAGCTCGTAGGACCAGAAACTGCATGTGATTCAACTCTATTTAAGACTGGGAACCAAACGCTAGCTCGCCTTACAAGAAACACACTCTGCTTTTGAGAAAAGAGCACTCTTCTACTCTACCGTGTTTCCTATAGGGCCAGAATAGTGAGCTTGCTCAGAAAAAAAGAACTGTGCTTCCTACGCACAGGGGCCATATCTAGTTCAACTCTGCTTAGGAAACTGAGAAGAACAGTAGGTCATCTTCAGTCCAATACAGTGTACTTGCTGGGAACAGACACGAGTGCTATTTGCACTATGTATGGCAATGGGAGCTCAATAGTGACTTTCCTTACCAGAAAACAACTCTAGGTCTTAGGACCAAAAACTGCATGTGATTGAACTCCATTTAGGACTGGGAAACAAACGCTAGCTCGCCTTACAAGAAACACACTCTGCTTTTGAGAAAAGAGCACTCTTCTACTCTACTGTGTTTCCTACAGGGCCAAAACACTGAGCTTGCTCAGAACAAAAGAATTGTGCTTCCTACACACACGGCCATATCAAGTTCAATTCTGCTTAGGAAACTGACAAGAACAGTAGATCCTCTTCCGTCCCATACACTGTACTTGCTGGGAACAGACGTCAGTGCTATTTGCCCTGTGTATGTCAATGGGAGCACAATAGTGACACTTCTTACCAGAAAACAACTCTTGCTCGTAGGACCAGAAACTGTATGTGATTCAACTCCATTTAGGACTGGGAAACAAAAGCTAGCTCGCTTTTCAAGAAAAACACTCTGCTTTTGAGAAAAGAGCAGTCTTCTACTCTACTGTGTTTCCTATAGGGCCAGAATAGTTAGCTTGCTCAGAACAAAAGAACTGTGCTTCCTATACACACAGGTTATATCTAGTTCAACTCTGCTTAGGAAACTGACAAGAACAGTAGCTCTTCTTCAGTCCAATACACTGTACATGCTGGGAACAGACGCCAGTGCTATTTGCCCTGGGTATGACAATGGGAGCGCAATAGTGACTCTTCTTACCAGAAAACAAATCTTGCTCGTAGGACCAGACACTGCATGTGATTCAACTCCATTTAGGACTGGGAAACAAACACTAGCTTGCCTTAGAAGAAACACACTTTGCTTTTGAGAAAAGATCACTCTTCTACTCTTCTGTGTTTCCTATAGGGCCATAACAGTGAGCTTGCTCAGTACAAAAGAACTGTGCTTCCTACACACACGGGCCATATCTAGTTTAACTCTGCTTAGGAAACTGACAAGAACAGTAGCTCCTCTTCAGTCCAATACACTGTACTTGCTGGGCACAGACGCGAGAGCTATTTGCACTGTATATGGCAATGGGAGCACAATAGTGACTCTTCTTACCAGAAAACATCTCTTGCTCATAGGACCAGAAACTGCATGGGATACAACTCCATTTCAGACTGGGAAACAAACACTAGCTCGCCTTACAAGAAACACACTCTGCTTTTGAGAAAAGAGCACTCTTCTTGTCTAATGGGTTTTTTGTAGGGCCAGAATAGTGAGCTTGCTCAGAACAAAAGAACTGTGCTTCCTACACACACCGACTATATCTAGTTCAACTCTGCTTAGAAAACTGACAAGAACAGTAGCTCCTCTTCAGTCCAATACACTGTACATGCTGGGAACAGACGCCAGTGCTTTTTGCCCTGTGTATGTCAATGGGAGCAAAATAGTGACTCTTCTTACCAGAAATAACTCTTGCTCGTAGGACCAGAAACTACATGTGATTCAACTCAATTTAGGACTGGGAAACAAAAGCTAGCTCGCCTTACAAGAAACACACTCTGCTTTTGAGAAAAGAGCACTCTTCTACTCTACTGTGTTTCCTATAGGGCCAGAATAGTGAGCTTGCTCAGAAAAAAAGAACTGTGCTTCCTACACACAGGGGCCATATCTAGTTCAACTCTGCTTAGGAAACTGAGAAGAACAGTAGCTCCTCTTCATTCCAATACAGTGTACTTGCTGGGAACAGACGCCAGTGCTATTTGCCCTGTGTATGACAATGGGAGTTCAATAGTGACTCTTCTTACCAGAAAAAAAAAAACTCTTGAACGTAGGACCAGAAACTGCATGTGATTCAACTCCATTTAGGACTGTGCAACAAACGCTACCTTGCCTTACAAGATAAACACTCTGCTTTTGAGGAAAGGGCACTCTTCTACACTAATGTGTTTCCTATGGGTTCGATCAGTGAGCTTACAGTACAAAAGAACTCTGCTTCCTACACACACGGGCCATATCTAGTTCAACTCTGCTTAGGAAACTGACAAGAACAGTAGCTTTTCTTCAGTCCAATACACTGTACTTGATGAGAACAGACGCCTGTCCTCTTTGCACTGTGTATGGCAATGGGAGCGAAATAGTGACTCTTCTTACCAGAAAACAACTCTTGCTCATAGG
The DNA here is from genome assembly GCF_949786415.1 of Peromyscus eremicus. Classification (NCBI taxonomy): domain Eukaryota; kingdom Metazoa; phylum Chordata; class Mammalia; order Rodentia; family Cricetidae; genus Peromyscus; species Peromyscus eremicus. Next base: position 72,154 of record NW_026734515.1, on the reverse strand, counting down.
ACCAGAAACTGCATGTGATTCAACTCCTTTTAGGACGGGAAACAAACGCTAGCTCGCCTTACAAGAAACACTCTCTGCTTTTGAGAAAAGAGCACTCTTCTACTCTACTGTATTTCCTATAGGACCAGAATAGTGAGCTTGCTCAGAACAAAAGAACTGTGCTTCCTACACACACGGGACATATCCACATCAACTCTGCTTAGGAAACTGACAAGAACAGTAGCTCCTCTTCAGTCCAATACACTGTACTTGGTGGGAACAGACGCCAGCGCTATTTGCCCTGTGTATGACAATGGGAGCTCAATAGTGAAAATTCTTACCAGAAAAAAACTCTTGCTCGTAGGATCAGAAACTGCATGTGATTCAACTCCATTTAGGACTGCAAAACAAACGCCAGCTCGCCTTACAATAAACACACTCTGCTTTTGAGAAAAGAGCACTCTTCTACTCTACAGTGTTTCCTATGGGGTCCGAACAGTGAGCTTGCTCAGAACAAAAGAACTGTGCTTCCTACACACACCGGCCATATCTAGTTCAACTCTACTTAGGAAACTGACAAGAACAGTATATCCTCTTCCGTCCCATACACTGAACTTGCTGGGAACAGACGCCAGTGCTATTTGCCCTGTGTATGACAATGGGAGCACAGTAGTGACTCTTCTTACCAGAAAACAACTCTTGCTCGTAGGACCAGAAACTGCATGTGATTCAACTCCATTTAGGACTGGGAAACAAACGCTAGCTCGCTTTACAAGAAAAACACTCTGCTTTTGAGAAAAGAGCAGTCTTCTACTGTACTGTGTTTCCTATAGGGCCAGAATAGTGATCTTGCTCAGAACAAAAGAACTGTGCTTCCTACACACAAGGGCTATATCTAGTTCAACTCTGCTTAGGAAACTAAGAAGAACAGTAGCTCATCTTCAGTACAATACACAGTACTTGCTTGGAACAGACGCCAGTGCTATTTGCCTATTTGCACTATGTATGGCAATGGGAGCTCAATAGTGACTTTCCTTACCAGAAAACAACTCTAGGTCGTAGGACCAAAAACTGCATGTGATTCAAATCCATTTAGGACTGGGAAACAAACGCTAGCTCGCCTTACAAGAAACACACTCTGCTTTTGAGAATAGAGCACTCTTCTACTCTACTGTGTTTCCTACAGGGCCAAAACAGTGAGCTTGCTCAGAACAAAAGAACTATGCTTCCTACACACACGGCCATATCTAGTTCAATTCTGCTTAGGAAACGGACAAGAACAGTAGATCCTCTTCCGTCCCATACACTGTACTTGCTGGTAACAAACGCCAGTGCTATTTGCCCTGTGTATGACAATGGGAGCACAATAGTGACTCTTCTTACCAGAAAACAACTCTTGCTCGTAGGACCAGAAACTGCATGTGATTCAACTCCATTTAGGAGTGGGAAACAAACGCTAGCTCGCTTTACAAGAAAAACACTCTGCTTTTGAGAAAAGAGCACTCTTCTACTCTACTGTGTTTCCTATAGGGCCAGAATAGTGAGCTTGCTCAGAACAAAAGAACTGTGCTTCCTACACACACGGGCTATATCTAGTTCAACTCTGCTTAGGAAACTGACAAGAACAGTAGCTCCTCTTCAGTCCAATACACTGTATATGCTGGGAACAGACGCCAGTGCTATTTGTCCTGTGTATGATAATGGGAGCGCAATAGTGACTCTTCTTACCAGAAAACAACTCTTGCTCATAGGACCAGAAACTGCACGTGATTCAACTCCATTTGTAACTGGGAAACAAACGCTAGCTCGCCTTACAATAAACAAACTCTGCTTTTGAAAAAAGAGCACTCTTCTAGTCTAATGTGTTTTTTGAAGGGCCAGAATAGTGAGCTTGCTCAGAGCAAAAGAACTGTGCTTCCTACACACACCGACTATATCTAGTTCAACTCTGCTTAGGAAACTGACAAGAACAGTAGATCCTCTTCAGTCCAATACACTGTACATGCTGGGAACAGACGCCAGGGCTATTTGCCCTGTGTATGACAATGGGAGCGCAATAGTGACTCTTCTTACAAGAAAAACAACTCTTGCTCGAAGGACCAGAAACTCCATGTGATTCAACTCCATTTAGGACTGCGCAACAAACGCTAGCTTGCCTTACAAGAAAAACACTCTGCTTTTGAGAAAAGGGCACTCTTCTACTCTAATGTGTTTCCTATGGGTTCGATCAGTGAGCTTACAGTACAAAAGAACTGTGCTTCCTACACACACGGGCCATATCTAGTTCAAATCTGCTTAGCAAACTGACAAGAGAGTAGCTTTTTTTCAGGCCAATACACTTTACATGCTGGGAACAGACGCCAGTGCTATTTGCACTGTGTATGGCAATGGGAGCACAATAGTGACTTTCCTACCAGAAAACAACTCTTGCTCGTAGGATCAAAAACTGTATGTGATTCAACTACATGTAGGACTGGGAAACAAATGCTAGCTCGCATTACAAGAAACACACTCTGATTTGATTAAAGAGCACTCTTCTACTCTACTGTGGTTCCTATAGGGCCAGAATAGTGAGCTTGCTCAGAACAAAAGAAGTGTGCTTCCTACACACACGGGCTATATCTAGTTCAACTCTGCTTAGGAAACTGACAAGAACAGTAGCTCCTCTTCAGTCCAATACACTGTACATGCTGGGAACAGACGCCAGTGCTATTTGCCCTGTGTATGATAATGGGAGCGCAATAGTGACTCTTCTTACCAGAAAACAACTCTTGCTCGTAGGACCAGAAACTGCACGTGATTCAACTACATTTATAACTGGAAAACAAACGCTAGCTCGCCTTACAATAAACAAACTCTGTTTTTGAGAAAAGAGCACTCTTCTAGTCTAATGTGTATTTTGTAGGGCCAGAATAGTGAGCTTGCTCAGAACAAAAGAACTGTGCTTCCTACACACACCGACTATATCCAGTTCAACTCTGCTTAGGAAACTGACAAGAACGGTAGATCCTCTTCAGTCCAATACACTGTACATGCTGGGAACAGACGCCAGTGCTATTTGCCCTGTGTATGACAATGGGAGCGCAATAGTGACTCTTCTTACCAGAAAACAACTCTTGCTCGTAGGACAAGAAACTGCATGTGATTCAACTCCATTTAGGACTGGGAAACAAACGCTAGCTCGATTACAAGAAACACACTCTGCTTTTGAGAAAAGAGCACTCTTCTACTCTACTGTGTTTCCTATGGGGTCCGAACAGTGAGCTTGCTCAGAACAAAAGAACTGTGCTTCCTACACACACGGGACAAATCTACTTCAACTCTGCTTAGGAAACTGACAAGAACAGTAGCTCCTTTTCAGTCCAATACACTGTACTTGATGGGAACAGATGCGAGTCCTCTTTGTACTGTGTTCTGCAATGGGAGCGCAATAGTGACTTTCCTTACCAGAAAAAGTTCTTGCTCGTAGGATCAAAAACTACATATGATTCAACTCCATTTAGAACTGCGAAACAAACGCTAGCTCGCCTTACAAGAAACACACTCTGCTTTTGAGAAAAGAGCACTCTTCTACTCTACTGTGTTTCCTATAGGGCCAGAACAGTGAGCTTGCTCAGAACAAAAGAACTGTGCTTCCTACACACACGGGCCATGTCAAGTTCAACTCTGCTTAGCAAACTGACAAGAACAGTAGCTCCTTCTCAGGCCAATACACTGTACATGCTGGGAACAGACGCCAGTGCTATTTGCACTGTGTATGGCAATGGGAGCACAATAGTGACTTTCCTTACCAGAAAACATCTCTTGCTCGTAGGATCAAAAACTGCATGTGATTCAACTACATGTAGGACTGGGAAACAAATGCTAGCTCGCATTACAAGAAACACACTCTGATTTGATAAAAGAGCACTCTTCTACTCTACTGTGATTCTTTTAGGTCCAGAATAGTGAGCTTGCTCAGAACAAAAGAACTGTGCTTCCTACACACACCGACTATATCTAGTTTAACTCTGCTTAGGAAACTGACAAGAACAGTAGCTCCATTTCAGTCCAATACACTGTACTTGCTAGGAACAGACGCCAGTGCTATTTGCCCTGTGAATGACAATGGGAGCGCAATAGTGATTTTCCCTACGAGAAAAAAATTCTTGCTCGTAGGACCAGAAACTGCATGTGACTCAACTCCTTTTAAGACTGGGAAACAAACGCTAGCTCGCCTTACAAGAAACACACTCTGCTTTTAAGAAAAGAGCACTCTTCTACTCTGCTGTGTTTCCTATAGGGCCAGAATAGTGACCTTGCTCAGAACAAAAGAACTGTGCTTCCTACACACACGGGCTATATCTAGTTCAACTCTGCTTAGTAAACTGACAAGAACAGTAGCTCCTCTTCAGTCCAATACACTGTACTTGCTGGGAATATACGCCAGTGCTATTTGCCCTGTGTATGACAATGGGAGCTCAATAGTGACTCTTCTTACCAGAAAACAACTCTTGCTCGTAGAACCAGAATCTGCATGTGATTCAACTCCATTTAGGACTGGCAAACAAACACTAGCTCGCCTTACAAGAAACACACTCTGCTTTTGAGAAAAGAGCACTCTTCTACCCAACTGTGTTTCCTATGGGGTCCGAACAGTAAGCTTGCTCAGAACAAAAGAAGTGTGCTTCCTACACACATGAGCCATATCTAATTCAACTCTGCTTGGGAAACTGACAAGAACAGTAGCTCCTCCTCATTCCAATACACTGTACTTCCTGGGAACAGACGCGAGTGCTATTTGCACTGTGTATGGCAATGGGAGCAAAATAGTGACTCTTCTTACCAGAAAACAACTCTTGCTCGTAGGACCAGAAACTACATGTGATTCAACTCCATATAGGACTGGGAAACAAACGCTAGCTCGCCTTACAAGAAACACACTCTGCTTTTGAGAAAAGAGCACTCTTCTACTCTACTGTGTTTCCTATAGGGCCAAAACAGTGATCTTGCTCAGAACAAAAGAACTGTGCTTTCTACACACACGGGCCATATCTAGTTCAACTCTGCTTAGGAAACTTACAAGAACAGTAGATCCTCTTCAGTCCAATACACTGTACTTGCTGGGAACAGAGGGGAGTGCTATTTGCACTGTGTATGGCAAAGGGAGCACAATAGTGACTTTCCTTACCAGAAAACAAATCTTGCTCGTAGGACCAAAAACTGCATATGATTCAACTCCATTTAGGACTGCGAAACAAACGCTAGCTCGCCTTACAAGAAACACACTCTGCTTTTGAGAAAAGAGCACTCTTCTACTCTTCTGTGTTTCCTATAGGGCCAGAACAGAAAGCTTGGCAGAACAAAAGAACTGTGCTTCCTTCATACACGGCCATAACTAGTTCAATTCAGCTTAGGAAACTGACAAGAACAGTAGATCCTTTTCAGTCCAATACACTGTACATGCTGCGAACAGACGCGAGTGCTATTTGTACTGTGTATGGCAATGGGAGCACACTAGTGTCTCTTCTTACCAGAAAACAACTTTTGCTCGTAGGACCAGAAACTGCATGTGATTCAACTCCATTTAGGACTGGGAAACAAACGCTAGCTCGCCTTACAAGAAACACATTCTGCTTTTGAGAAAAGAGCACTCTTCTACTCTACTGTGATTCCTATGGGGTCCGAACAGTCAGCTTGCTCAGAACAAAAGAACTGTGCTTCCTACACACACGTGCCATATCTAGTTCAATTCTGCTTAGGAAACTGACAAGAACAGTATATCCTCTTCAGTCCAATACACTATACTTGATGGGAACCGACGCCAGTGCTATTTGCCCTGTGTATGACAATGTGAGCACAATAGTGACTCTTCTTACCAGAAAACAACTCTTGCTCGTAGGACCAGAAACTGCATGTGATTCAACTCCATTTAGGACTGGAAAACAAATCCTAGCTCGCCTTACAAGAAACACACTCTGCTCTTGAGAAAAGAGCACTCTTCTACTCTACTGTGTTTCCTATGGGGTCCGAACAATGAGCTTGCTCAGAACAAAAGAACTGTGCTTCCTACAAACACGGGCCATATCTAGTTCAACTCTGCTTAGGAAACTGACACGAACAGTAGATCCTCTTCAGTCCAATACACTGTACTTGCTGGGAATAGACACGAGTGCTATTTGTACTGTGTATGGCAATGGGAGCGCAATAGTGACTCTTCTTACTAGAAAACAGGTCTTGCTTGTAGGACCAAAAACTGAATGTTACTCAACTCCATTTAGGCCTGGGAAACAAACGCAAGCTCGCCTTATAAGAAGCACACTCTGCTTTTGAGAAAAGAGCACTCTTCTACTCTACTGTGTTTCCTATAACGCCAGAACAGTGAGTTTGATCAGAACAAAAAAACTGTGCTTCCTACACACACGGGCCGTGTCTAGTTCAACTCTGCTTAGCAAACTGACAAGAACAGTAGATCCTTTTCAGGCCAATACACTGTACATGCTGGGAACAGACGCCAGTGCTATTTGCACTGTGTATGGCAATGGGAGCACAATAGTGACTTTCCTTACCAGAAAACAACTCTTGCTCGTAGGATCAAAAACTGCATGTGATTCAACTACATGTAGGACTGGGAAACAAATGCTAGCTCGCATTACAAGAAACACACTCTGATTTGAGAAAAGAGCACTCTTCTACTCTACTGTGATTCTTATAGTGCCAGAATAGTGAGCTTGCTCAGAAAAAAAGAACTGTGCTTCCTACACACACGGGTTATATCTAGTTCAACTATGCTTAGGTAACTGACCAGAACAGTAGCTCCTCTTCAGTCCAATACACTGTACTTGCTACTAACAGACACCAGTGCTATTTGCCTTGTGAATGACAATGGGAGCACAATAGTTTCTTTCCCTACCAGAAAAAAACTCTTGCTCGTGGGACCAGAAACTGCATGTGACTCAACTCCATTTAAGACTGGGAAACAAACGCTAGCTCGCCTTACAAGAAACACACTCTGCTTTTGAGAAAAGAGCACTCTTCTACTCTGCTGTGTTTCCTATAGGGCCAGAATAGTGACCTTGCTCAGAACAAAAGAACTGTGCTTCCTACACACACGCGCTATATCTAGTTCAACTCTGCTTAGTAAACTGACAAGAACAGTAGCTCCTCTTCAGTCCAATACACTGTACTTGCTGTGAACAGACGCCAGTGCTATTTGCCCTGTGTATGACAATGGGAGCTCAATAGTGAATCTTCTTACCAGAAAACAACTCTTGCTCGTAGAACCAGAATCTGCATATGATTCAACTCCATTTAGGACTGGGAAACAAATCCTAGCTCGCCTTACAAGAAACACACTCCTCTTTTGAGAAAAGAGCACTCTTCTACTCTACTGTGATTCCTATGGGGTCTGATCAGTGAGCTTGCTCAGAACAAAAGAACTGTGCTTCTTACACACACGGGCCATATCTAGTTCAACTCTGCTTAGGAAAATGACAAGTAGCTCCTCTTCAGTCCAATACACTCTACTCGCTGGGAAGAGACGCGAGTACTATTTGCACTGTGTGTGCAATGGGAGCACAATAGTTACTTTCCTTAACAGAAAACATCTCTTGCTCGTAGGACCAGAAACTGCATATGATTCAACTCCATTTAGGACTGGGAAACAAACGCTAGCTCGCCTTACAAGAAACACACTCTGCCTTTGAGAAAAGAGCACTCTTCTACTCTACTGTGTTTCATATATGGCCAGAACAGAGAGCTTGCTCAGAACAAAAGAACTGTGCTTCCTACACACATGGCCTTATCTAGTTCAATTTTGCTTAGGAAACTGATAAGGACAGTAGATCCCCTTCTGTCCAATACACTGTACGTGCTGGGAACAGATGCCAGTGCTATTTGCCCTGTGTATAACAATGGGAGCGCAATAGTGACTCTTCTTACCAGAAAGTAACTCTTGCTCGTAGGACCAGAAACTGCATGGGATTCAATTCCATTTCTGACTGGGAAACAAATACTAGCTGCCTTACAAGAAACACAGTCTTCTTTTGAGAAAAGAGCACTCTTCTACTCTACTGTGTTTTCTATGGGATCCGAACAGTGAACTTGCTCAGAACAAAAGAACTGTGCATCCTACACACACGGGCGATATCTAGTTCAACTCTGCTTAGGAAACTGACAAGAATAGTAGATCCTCTTCAGTTCTATACACTGTACTTGCTGGGAATAGACGCTAGTGCTATTTGCACTGTGTATGACAATTGGAGCGCAATAGTGACTCTTCTTACCAGAAAACAACTCTTGCTCATAGGACCAGAAACTGCATGTGACTCAACTCCATTTAGGACTGGGAAACAAACGCTAGCTCGATTACAAGAAACACACTCTGCTTTTGAGAAAAGAGCAGTCTTCTACTCTACTGTGTTTCCTATGGGGTCTGAACAGTGAGTTTGCTCAGAACAAAAGAACTGTGCTTCCTACACACACGGGACATATCCACATCAACTCTGCTTAGGAAACTGACAAGAACAGTAGCTCCTCTTCAGTCCAATACACTGTACTTGCTGGGAACAGACGCGAGTGCTATTTGCACTGTGTATTGCAATGGGAGCACAATAGTGACTCTTCTTACCAGAAAACAACTCTTGCTCGTAGGACCAGAAACCGCATGTGATTCAACTCCATTTAGTACTGGGAAACTAACGCTAGCTCGCCTTACAAGAAACACACTTGGCTTTGAGTAAATAGCACTCTTCTACTCTTCTGGGTTTCCCATAGGTCCAGAACAGTGAGCTTGCTCAGAACAAAAGAACTGTGCTTCCTACACACACGTGCCATATCTAGTTCAAATCTCCTTAGGAAACTGACAAGAACAGTGGCTCCTCTTCAGTCCAATACACTGTACATTCTGGGAACAGACGCGAGTGCTATTTGTACTGTGTATGGCAATGGGAGGGCAATAGTGACTCTTCTTACCAGAAAACAACTCTTGCTTGTAGGAGCAGAAACTGCATGTGATCTAACTCCATTACGACTGGGAAACAAACGCTAGCTCGCCTTACAAGAAACTCACTCTGCTTTTCAGAAAAGGGCACTCTTCTACTCTATTGGTTTTCCTATGGGGTCAGAACAATGAGCTTGCTCAGAACAAAAGAACTGTGCTTCCTACACACACGGGCCATATCTAGTTCAACTCTGCTTAGGAAACTGACAAGTAGCTCCTCTTCAGTCCAATACACTGTACTTGCTGGGAACAGACGTGAGTGCTATTTGCACTGTGTGTGGCAATGGGAGCGCAGTAGTGACTTTCTTTAACAGAAAACATCTCTTGCTCGTAGGACCAGAAACTGCATATGATTCAACTCCATTTAGGACTGTGAAACAAACGCTAGCTCGTCTTACAAGAAACACACTCTGCTTTTGAGAAAAGAGCACTCTACTACTCTACTGTGTTTCATATATGAAAAGAACAGAGAGCTTGCTCAGAACAAAAGAACTGTGCTTCCTACACACATGGCCTTATCTAGTTCAATTCTTCTTAGGAAACTGACAAGAACAGTAGATCCTCTTGTGTCCAATACACTGTACGTGCTGGGAACAGATGCCAGTGCTATTTGCCCTGTGTATGACAATGGGATTGCAATAGTGACTCTTCTTACCAGAAAACAACTCTTGCTCGTAGGACCAGAAACTGCATGTGATTGAACTCCATTTAGGACTGGGAAACAAACGCTAGTTCGCCTTACAAGGAACACACTCTGCTTTTGAGAAAAGAGCACTCTCCTACTCTACTGTGTTTCCTATGGGGTCCGAACAGTGAGCTTGCTCAGAAAAAAAGAACTGTGCTTCCTACACAAGGGCCATATCTAGTTCAACTCTGCTTAGGACACTGACAAGAACAGTAGCTCCTCTTCAGTCCAATACACTGTACTTGCTGGGAACAGACGTGAGTTCTATTTGCACTTTGTATGGCAATGGGATGGCAATAGTGACTCTTCTTACCAGAAAACAACTCTTGCTCGTAGGACCGCAAACTGCATGTGACTCAAATCCATTTAGCACTGGGAAACAAACCCTAGCTTGTCTTACAAGGAACACACTCTGCTTTTGAGAAAAGAGCACTTTCTACTCTACTGGGTTTCCTATAGGGCCAGAACAGTGAGCTTGCTCAGAACAAAAGAACTGTGCTTCCTACACACACGGGCCATATATAGTTCAATTCTGCTTAGGAAACTGACAAGAACAGTTGATCCTCTTCAGTCCAATACACTGTACTTGCTGGGAACAGATGCGAGTGCTATTTGTACTGTGTATGGCAATGGGAGTGCAATAGTGACTCTTCTTACCAGAAAACAACTCTTGCTCTTAGGACCAGAAACTGCATTTGATTCAACTACATTTAGGACTGGGAAACAAACGCTAGCTCGCCTTACAAGAAACACACTCTGCCTTTGAGAAAAGAGCACTCTTCTACTCTACTGTGTTTCCTATAGGGACAGAACAGTGAGCTTGCTCAGAACAAAAGAACTGTGCTTCCTACACACATAGGCCATATCTGGTTCAACTCTGCTTAGTAATCTGAGAAGAAAAGTAGCTCCTCTTAAGTCCAATACTCTGTAAAGGCTGGGAACACACGCGAGTGCAATTTGCAATGTGTATGGTAATGGGAGCGCAATAGTGACATTCCTTACCAGAAAACAAGTCTTGCTCTTAGAACCAAAAACTGCATGTGATTCAACTTCATTTAGAACTGGGAAAGAAACGCTAGCTCGCCTTACAAGAAACAAACTCTGCTTTTGAAAAAAAAGAGCACTCTTCTACTCTTCTGTGTTTCCTATAGGGCAAGAACAGTGAGCTTGCACAGAACAAAAGAAGTGTGCTTCCTACACACGGCCACATCTAGTTCAATTCTGCTTAGGATACTGACAAGAACAGTATCTCGTCTTCAATTAAAATACACTGTATATGCTGGGAACAGACACCAGTGCTATTTGCCCTGTGTATGACAATGGGAGCGCAATAGTGACTCGTGTTACCAGAAAACAACTCTTGCTCATAGAACCAGAAACAGCATGTAACTCCACTCCATTTTGGACTGGGAAAGAAACACTAGCTCGCCTTACAAGAAACACATTCTGCTTTTGAGAAAAGAGCACTCTTCTACTCTACTGTGTTTCCTGTAGGGCCAGAACAGAAAGCTTGCTCAGAACAAAAGAACTGTGCTTCCTACACACACGGGCCATATCTAGTTGAATTCTGCTTAGGAAACTGACAAGAACAGTATGTCCTCTTCAGTCAAAATACACTGTATATGCTGGGAACAGACACCAGTGCTATTTGCCCTGTGTATGACAATGGGAGCGCAACAGTGACTCTTCTTATCAGAAAACAACTCTTGCTCATACGACCAGAAACTGCATGTGATTCAACTCCATTTAGGACTGGGAAACAAACGCTAGCTCGCCTTACAAGAAACACACTCTGCTTTTGAGAAAAGAGCACTCTTCTACTCTACTGTGTTTCCTATAGGGCCAGAACAGTGAGCTTGCTCAGAACAAAAGAACTTTGCTTCCTACACACACGGGCCATATCTGGTTCAACTCTGCTTAGGAAACTGACAAGAACAGTAGCTCCTCTTCAGTCCAATACACTGTACTTGCTGGGAACAGACGCAAGTGCTATTTGAACTGTGTATGGCAATGGGAGCGCAATAGTGACTTTCCTTACCAGAAAACAACTCTTGCTCGTAGGACCAGAAACTTCATGTGATTAAATTCCATTTAGAACTGGGAAACAAACGCTAGCTCGCCTTACAAGAAACACACTCTGGTTTTGAGAAAAGAGCACTCTTCTACTCTACTGTGTTTCCTATAGGGCCAGAACAGAGAGCTTGCTCAGAACAAAATAACTGTGCTTCCTACATACATGGCCATATCTAGTTGAATTCTGCTGAGGAAACTGACAAGAACAATAGATCCTTTTCAGTCCAATACACTGTACATGCTGGGAACAGACGCGAGTGCTAATTGTACTGTGTATGGCAATGGGAGCCCAATAGTGACTCTTCTTACCAGAAAACTACTCTTGCTCGTGGGACCAAAAACTGCATGTGACTCAACTCCATTTAGGACTGGGAAACAATCGCTAGCTCGCCTTAAGAGAAACACACTCTGCTTTTGAGAAAAGAGCACTCTTCTACTCTACTGTGTTTCCTGTAGGGCCAGAACAGAAAGCTTGCTCAGAACAAAAGAACTGTGCTTCCTACACACACGGGCCATATCTAGTTGAATTCTGCTTAGGAAACTGACAAGAACAGTATGTCCTCTTCAGTCAAAATACACTGTATATGCTGGGAACAGACACCAGTGCTATTTGCCCTGTGTATGACAATGGGAGCGCAACAGTGTCTCTTCTTATCAGAAAGCAACTCTTGCTCATACGACCAGAAACTGCATGTGATTCAACTCCATTTAGGACTGGGAAACAAACGCTAGCTTGCCTTACAAGAAACACACTCTGCTTTTGAGAAAAGAGCACTCTTCTACTCTACTGTGTTTCCTATAGGGCCAGAACAGTGAGCTTGCTCAGAACAAAAGAACTTTGCTTCCTACACACACGGGCCATATCTGGTTCAACTCTGCTTAGGAAACTGACAAGAACAGTAGCTCCTCTTCAGTCCAATACACTGTACTTGCTGGGAACAGACGCAAGTGCTATTTGAACTGTGTATGGCAATGGGAGCGCAATAGTGACTTTCCTTACCAGAAAACAACTCTTGCTCGTAGGACCAGAAACTTCATGTGATTAAATTCCATTTAGAACTGGGAAACAAACGCTAGCTCGCCTTACAAGAAACACACTCTTGTTTTGAGAAAAGAGCACTCTTCTACTCCACTGTGTTTCCTATAGGGCCAGAACAGAGAGCTTGCTCAGAACAAAATAACTGTGCTTCCTACATACATGGCCATATCTAGTTCAATTCTGCTGAGGAAACTGACAAGAACAATAGATCCTTTTCAGTCCAATACACTGTACATGCTGGGAACAGACGCGAGTGCTAATTGTACTGTGTATGGCAATGGGAGCCCAATAGTGACTCTTCTTACCAGAAAACTACTCTTGCTCGTGGGACCAAAAACTGCTTGTGACTCAACTCCATTTAGGACTGGGAAACAATCACTAGCTCGCCTTAAGAGAAACACACTCTGCTTTTGAGAAAAGAGCACTCTTCTACTCTACTGTGTTTCCTATGGGGTCTGAACAGTGAGCTTGCTCAGAAGAAAAGAACTGTGCTTCCTACACATACGGGCCATATGTAGTTCAACTCTGCTTAGGAAACTGACAAGAACAGTAGCTCCTCTTCAGTCCAATACACTGTACTTGCTGGAAACAGACGCCAGTGCTATTTGCAGTGTGTATGGCAATGGGAGCGCAATAGTGACTCTTCTTACCAGAAAACAACTCTTGCTCGTAGGACCAGAAACTGCATGGGATTCAACTCCATTTCTGACTGGGAAGCAAATACTAGCTCACCTTTCAAGAAACACAATCTAATTTTGAGAAAAGAGCACTCATCTACTCTACTGTGTTTCCTATGGTGTCTGCACAGTGTGGTTTCTCAGAACAAAAGAACTGTGTTTCCTACACACACGGGACATATCTAGTTCAACTCCTCTTAGGAAAATGACAAGAACAGTAGCTCCTCTTCAGTCCAATAGACTGTACATGCTGGGAACAGAGGCGAGTGCTATTTGCCCTGTGTATGACAATGGGAGCGCAATAGTGACTCTTCTTACCAGAAAACAGCTCTTGCTCGTTGGACAAGAAACTGCATGGGATTCAACTCCATTTAGGACTGGGAAACAAACTCTAGCTTGCCTTACAAGAAACACACTCTGCTTTTGAGAAAAGAGCACTCTTCTACTCTACTGTGTTTTTTTGGGGGGTCCGAACAGTGAGCTTGCTCAGAACAAAAGAACTGTGCTTCCTATACACATGGGCCATATCTAATTCAACTCTGCTTAGGAAACTGACAAGAACAGTAGCTCCTCTTCAGTCCAATACACTGTACTTGCTGGGAACATACGCGAGTGCTATTTGCACTGTGTATGGCAATGAGAGCACATTAGTGACATTCCTTACCAGAAAACAACTCTGGCTCATAGGAAAAAAAACTGCATGTGATTCAACTCCATTTAGAACTGGGAAATAAATGCTAGCTCGCCTTACAAGAAACACACTCTGCTTTTGAGAAAAGAGCACTCTTCTACTCTACTGTGTTTCCTATAGGGCCAGAACAGTAAGCTTGCACAGAACAAGAGAAGTGTGCTTCCTACACACACGGCCATACCTAGTTCAATTCAGCTTAGGAAACTGACAAGAACAGTATACCCTCTTCAGTCTAATACACTGCACATGCTGGGAACAGATACCAGTGCTATTTGCCCTGTGTATGACAATGGGAGCGCAATAGTGACTCTTCTTACCAGAAAACAACTCTTGCTTGTAGGACAAGAAACTGCATGTGACTCAACTCCATTTAGGATTGGAAAAGAAACACTAGCTCGCCTTACAAGAAACACACTCTGCTTTTGAGAAAAGAGCACTCTTCTACTCTACTGTGTTTCCTATATGGCCAGAACAGTGAACTTGCTCAGAACAAAAGAACTGTGCTTCCTACACACAGGGGCCATATCTAGTTCAACTCTGCTTAGGAAACTGACAAGAACAGTAGCTCCTCTTCAGTCCAATACTCTGTACATGCAGGGAACAGACGCGAGTGCTATTTGCACTGAGTATGGCAATGAGAGCACAATAGTGACTCTTCTTACAAGAAAAAAACTCTTGCTCGTAGGACCAGAAACTGCACGGGATTCAATTCCATTTCTGACTGGGAAACAAACACTAGCTTTCCTTTCAATAAACACACTCTGCTTTTGAGAAAAAAGCACTCTTCTACTCTACTGTGTTTCCTATGGGGTCCAAACAGTGAGCTTGCTCAGAACAAAAGAACTGTGCTTTCTACACACATGGCCATATCTAGTTCAATTCTGCTTAGGAACCTGACAAGAACAGTAGATCCTCTTCAGTCCAATACACTCTACTTGCTGGGAACCAAGGCCAGTGCTATTTGCCCTGTGTATGACAATGGGAGCGCAATAGTGACTCTTCTTACAAGAAAACAAATCTTGCTCCTAGGACCAGAAACTGCATGTGATTCAACTCCATTTAGGACTGGGAAACAAACGCTAGCTCGCCTTACAAGAAAAACACTCTGCTTTTGAGAAAAGAGCACTCTCCTACTCCACTGTGTTTCCTATGGGGTCCGAACAGTGAGCTTGCTCAGAATAAAAGAGCTGTGCTTCCTACACACACGTGCCATATCTAGTTCAACTCTGCTTAGGACACTGACAAGAACAGTAGCTCCTCTTCAGTCCAATACACTGTAATTGCTGGAAACAGACGCGAGTGCTATTTGCACTGTGTATGGAAAAGGGAGCGCAATAGTGACTTTCCTTACTAGAAAACAACTCTTGCTGGTAGGACCAAAAACTGCATGTGATTCAACTCCATTTAGGACTGGGAAACAAACGCTAGCTCGCCTTTCAAGAAACACACTCTGCTTTTGAGAAAAGAGCACTCTTCTACTCTACTTTGTTTCCTATAGGGCCAGAACAGAGTGCTTGCTCAGAACAAAAGAACTGTGCTTCCTACATACAGGGCCATATCTAGTTCAATTCTGCTTAGGAAACTGACAAGAACAGTAGATCCTTTTCAGTCCAATACACTGTAAATGCTGGGAACAGACGCGAGTGCTATTTGCCCTGTGTAGTACAATGGGAGCGCAATAGTGACTCTTCTTACCAGAAAACAACTCTTGCTCGCAGGACCAGAAACTGCATGTGATTCAAATCCATATAGGACTGGGAAAAAAACACTAGCTGGCCTTACAAGAAACACACTCTACTTTTGAGAAAAGAGCACTGTTCTACGCTACTGTGTTTCCTATAGGGCCAGAACAGAGAGCTTGCTCAGAACAAAAGAACTGTGCTTCCTACATACAGGGACATATCTAGTTCAATTCTGCTTAGGAAACTAACAAGAACAATAGATCCTTTTCAGTCCAATACACTGTACATGCTGGGAACAGACGGGAGTGCTATTTGCCCTGTGTATGACAATGGGAGCGCAATAGTGACTCTTAGTACCAGAAAACAAATCTTGCTTGTAGGACCAGAAACTGCATGTGATTCAACTCCATTTAGGACTGGGAAACAAACGCTAGCTCGCCTTACAAGAAACAAACTCTGCTTTTGAGAAAAGAGCACTCTCCTACTCTACTGTGTTTCCTATGGGGTCCGAACAGTGAGCTTGCTCAGAAAAAAAGAACTGTGCTTCCTACACACACGTGCCATATCTAGTTCAACTCTGCTTAGGAAACTGACAAGAACAGTAGCTCCTCTTCAGTCCAATACACTGTACTTGCTGGGAACAGACGCGAGTGCTATTTGCACTGTGTATGGCAATGGGAGCGCAATAGTGACATTCCTTACCAGAAACCAACTCTTGCTCATAGGACCAGAAACTGAATGTGACTCAACTCCATTTAGGACTGGGAAAGAAACTCAAGCTCGCCTTACAAGAAACACACTCTGCTTTTGAGAAAAGAGCACTCTTCTACTCTACTGTGTTTCCTATAGGGCCAGAACAGAGAGCTTGCTCAGAACAAAAGAACTGTGCTTCCTACATACACGGCCATATCTAGTTCAATTCTGCTTAGGAAACTGACAAGAACAATAGAACCTTTTCAGTCCAATACACTGTACATGCTGGGAACAGACGCGAGTGCTATTTGCACTATGTAAGGCATTGGGAGCGCAATAGTGACTTTCCTTACCAGAAAACAGCTCTTGCTCGTAGGACCAGAAACTGCATGTGATTCAACTCCATTTAGGACTGGAAAACAAATCCTAGCTCGCCTTACAAGAAACACACTCTGCTTTTGAGAAAAGAGCACTCTACTACTCTACTGTGTTTCCTATGGGGTCCGAACAGTGAGCTTGCTCAGAACAAAAGAACTGTGCTTCCTACACACACGGGCTGTATCTAGTTCAACTCTGCTTAGGAAACTGACAAGAACAGTAGCTCCTCTTCAGACTAATACACTGTACTTGCTGGAAACATACGCGAGTGCTATTTGCACTGTGTATGGCAAAGGGTGCGCAATAGTGACTTTCCTTACCAGAAAACAACTCTTGCTGGTAAGACAAGAAACTGCATGTGATTCAACTCCATTTAGGACTGGGAAACAAACGCTAGCTCGCCTTACAAGAAAAACACTAAGCTTTTGAAAAAGAGCACACTTCTACTCTACTGTGTTTCCTATAGGGCCTCAACAGAGAGCTTGCTCAGAACAAAAGAACTGTGCTTCCTACATACACGGCCATATCTAGTTCAATTCTGCTAAGGAAACTGACAAGAACAGTGGAACCTCTTCAGTCCAATACACTGTACATGCTGGGAACAGACGCCAGTGCTATTTGCCCTGTGTGGCAATGGGAGAACCATAGTGACTTTCCTTACCAGAAATAAACTCTTGCTCGTAGGACCAGAAACTGCATGTGATTCAACTCCATTTAGGACTGGGAAACAAACGCTAGCTTGCCTTTCAAGAAACACACTCTGCTTTTGAGAACAGAGCACTCTTCTACTCTACTGTTTTTCCTACAGGGTCCGAACGGTGAGCTTGCTCTGAACAAAAGAACTGTGCTTCCTACACACACGGCCATATCTAGTTCAATTCTGCTTAGGAACCTGACAAGAACAGTAGATCCTCTTCAGTCCAATACACCGTACTTGCTGGGAACAGACGCCAGTGCTATTTTTCCTGTGTATGGCAATGGCAGCGCAATAGCGACTATTCTTACCATAAAAGAACTCGTGCTCGTAGGATTAGAAACTGCATGTGATTCAACTCCATTTAGGACTGGGAAACAAACGCTAGCTCGCCTTTCAAGAAACACACTCTGCTTTTGAGAAAAGAGCACTCTTCTACTCTACTGTGTTTTCCTAGAGGGCCAGAACAGAGAGATTGCTCAGAACAAAAGAACTGTGCTTCCTACATACAGGGCCATATCTAGTTCAATTCTGCTTAGGAAACTGACAAGAACAATAGATCCTTTTCAGTCCAATACACTGTACATGCTGGGAACAGACGCGAGTGCTATTTGCCCTGTGTATGACAATGGGAGCGCAATAGTGACTCTTAGTACCAGAAAACAAATCTTGTTTGTAGGACCAGAAACTGCATGTGATTCAACTCCATTTAGGACTGGGAAACAAACGCTAGCTCGCCTTAAAAGAAACAAACACTGCTTTTGAGAAAAGAGCACTCTCCTACTCTACTGTGTTTCCTATGGGGTCCGAACAGTGAGCTTGCTCAGAAAAAAAGAACTGTGCTTCCTACACACACGTGCCATATCTAGTTCAACTCTGCTTAGGAAACTGACAAGAACAGTAGCTCCTCTTCAGTCCAATACACTGTACTTGCTGGGAACAGACGCGAGTGATATTAGCACTGTGTATGGCAATGGGAGCACAATAGTGACATTCCTTACCAGGAAACAACTCTTGCTCATAGGACCAGAAACTGCATGTGACTCAACTCCATTTAGGACTGGGAAAGAAACGCTAGCTTGCCTTACAAGAAACAGACTCTGCTTTTGAGAAAAGAGCACTCTTCTACTCTACTGTATTTCCTATAGGGCCAGAACAGTGAACTTGCTCAGAACAAAAGAACTGTGCTTCCTACACACACTGGCCATATCTAGTTTAACTCTGCTTAGGAAACTGACAAGAACAGTAGCTCCTCTTCAGTCCAATACTCTGTACATGCAGGGAACAGACGCCAGTGCTATATGCACTGTGTATGTCAATGGGAGCGCAATAGTGACTCTTATTACCAGAAAAAAACTCTTGCTCGTAGGACCAGAAACTGCACGGCATTCAATTCCATTTCTGACTGGGAAACAAACACTAGCTCGCCTTTCAATAAACACACTCTGCTTTTGAGAAAAGAGCACTCTTCTACTCTACTGTGTTTCCTATGGGGTCCAAACAGTGAGCTTGCTCAGAACAAAAGAACTGTGCTTTCTACACACATGGCCATATCTAGTTCAATTCTGCTTAGGAACCTGACAAGAAAAATAGCTCCTCTTCAGTCCAATACACTGTACTTGCTGGGAACCAAAGCCAGTGCTATTTGCCCTGTGTATGACAATGGGAGCGCCATAGTGTCTCTTCTTACCAGAAAACAAATCTTGCTCGTAGGACCAGAAAGTGCATGTGATTCAACTCCATTTAGGACTGGGAAACAAACGCTAGCTCGCCTTACAAGAAACACACTCTGCTTTTGAGAAAAGAGCACTCTCCTACTCTACTGTGTTTCCTATGGGGTCCGAACAATGAGCTTGCTCAGAAAAAAAGAACTGTGCTTCCTACACACACGTGCCATATCTAGTTCAACTCTGCTTAGGAAACTGACAAGAACAGTAGCTCCTCTTCAGTCCAATACACTGTACTTTCTGGAAACAGACGCGAGGGCTATTTGCACTGTGTATGGCAAAGGGAGCACAATAGTGACTTTCCTTACTAGAAAACAACTCTTGCTGGTAGGACCAAAAACTGCATGTGATTCAACTCCATTTATGACTGGGAAACAAACGCTAGCTCGCCTTACAAGAAACACACTCTGCTTTTGAGAAAAGAGCACTCTTCTACTCTACTGTGTTTCCTATAGGGCCAGAACAGAGAGCTTGCTCAGAACAAAAGAACTGTGCTTCCTACATACAGGGCCATATCTAGTTCAATTCTGCTTAGGAAACTGACAAGAACAATAGATCCTTTTCAGTCCAATACACTGTAAATGCTGGGAACAGACACGAGTGCTATTTGCCATGTGTATTACAATGGGACTGCAATAGTGACTCTTCTTACCAGAAAACAGCTCTTGCTCGTAGGACCAGAAACTGTATGTGATTCAACTCCATATAGGACTGGGAAAAAAACACTAGCTGGCCTTACAAGAAACACACTCTGCTTTTGAGAAAAGAGCACTCTTCTACTCTACTGTGTTTCCTATAGGGCCAGAACAGAGAGCATGCTCAGAAAAAAAGAACTGTGCTTCCTTCACACACGTGCCATATCTAGTTCAACACTGCTTAGGAAACTGACAAGAACTGTAGCTCCTCTTCAGTCCAATACACTGTACTTTCTGGAAACAGACGCGAGGGCTATTTGCACTGTGTATGGCAAAGGGAGCACAATAGTGACTTTCCTTACTAGAAAACAACTCTTGCTTGTAGGACCAGAAACTGCATGTGACTCAACTCCATTTAGGACTGGGAAAGAAACGCTAGCTCGCCTTACAAGAAACACACTCTGCTTTTGAGAAAAGAACACTCTTCTACTCTACTGTGTTTCCTATGTGGTCCACACAGTGAGCTTGCTCAGAACAAAAGAACTGTGCTTTCAACACACATGGCCATATCTAGTTCAATTCTGCTTAGGAACCTGACAAGAACAATAGCTCCTCTTCAGTCCAATACACTGTACTTGCTGGGAACCAAAGCCAGTGCTTTTTGCCCTGTGTATGACAATGCGAGCGCCATAGTGTCTCTTCTTACCAGAAAACAAATCTTGCTCGTAGGACCAGAAAGTGCATGTGATTCAACTCCATTTAGGACTGGGAAACAAACGCTAGCTCGCCTTATAAGAAACACACTCTGCTTTTGAGAAAAGAGCACTCTCCTACTCTACTGTGTTTCCTATGGGGTCCGAACAGTGAGCTTGCTCAGAAAAAAAGAACTGTGCTTCCTACACACACGTGCCATATCTAGTTCAACTCTGCTTAGGAAACTGACAAGAACAGTAGCTCCTCTTCAGTCCAATACACTGTACTTGCTGGAAATAGACGCGAGTGCTATTTGCACTGTGTATGGCAAAGGGAGCACAATAGTGACTTTCCTTACTAGAAAACAACTCTTGCTGGTAGGACCAAAAACTGCATGTGATTCAACTCCATTTAGGACTGGGAAACAAACGCTAGCTCGCCTTACAAGAAACACACTCTGCTTTTGAGAAAAGAGCACTCTTCTACTCTACTGTGTTTCCTACAGGGCCAGAACAGTGAACTTACTCAGAACAAAAGAACTGTGCTTCCTACACACAGGGGCCATATCTAGTTTAACTCTGCTTAGGAAACTGACAAGAACAGTAGCTTCTCTTCAGTCCAATACTCTGTACATGCAGGGAACAGACGCCAGTGCTATATGCACTGTGTATGGCAATGGGAGCACAATAGTGACTCTTATTACCAGAAAAAAACTCTTGCTCATAGGACCAGAAACTGCACGGGAATCAATTCCATTTCTGACTGGGAAACAAACACTAACTTGCATTTCAAGAAACACACTCTGCTTTTGAGAAAACAGCACTCTTCTACTCTACAGTGTTTCCTATGGTGTCCGAACAGTTAGCTTGCTCAGAACAAAAGAACTGTGCTTCCTACACACACGGGCCATATCTAGTTCAACTCTGCTTAGGAAACTGACAAGAACAGTAGCTCCTATTCAGTCCAATACACTGTACTTGATGGGAACAGACGCGAGTGCTATTTGCACTGTGTATGACAATGGGAGCGCAATAATGACTTTCCTTTCCAGAAAACAACTCTTACTCGTAGGACCAGAAACTGCATGTGATTCAACTACATTTAGGACTGGGAAACAAACGCTAGCTCGACTTACGAGAAACACACTCTGCTTTTGAGAAAAGAGCACTCTTGTACTCTACTGTGTTTCCTATAGGGCCAGAACAGAGAGCTTGCTCAGAACAAAAGAACAGTGCTTCCTACATACACGGCCATATCCAGTTCAATTCTGCTTAGGAAACTGACAAGAACAATAGATCCTTTTCAGTCCAATACACTGTACATGCTGGGAACAGACGCGAGTGCTATTTGCACTATGTATGGCAATGGGAGCGCAATAGTGACTTTCCTTACCAGAAAACAACTCGTGCTCGTAGGACCAGAAACTGCATGTGATTCAACTCCAATTAGGACTGGGAAACAAACCTAACTCGCCTTACAAGAAACACACTCTGCTTTTGAGAAAAGAGCACTCTTCTACTCTAATGTGTTTCCTATGAGGTCCGAACAGTGAGCTTGCTCAGAACAAAAGAACTGTGCTTCCTACACACACGGGCTGTATCTAGTTCAACTCTGCTTAGGAAACTGACAAGAACAGTAGCTCTTCTTCAGACTAATACACTGTACTTGCTGGGAACAGACGCGAGTGCTATTTGCACTGTGTATGGCAAAGGGAGCGCAATAGTGACTTTCCTACCAGAAAACAACTCTTGCTCGTAGGACCAAAAACTGCATGTGATTCAACTCATTTAGGACTGGGAAAAAAACGCTAGCTCGCGTTACAAGAAACACACTCTGCTTTTGAGAAAAGAACACTCTTCTACTCTACTGTGTTTCCTATAGGGCCAGAACAGAGAGCTTGCTCAGAACAAAAGAACTGTGCTTCCTACATACACGGCCATATCTATTTCAATTCTGCATGGGAAACTGACAAGAACAGTAGCTCCTCTTCAGTCCAATACACTGTACTTGCTGGGAACAGACGTGAGTGCTATTTGCACTATGTATGGCAATGGGAGCGCAATAATGACTTTCCTTTCCAGAAAACAACTCTTGCTCGTAGGACGAGAAACTGCATGTGATTCAACTCCATTTACGACTGGGAAAAAAAATGCTAACTTGCCTTACAAGAAACACACTCTCCTTTTGAGAAAAGAGCACTCTTCTACTCTACTGTGTTTCTTATGGGGTCCGAACAGTGAGTTTGCTCAGAACAAAAGAACTGTGCTTCCTACACACACGGGCCATATCTAGTTCAACTCTGCTTAGGAAACTGAAAAGAACAGTAGCTCCTCTTCAGTCCAATACACTGTACTTGCTGGAAACAGACACGAGTGCTCTTTGCACTGTGTATGGCAAAGGGAGCACAATGGTGACTTTCCTTACCAGAAAACAACGCTTGCTGGTAGGACCAAAAACTGCATGTGATTCAACTCCATTTAGGACTGGGAAACAAATCTAGCTACCCTTACAAGAAACACACTCTGCTTTTGAGAAAAGAGCACTCTTGTACTCTACTGTGTTTCCTATAGCGCCAGAACAGAGAGCTTGCTCAGAACAAAAGAACTGTGCTTCCTACATACAGGGCCATATCTAGTTCAATTCTGCTTACGAAACTGACAAGAACAATAGATCCTTTTCAGTCCAATACACTGTACATGCTGGGAACAGACGCGGGTGCTATTTGCACTATGTATGGCAATGGGAGCGCAATAGTGACTTTCCTTACCAGAAAAAAACTCTTGCTCGTAGGACGAAAAACTACATGTGACTCAACTCCATTTAGGACTGGGAAACCAACGCTAGCTCGCCTAAAAAGAAACACACTCTGCTTTTGAGAAAAGAGCACTCTTCTACTCTACTGTGTTTCCTATAGGGCCAGAACAGTGAGCTTGCTCAGAACAAAAGAACTGTGCTTCCTACACACACGGGCCATATGTAGTTCAATTCTG
Organism: Peromyscus eremicus; assembly: GCF_949786415.1. Classification (NCBI taxonomy): domain Eukaryota; kingdom Metazoa; phylum Chordata; class Mammalia; order Rodentia; family Cricetidae; genus Peromyscus; species Peromyscus eremicus. The sequence continues at coordinate 48,538 of NW_026734515.1, read as the reverse complement.
TTTAGGAAAATGACAAGAACAGTGGAACCTCTTCAGTCCAATACACTGTACTTCCTGGGAACAGACGCCAGGTCTATTTGTCCGGTGTATGGCAATGGCAGTGCAATAGTGACTATTCTTACCATAAAACAACTCTTGCTCGTAGGATTAGAAACTGCATGTGATTCAACTCCATTTAGAACTGGGAAACAAACGCTAGCTCGCCTTTCAAGAAACACACTCTGCTTTTGAGAAAAGAGCACTCTTCTACTCTACTGTGTTTCCTAGAGGGCCAGAACAGAGAGCTTGCTCAGAACAAATGAACTGTGCTTCCTACACACACGTGCCATATCTAGTTCAGTTCTGCTTAGGAAACTGACAAGAACAGTAGATCCTTTTCAGTCCAATACACTGTACATGCTGGGAACAGACGCGAGGGCTATTTGCCCTGTGTATGACAATGGGAGCGCAATAGTGACTCTTCTTACCAGAAAACAACTCTTGCTCGTAGGACAAGAAACAGCATGTTATTCAACTCCGTATAAGGCTGGGAAAAAAAACACTAGCTGGCCTTACAAGAAACACACTCTGCTTTTGAGAAAAGAGCACTCTTCTACTCTATTGTGTTTCCTATGGGGTCCGAACAGTGAGCTTGCTCAGAACAAAAGAACTGTGCTTCCTACACACACGGGCCATATCTAGTTCAACTCTGCTTAGGAAACTGACAAGAACAGTAGCTCCTCTTCAGTCCAATACACTGTACTTGCTGGGAACAGATGCGAGTGCTATTTGCACTATGTATGGCAATAGAAGCACAATAATAACTTTCCTTACCAGAAAACAACTCTTGCTCATAGGACCAGAAACTGCATGTGATTCAACTCCATTTAGGACAGGGAAACAAACGCTAGCTCGCCTTAGAAGAAACACACTCTGCTTTTGAGAAAAGAGCACTCTTCTACTCTACTGTGTTTCCTATGGTGTCCGAACAGTTAGCTTGCTCAGAACAAAAGAACTGTGCTTCCTACACACACGGGCCATATCTAGTTCAACTCTGCTTAGGAAACTGACAAGAACAGTAGCTCCTCTTCAGTCCAATACACTGTACTTGATGGGAACAGACGCGAGTGCTATTTGCACTGTGTATGACAATGGGAGCGCAATAATGACTTTCCTTTCCAGAAAACAACTCTTACTCGTAGGACCAGAAACTGCATGTGATTCAACTTCATTTAGGACTGGGAAACAAACGCTAGCTCGACTTACAAGAAACACACTCTGCTTTTGAGAAAAGAGCACTCTTGTACTCTACTGTGTTTCCTATAGGGCCAGAACAGAGAGCTTGCTCAGAACAAAAGAACAGTGCTTCCTACATACACGGCCATATCCAGTTCAATTCTGCCTAGGAAACTGACAAGAACAATAGATCCTTTTCAGTCCAATACACTGTACATGCTGGGAACAGACGCGAGTGCTATTTGCACTATGTATGGCAATGGGAGCGCAATAGTGACTTTCCTTACCAGAAAACAACTCGTGCTCGTAGGACCAGAAACTGCATGTGATTCAACTCCAATTAGGACTGGGAAACAAACCTAACTCGCCTTAGAAGAAACACACTCTGCTTTTGAGAAAAGAGCACTCTTCTACTCTAATGTGTTTCCTACGGGGTCCGAACAGTGAGCTTGCTCAGAACAAAAGAACTGTGCTTCCTACACACACGGGCTGTATCTAGTTCAACTCTGCTTAGGAAACTGACAAGAACAGTAGCTCTTCTTCAGACTAATACACTGTACTTTCTGGGAACAGACGCGAGTGCTATTTGCACTGTGTATGGCAAAGGGAGCGCAATAGTGACTTTCCTACCAGAAAACAACTCTTGCTCGTAGGACCAAAAACTGCATGTGATTCAACTCATTTAGGACTGGGAAACAAACGCTAGCTCGCGTTACAAGAAACACACTCTGCTTTTGAGAAAAGAACACTCTTCTACTCTACTGTGTTTCCTATAGGGCCAGAACAGAGAGCTTGCTCAGAACAAAAGAACTGTGCTTCCTACATACACGGCCATATCTAGTTCAATTCTGCTTAGGAAACTGACAAGAACAGTAGCTCCTCTTCAGTCCAATACACTGTACTTGCTGGGAACAGACGTGAGTGCTATTTGCACTATGTATGGCAATGGGAGCGCAATAATGACTTTCCTTTCCAGAAAACAACTCTTGCTCATAGGACGAGAAACTGCATGTGATTCAACTCCATTTAGGACTGGGAAAAAAACGCTAACTTGCCTTACAAGAAACACACTCTCCTTTTGAGAAAAGAGCACTCTTCTACTCTACTGTGTTTCTTATGGGGTCCAAACAGTGAGTTTGCTCAGAACAAAAGAACTGTGCTTCCTACACACACGGGCCATATCTAGTTCAACTCTGCTTAGGAAACTGACAAGAACAGTAGCTCCTCTTCAGTCCAATACACTGTACTTGCTGGAAACAGACACGAGTGCTCTTTGCACTGTGTATGGCAAAGGGAGCACAATGGTGACTTTCCTTACCAGAAAACAACTCTTGCTGGTAGGACCAAAAACTGCATGTGATTCAACTCCATTTAGGACTGGGAAACAAACGCTAGCTACCCTTACAAGAAACACACTCTGCTTTTGAGAAAAGAGCACTCTTGTACTCTACTGTGTTTCCTATAGCGCCAGAACAGAGAGCTTGCTCAGAACAAAAGAACTGTGCTTCCTACATACAGGGCCATATCTAGTTCAATTCTGCTTACGAAACTGACAAGAACAATAGATCCTTTTCAGTCCAATACACTGTACATGCTGGGAACAGACGCGGGTGCTATTTGCACTATGTATGGCAATGGGAGCGCAATAGTGACTTTCCTTACCAGAAAAAAACTCTTGCTCATAGGACGAAAAACTGCATGTGTCTCAACTCCATTTAGGACTGGGAAACCAACGCTAGCTCGCCTAAAAAGAAACACACTCTGCTTTTGAGAAAAGAGCACTCTTCTACTCTACTGTGTTTCCTATAGGGCCAGAACAGTGAGCTTGCTCAGAACAAAAGAACTGTGCTTCCTACACACACGGGCCATATGTAGTTCAATTCTGTTTAGGAAACTGACAAGAACAGTGGAACCTCTTCAGTCCAATACACTGTACTTCCTGGGAACAGACGCCAGATCTATTTGTCCGGTGTATGGCAATGGCAATGCAATAGTGACTATTCTTACCATAAAACAACTCTTGCTCGTAGGATTAGAAACTGCATGTGATTCAACTCCATTTAGAACTGGGAAACAAACGCTAGCTCGCCTTTCAAGAAACACACTCTGCTTTTGAGAAAAGAGCACTCTTCTACTCTACTGTGTTTCCTAGAGGGCCAGAACAGAGAGCTTGCTCAGAACAAATGAACTGTGCTTCCTACACACACGTGCCATATCTAGTTCAGTTCTGCTTAGGAAACTGACAAGAACAGTAGATCCTTTTCAGTCCAATACACTGTACATGCTGGGAACAGACGCGAGTGCTATTTGCCCTGTGTAGAACAATGGGAGCGCAATAGTGACTCTTCTTACCAGAAAACAACTCTTGCTCGTAGGACAAGAAACAGCATGTTATTCAACTCCATATAAGGCTGGGAAAAAAAACACTAGCTGGCCTTACAAGAAACACACTCTGCTTTTGAGAAAAGAGCACTCTTCTACTCTATTGTGTTTCCTATGGGATCCGAACAGTGAGCTTGCTCAGAACAAAAGAACTGTGCTTCCTACACACACGGGCCATATCTAGTTCAACTCTGCTTAGAAAACTGACAAGAACAGTAGCTCCTCTTCAGTCCAATACACTGTACTTGCTGGGAACCGACGCGAGTGCTATTTGCACTGTGTATGGCAATGAGAGCACAATAGTGACATTCCTTACCAGAAAACAACTCTTGCTCATAGGACCAAAAACTGCATGTGATTCAACTCCTTTTAGAACTGGGAAATAAATGCTAGCTCGCCTTACAAGAAACACACTCTGCTTTTGAGAAAAGAGCACTCTTCTACTCTACTGTGTTTCCTATAGGGCCAGAACAGTGAACTTGCTCAGAACAAAAGAACTGTGCTTCCTACACACAGGGGCCATATCTAGTTCAACTCTGCTTAGGAAACTGACAAGAACAGTAGCTCCTCTTCAGTCCAATACACTGTACTTGCTGGGAACAGATGCGAGTGCTATTTGCACTATGTATGGCAATAGAAGCACAATAATAACTTTCCTTACCAGAAAACAACTCTTGCTCATAGGACCAGAAACTGCATGTGATTCAACTCCATTTAGGACTGGGAAACAAAGGCTAGCTCGCCTTAGAAGAAACACACTCTGCTTTTGAGAAAACAGCACTCTTCTACTCTACTGTGTTTCCTATGGTGTCCGAACAGTGAGCTTGCTCAGAACAAAAGAACTGTGCTTCCTACACACACGGGCCATATCTAGTTCAACTCTGCTTAGGAAACTGACAAGAACAGTAGCTCCTCTTCAGTCCAATACACTGTACTTGATGGGAACAGACGCGAGTGCTATTTGCACTGTGTATGACAATGGGAGCGCAATAATGACTTTCCTTTCCAGAAAACAACTCTTACTCGTAGGACCAGAAACTGCATGTGATTCAACTTCATTTAGGACTGGGAAACAAACGCTAGCTCGACTTACAAGAAACACACTCTGCTTTTGAGTAAAGAGCACTCTTGTACTCTACTGTGTTTCCTATAGGGCCAGAACAGAGAGCTTGCTCAGAACAAAAGAACAGTGCTTCCTACATACACGGCCATATCCAGTTCAATTCTGCTTAGGAAACTGACAAGAACAATAGATCCTTTTCAGTCCAATACACTGTACATGCTGGGAACAGACGCGAGTGCTATTTGCACTATGTATGGCAATGGGAGCGCAATAGTGACTTTCCTTACCAGAAAACAACTCGTGCTCGTAGGACCAGAAACTGCATGTGATTCAACTCCAATTAGGACTGGGAAAAAAACCTAACTCGCCTTACAAGAAACACACTCTGCTTTTGAGAAAAGAGCACTCTTCTACTCTAATGTGTTTCCTACGAGGTCCGAACAGTGAGCTTGCTCAGAACAAAAGAACTGTGCTTCCTACACACACGGGCTGTATCTAGTTCAACTCTGCTTAGGAAACTGACAAGAACAGTAGCTCTTCTTCAGACTAATACACTGTACTTGGTGGGAACAGACGCGAGTGCTATTTGCACTGTGTATGGCAAAGGGAGCGCAATAGTGACTTTCCTACCAGAAAACAACTCTTGCTCGTAGGACCAAAAACTGCATGTGATTCAACTCATTTAGGACTGGGAAACAAACGCTAGCTCGCGTTACAAGAAACACACTCTGCTTTTGAGAAAAGAACACTCTTCTACTCTACTGTGTTTCCTATAGGGCCAGAACAGAGAGCTTGCTCAGAACAAAAGAACTGTGCTTCCTACATACACGGCCATATCTAGTTCAATTCTGCTTAGGAAACTGACAAGAACAGTAGCTCCTCTTCAGTCCAATACACTGTACTTGCTGGGAACAGACGTGAGTGCTATTTGCACTATGTATGGCAATGGGAGCACAATAATGACTTTCCTTTCCAGAAAACAACTCTTGCTCGTAGGACGAGAAACTGCATGTGATTCAACTCCATTTAGGACTGGGAAAAAAACGCTAACTTGCCTTACAAGAAACACACTCTCCTTTTGAGAAGAGCACTCTTCTACTCTACTGTGTTTCTTATGGGGTCCGAACAGTGAGTTTGCTCAGAACAAAAGAACTGTGCTTCCTAAACACACGGGCCATATCTAGTTCAACTCTGCTTAGGAAACTGACAAGAACAGTAGCTCCTCTCAGTCCAATACACTGTACTTGCTGGAAACAGACACGAGTGCTCTTTGCACTGTGTATGGCAAAGGGAGCACAATGGTGACTTTCCTTACCAGAAAACAACTCTTGCTGGTAGGACCAAAAACTGCATGTGATTCAACTCCATTTAGGACTGGGAAACAAACGCTAGCTACCCTTACAAGAAACACACTCTGCTTTTGAGAAAAGAGCACTCTTGTACTCTACTGTGTTTCCTATAGCGCCAGAACAGGGAGCTTGCTCAGAACAAAAGAACTGTGCTTCCTACATACAGGGCCATATCTAGTTCAATTCTGCTTACGAAACTGACAAGAACAATAGATCCTTTTCAGTCCAATACACTGTACATGCTGGGAACAGACGCGGGTGCTATTTGCACTATGTATGGCAATGGGAGCGCAATAGTGACTTTCCTTACCAGAAAAAAACTCTTGCTCATAGGACGAAAAACTGCATGTGTCTCAACTCCATTTAGGACTGTGAAACCAACGCTAGCTCGCCTAAAAAGAAACACACTCTGCTTTTGAGAAAAGAGCACTCTTCTACTCTACTGTGTTTCCTATAGGGCCAGAACAGTGAGCTTGCTCAGAACAAAAGAACTGTGCTTCCTACACACACGGGCCATATGTAGTTCAATTCTGTTTAGGAAACTGACAAGAACAGTGGAACCTCTTCAGTCCAATACACTGTACTTCCTGGGAACAGACGCCAGATCTATTTGTCCGGTGTATGGCAATGGCAATGCAATAGTGACTATTCTTACCATAAAACAACTCTTGCTCGTAGGATTAGAAACTGCATGTGATTCAACTCCATTTAGAACTGGGAAACAAACGCTAGCTCGCCTTTCAAGAAACACACTCTGCTTTTGAGAAAAGAGCACTCTTCTACTCTACTGTGTTTCCTAGAGGGCCAGAACAGAGAGCTTGCTCAGAACAAATGAACTGTGCTTCCTACACACACGTGCCATATCTAGTTCAGTTCTGCTTAGGAAACTGACAAGAACAGTAGATCCTTTTCAGTCCAATACACTGTACATGCTGGGAACAGACGCGAGTGCTATTTGCCCTGTGTAGAACAATGGGAGCGCAATAGTGACTCTTCTTACCAGAAAACAACTCTTGCTCGTAGGACAAGAAACAGCATGTTATTCAACTCCATATAAGGCTGGGAAAAAAAACACTAGCTGGCCTTACAAGAAACACACTCTGCTTTTGAGAAAAGAGCACTCTTCTACTCTATTGTGTTTCCTATGGGGTCCGAACAGTGAGCTTGCTCAGAACAAAAGAACTGTGCTTCCTACACACACGGGCCATATCTAGTTCAACTCTGCTTAGAAAACTGACAAGAACAGTAGCTCCTCTTCAGTCCAATACACTGTACTTGCTGGGAACCGACGCGAGTGCTATTTGCACTGTGTATGGCAATGAGAGCACAATAGTGACATTCCTTACCAGAAAACAACTCTTGCTCATAGGACCAAAAACTGCATGTGATTCAACTCCTTTTAGAACTGGGAAATAAATGCTAGCTCGCCTTACAAGAAACACACTCTGCTTTTGAGAAAAGAGCACTCTTCTACTCTACTGTGTTTCCTATAGGGCCAGAACAGTGAACTTGCTCAGAACAAAAGAACTGTGCTTCCTACACACAGGGGCCATATCTAGTTCAACTCTGCTTAGGAAACTGACAAGAACAGTAGCTCCTCTTCAGTCCAATACACTGTACTTGCTGGGAACAGATGCGAGTGCTATTTGCACTATGTATGGCAATAGAAGCACAATAATAACTTTCCTTACCAGAAAACAACTCTTGCTCATAGGACCAGAAACTGCATGTGATTCAACTCCATTTAGGACTGGGAAACAAAGGCTAGCTCGCCTTAGAAGAAACACACTCTACTTTTGAGAAAACAGCACTCTTCTACTCTACTGTGTTTCCTATGGTGTCCGAACAGTGAGCTTGCTCAGAACAAAAGAACTGTGCTTCCTACACACACGGGCCGTATCTAGTTCAACTCTGCTTAGGAAACTGACAAGAACAGTAGCTCCTCTTCAGTCCAATACACTGTACTTGATGGGAACAGACGCGAGTGCTATTTGCACTGTGTATGACAGTAGGAGCGCAATAATGACTTTCCTTTCCAGAAAACAACTCTTACTCGTAGGACCAGAAACTGCATGTGATTCAACTTCATTTAGGACTGGGAAACAAACGCTAGCTCGACTTACAAGAAACACACTCTGCTTTTGAGAAAAGAGCACTCTTGTACTCTACTGTGTTTGCTATAGGGCCAGAACAGAGAGCTTGCTCAGAACAAAAGAACAGTGCTTCCTACATACACGGCCATATCCAGTTCAATTCTGCTTAGGAAACTGACAAGAACAATAGATCCTTTTCAGTCCAATACACTGTACATGCTGGGAACAGACGCGAGTGCTATTTGCACTATGTATGGCAATGGGAGCGCAATAGTGACTTTCCTTACCAGAAAACAACTCGTGCTCGTAGGACCAGAAACTGCATGTGATTCAACTCCAATTAGGACTGGGAAAAAAACCTAACTCGCCTTACAAGAAACACACTCTGCTTTTGAGAAAAGAGCACTCTTCTACTCTAATGTGTTTCCTACGAGGTCCGAACAGTGAGCTTGCTCAGAACAAAAGAACTGTGCTTCCTACACACACGGGCTGTATCTAGTTCAACTCTGCTTAGGAAACTGACAAGAACAGTAGCTCTTCTTCAGACTAATACACTGTACTTGCTGGGAACAGACGCGAGTGCTATTTGCACTGTGTATGGCAAAGGGAGCGCAATAGTGACTTTCCTACCAGAAAACAACTCTTGCTCGTAGGACCAAAAACTGCATGTGATTCAACTCATTTAGGACTGGGAAACAAACGCTAGCTCGCGTTACAAGAAACACACTCTGCTTTTGAGAAAAGAACACTCTTCTACTCTACTGTGTTTCCTATAGGGCCAGAACAGAGAGCTTGCTCAGAACAAAAGAACTGTGCTTCCTACATACACGGCCATATCTAGTTCAATTCTGCTTAGGAAACTGACAAGAACAGTAGCTCCTCTTCAGTCCAATACACTGTACTTGCTGGGAACAGACGTGAGTGCTATTTGCACTATGTATGGCAATGGGAGCGCAATAATGACTTTCCTTTCCAGAAAACAACTCTTGCTCGTAGGACGAGAAACTGCATGTGATTCAACTCCTTTTAGGACTGGGAAAAAAACGCTAACTTGCCTTACAAGAAACACACTCTCCTTTTGAGAAGAGCACTCTTCTACTCTACTGTGTTTCTTATGGGGTCCGAACAGTGAGTTTGCTCAGAACAAAAGAACTGTGCTTCCTAAACACACGGGCCATATCTAGTTCAACTCTGCTTAGGAAACTGACAAGAACAGTAGCTCCTCTCAGTCCAATACACTGTACTTGCTGGAAACAGACACGAGTGCTCTTTGCACTGTGTATGGCAAAGGGAGCACAATGGTGACTTTCCTTACCAGAAAACAACTCTTGCTGGTAGGACCAAAAACTGCATGTGATTCAACTCCATTTAGGACTGGGAAACAAACGCTAGCTACCCTTACAAGAAACACACTCTGCTTTTGAGAAAAGAGCACTCTTGTACTCTACTGTGTTTCCTATAGCGCCAGAACAGAGAGCTTGCTCAGAACAAAAGAACTGTGCTTCCTACATACAGGGCCATATCTAGTTCAATTCTGCTTACGAAACTGACAAGAACAATAGATCCTTTTCAGTCCAATACACTGTACATGCTGGGAACAGACGCGAGTGCTATTTGCACTATGTATGGCAATGGGAGCGCAATAGTGACTTTCCTTACCAGAAAAAATCTCTTGCTCGTAGGACGAAAAACTGCATGTGACTCAACTCCATTTAGGACTGGGAAACCAATGCTAGCTCGCCTAAAAAGAAACACACTCTGCTTTTGAGAAAAGAGCACTCTTCTACTCTACTGTGTTTCCTATAGGGCCAGAACAGTGAGCTTGCTCAGAACAAAAGAACTGTGCTTCCTACACACACGGGCCATATGTAGTTCAATTCTGTTTAGGAAACTGACAAGAACAGTGGAACCTCTTCAGTCCAATACACTGTACTTCCTGGGAACAGACGCCAGATCTATTTGTCCGGTGTATGGCAATGGCAGTGCAATAGTGACTATTCTTACCATAAAACAACTCTTGCTCGTAGGATTAGAAACTGCATGTGATTCAACTCCATTTAGAACTGGGAAACAAACGCTAGCTCGCCTTTCAAGAAACACACTCTGCTTTTGAGAAAAGAGCACTCTTCTACTCTACTGTGTTTCCTAGAGGGCCAGAACAGAGAGCTTGCTCAGAACAAATGAACTGTGCTTCCTACACACACGTGCCATATCTAGTTCAGTTCTGCTTAGGAAACTGACAAAAACAGTAGATCCTTTTCAGTCCAATACACTGTACATGCTGGGAACAGACGCGAGTGCTATTTGCCCTGTGTATGACAATGGGAGCGCAATAGTGACTCTTCTTACCAGAAAACAACTCTTGCTCGTAGGACAAGAAACAGCATGTTATTCAACTCCATATAAGGCTGGGAAAAAAAACACTAGCTGGCCTTACAAGAAACACACTCTGCTTTTGAGAAAAGAGCACTCTTCTACTCTATTGTGTTTCCTATGGGGTCCGAACAGTGAGCTTGCTCAGAACAAAAGAACTGTGCTTCCTACACACACGGGCCATATCTAGTTCAACTCTGCTTAGAAAACTGACAAGAACAGTAGCTCCTCTTCAGTCCAATACACTGTACTTGCTGGGAACCGACGCGAGTGCTATTTGTACTGTGTATGGCAATGAGAGCACAATAGTGACATTCCTTACCAGAAAAAAACTCTTGCTCATAGGACCAAAAACTGCATGTGATTCAACTCCTTTTAGAACTGGGAAATAAATGCTAACTCGCCTTACAAGAAACACACTCTGCTTTTGAGAAAAGAGCACTCTTCTACTCTACTGTGTTTCCTATAGGGCCAGAACAGTGAACTTGCTCAGAACAAAAGAACTGTGCTTCCTACACACACGGCCATATCTAGTTCAATTCTGCTTAGGAACGTGACAAGAACAGTAGAATCTCTTCAGTCCAATACACTGTACATGCTGGGAACCGACGCCAGTGCTATTTGCCCTGTGTATGACAATGGGAGCGCAATATTGACTCTCCTTACCAGAAAACCACGCTTGCTCGTAGTACCACAAACTGCATGTGATTCACCTCCATTTAGGACTACAAAACAAATGCTACCTCGCCTTACAAGAAACACACTCTGTTTTTTAGAAAAGAGCACTCTTCTACTCTACTGCGTTTCCTATGGGGTCCAAACAGTGAGCTTGCTCAGAACAAAAGATCTGGGCTTCCTACACACATGGACCATATCTAGTTCAACTCTGCTTAGGAAACTGAGAAGAACAGTAGCTCCTCTTCAGTCCAATACACTGTGCTTGCTGGAACAGACGCGAGTGCTATTTGCACTGTGTATGGCATTTGGGGCGCAATAGTGACTCTTCTTACGAGAAAACAACTCTTGCTCGTAGGACCAAAAACTGCATGTGACTCAATTCCATTTAGGACTGGGAATCAAACGCGAGCTCGCCTTACAAGAAATACACTCTGCTTTAGTGAAAAGAGCACTCTTCTCCTCTACTCTGTTTCCTACAGGGCCAGAACAGTGAGCTTGCTCAGAACATTATAACTGTGCTTCCTACACACACGGGCCATATCTAGTTCAACTCTGCTTAGGAAACTGACAAGAACAGTAGCTCCTCTTCAGTCTGATACACTGTACTTGCTGGGAACAGACGCGAGTGCTATTTGCACTGTGTATGGCAATGGGAGCGCAATAGTGACTTTCCTTACTAGAAAACAATTCATGCTCGTAGGACCAGAAACTGCATGTAATTCAACTCCATTTAGGACTGGGCAACAAATGCTAGCTCGCCTCACATGAAACACACCCTGCTTTTGAGAAAAGAGAACTCTTCTACTCTACTGTGTTTCCTATGGGGACCGAACAGTGAGCTTGCTCAGAACAAAAGAACTGTGCTTCCTACACACACGGCCATATCTATTTCAACACTGCTTAGGAAACTGACAAGAACAGTAGATCCTCTTCAGTCCAATACACTGTACTTGCTGGGAACAGACGCGAGTGCTATTTGCACTGTGTAGGGCAATTGGAGCACAATAGTGACTCGTCTTACCAGAAAACAACTCTTGCTCATAGGACCAAAAACTGCATGTGATTCAACTCCATTTAGAACTGGGAAATAAATGCTAGCTCGCCTTACAAGAAACACACTCTGCTTTTGAGAAAAGAGCACTCTTCTACTCTACTGTGTTTCCTATAGGGCCTGAACAGTAAGCTTGCACAGAACAAAAGAAGTGTGCTTCCTACACACACGGCGATATCTAGTACAATTCAGCTTAGGAAACTGACAAGAACAGTATAACCTCTTCAGTCAAATACACTGCACATGCTGGGAACAGACACCAGTGCTATTTGCCCTGTGTATGACAATGGGAGCACAATAGTGACTCTTCTTACCAGAAAACAACTCTTGCTCGTAGGACCAGAAACTGCATGTGACTCAACTCCATTTAGGACTGGGAAAGAAACGCAAGCTTGCCTTACATGAAACACACTCTGCTTTTGAGAAAAGAGCACTCTTCTACTCTACTGTGTTTCCTATAGAGCCAGAACAGTGAACTTGCTCAGAACAAAAGAACTGTGCTTCCTACACACAGGGGCCATATCTAGTTCAACTCTGCTTAGGAAACTGACAAGAACAGTAGCTCCTCTTCAGTCCAATACTCTGTACATGCTGGGAACAGACGCCAGTGCTATATGCACTGTGTATGGCAATGGGAGGGCAATAGTGACTCTTATTACCAGAAAAAAACTCTTGCTCGTAGGACCAGAAACTGCACGGGATTCAATTCCATTTCTGACTGGGAAACAAACACTAGCTTGCCTTCCAAGAAACACACTTTGCTTTTGAGAAAAGAGCACTCTTCTAATCTACAGTGTTTCCTATGGTGTCTGAACAGTGAGCTTGCTCAGAACAAAAGAACTGTGCTTCCTACACAAACGGGCCATATCTAGTTCAACTCTGCTTAGGAAACTGACAAGAACAGTAGCTCCTCTTCAGTCCAATACACTGTACTTGCTGGGACCAGACGCGAGTGCTATTTGCACTATGTATGGCAATGGGAGCACATAATGACTTTCCTTACCAGAAAACAACTCTTGCTCGTAGGACCAGAAACTGCATGTGATTCAACTCCATTTAGGACTGGGAAACAAACGCTAGCTCGCCTTACAAGAAACACACTCTGCTTTTGAGAAAAGAGCACTCTTCTACTCTACTGTGTTTCCTATGGGGTTTGAACAGTGAGCTTGCTGAGAACAAAAGAACTGTGTTTCCTACACACACGGGCCATATCTAGTTCAACTCTGCTTAGGAAACTGACAAGAACAGTAGCTCCTCTTCAGTCCAATACACTGTACTTGCTGGAAACAGACACGAGTGCTATTTGCACTGTGTATGGCAAAGGGAGCGCAATAGTGACTTTCCTTACCAGAAAACAACTCTTGCTGGTAGGACCAAAAACTGCATGTGATTCAACTCCATTTTGGACTGGGAAACAAACGCTAGCTCGCCTTACAAGAAACACACTCTGCTTTTGAGAAAAGAGCACTCTTCTACTCTACTGTGTTTCCCTTAGGCCCAGAACAGTGAGCATGCTCAGAACAAAAAACTGTGCTTCCTACACACACGGGCCATATCTAGTTCAACTCTGCTTAGGAAACTGACAAGTAATTCCTCTTCAGTCCAATACACTGTACTTGATGGGAACAGACGTGAGTGCTATTTGCACTGTGTGTGGCAATGGGAGCGCAGTAGTGACTTTCTTTAACAGAAAACATCTCTTGCTCGTAGAACCAGAAACTGCATATGATTCAACTCCATTTAGGACTGGGAAACAAACGCTAGCTCGTCTTACAAGAAACACACTCTGCTTTTGAGAAAAGAGCACTCTACTACTCTACTGTGTTTCATATATGAAAAGAACAGAGAGCTTGCTCAGAACAAAAGAACTGTGCTTCCTACACACATGGCCTTATCTAGTTCAATTGTGCTTAGGAAACTGACAAGAACAGTAGATCCTCTTCTGTCCAATACACTGTACGTGCTGGGAACAGATGCCAGTGCTATTTGCCCTGTGTATGACAATGGGAGCGCAATAGTGACTCTTCTTACCTGAAAACAACTCTTGCTCGTAGGACCAGAAACTGTATGTGATTGAACTCCATTTAGGACTGGGAAACAAACGCTAGTTCGCCTTACAAGGAACACACTCTGCTTTTGAGAAAAGAGCACTCTTCTACTCTACTGTGTTTCCTATGGGGATCGAACAGTGAGCTTGCTCAGAAAAAAAAATCTGTGCTTCCTACACAAGGGCCATATCTAGTTCAACTCTGCTTAGGAAACTGACAAGAACAGTAGCTCCTCTTCAGTCCAATACACTGTACTTGCTGGGAACAGACGTGAGTGCTATTTGCACTTTGTATGGCAATGGGATGGCAATAGTGACTCTTCTTACCAGAAAACAACTCTTGCTCGTAGGACCGCAAACTGCATGTGACTCAAATCCATTTAGCACTGGGAAACAAACCCTAGCTTGTCTTACAAGGAACACACTCTGCTTTTGAGAAAAGAGCACTTTCTTGTCTACTGGGTTTCCTATAGGGCCAGAACAGTGAGCTTGCTCAGAACAAAAGAACTGTGCTTCCTACACACACTGGCCATATGTAGTTCAATTCTGCTTAGGAAACTGACAACAACAGTAGATCCTCTTCAGTCCAATACACTGTACTTGCTGGGAACAGATGCGAGTGCTATTTGTACTGTGTATGGCAATGGGAATGCAATAGTGACTCTTCTTACCAGAAAACAACTCTTGCTCTTAGGACCAGAAACTGCATTTGATTCAACTCCATTTAGGACTGGGAAACAAACGCTAGCTCGCCTTACAAGAAACACACTCTGCCTTTGAGAAAAGAGCACTCTTCTACTCTACTGTGTTTCCTATAGGGACAGAACAGTGAGCTTGCTCAGAACAGAAGAACTGTGCTTCCTACACACATAGGCCATATCTGGTTCAACTCTGCTTAGTAATCTGAGAAGAAAAGTAGCTCCTCTTAAGTCCAATACTCTGTAAAGGCTGGGAACACACGCGAGTGCAATTTGCAATGTGTATGGTAATGGGAGCGCAATAGTGACATTCCTTACCAGAAAACAAGTCTTGCTCTTAGGACCAAAAACTGCATGTGATTCAACTTCATTTAGAACTGGGAAAGAAACGCTAGCTCGCCTTACAAGAAACACACTCTGCTTTTGAAAAAAAAGAGCACTCTACTACTCTTCTGTGTTTCCTATAGGGCCAGAACAGTGAGCTTGCACAGAACAAAAGAAGTGTGCTTCCTACACACACGGCCATATCTAGTTCAATTCTGCTTAGGATACTGACAAGAACAGTATCTCGTCTTCAGTTAAAATACACTGTATATGCTGGGAACAGACACCAGTGCTATTTGCCCTGTGTATGACAATGGGAGCGCAATAGTGACTCGTGTTACCAGAAAACAACTCTTGCACATAGAACCAGAAACAGCATGTAACTCCACTCCATTTTGGACTGGGAAAGAAACACTAGCTCGCCTTACAAGAAACACATTCTGCTTTTGAGAAAAGAGCACTCTTCTACTCTACTGTGTTTCCTGTAGGGCCAGAACAGAAAGCTTGCTCAGAACAAAAGAACTGTGCTTCCTACACACACGGGCCATATGTAGTTGAATTCTGCTTAGGAAACTGACAAGAACAGTATGTCCTCTTCAGTCAAAATACACTGTATATGCTGGGAACAGACACCAGTGCTATTTGCCCTGTGTATGACAATGGGAGCGCAACAGTGACTCTTCTTACCAGAAAACAACTCTTGCTCATACGACCAGAAACTGCATGTGATTCAACTCCATTTAGGACTGGGAAACAAACGCTAGCTCGCCTTACAAGAAACACACTCTGCTTTTGAGAAAAGAGCACTCTTCTACTCTACGGTGTTTCCTATAGGGCCAGAAAAGTGAGCTTGCTCAGAACAAAAGAACTTTGCTTCCTACACACACGAGCCATATCTGGTTCAACTCTGCTTAGGAAACTGACAAGAACAGTAGCTCCTCTTCAGTCCAATACACTGTACTTGCTGGGAACAGACGCAAGTGCTATTTGAACTGTGTAAGGCAATGGGAGCGCAATAGTGACTTTCCTTACCAGAAAACAACTCTTGCTCGTAGGACCAGAAACTGCATGTGATTCAATTCCATTTAGAACTGGGAAACAAAAGCTAGCTCGCCTTACAAGAAACACACTCTGCTTTTGAGAAAAGAGCACTCTTCTACTCTACTGTGTTTCCTATAGGGCCAGAACAGAGAGCTTGCTCAGAACAAAATAACTGTGCTTCCTACATACATGGCCATATCTAGTTCAATTCTGCTGAGGAAACTGACAAGAACAATAGAACCTTTTCAGTCCAATACACTGTACATGCTGGGAACAGACGCGAGTGCTATTTGTACTGTGTATGGCAATGGGAGCCCAATAGTGACTCTTCTTACCAGAAAACTACTCTTGCTCGTAGGACCAGAAACTGCATGGGATTCAACTCCATTTGTGACTGGGAAGCAAATACTAGCTCACCTTTCAAGAAACACAATCTAATTTTGAGAAAAGATCACTCATCTACTCTACTGTGTTTCCTATGGTGTCTGCACAGTGTGGTTTCTCAGAACAAAAGAACTGTGTTTCCTACACACACGGGACATATCTAGTTCAACTCCTCCTAGGAAAATGACAAGAACAGTAGCTCCTCTTCAGTCCAATAGACTGTACATGCTGGGAACAGACGCGAGTGCTATTTGCCCTTTGTATGAAAATGGGAGCGCAATAGTGACTCTTCTTACCAGAAAACAGCTCTTGCTCCTTGGACAAGAAACTGCATGGGATTCAACTCCATTTAGGACTGGGAAACAAACTCTAGCTTGCCTTACAAGAAACACACTCTGCTTTTGAGAAAAGAGCACTCTTCTACTCTACTGTGTTTCCTATAGGGCCAGAACCGTAAGCTTGCACAGAACAAAAGAAGTGTGCTTCCTACACACACGGCCATACCTAGTTCAATTCAGCTTAGGAAACTGACAAGAACAGTATACCCTCTTCAGTCTAATACACTGCACATGCTGGGAACAGACACCAGTGCTATTTGCCATGTGTATGACAATGGGAGCACAATAGTGACTCTTCTTACCAGAAAACAACTCTTGCTCGTAGGACCAGAAACTGCATGTGACTCAACTCCATTTAGGACTGGGAAAGAAACGCTAGCTCGCCTTACAAGACACACACTCTGCTTTTGAGAAAAGAGCACTCTTCTACTCTACTGTTTTTCCTATATGGCCAGAACAGTGAACTTACTCAGAACAAAAGAACTGTGCTTCCTACACACAGGGGCCATATCTAGTTCAACTCTGCTTAGGAAACTGACAAGAACAGTAGCTCCTCTTCAGTCCAATACTCTGTACATGCAGGGAACAGACGCGAGTGCTATTTGCACTGAGCATGGCAATGAGAGCACAATAGTGACTCTTCTTACAAGAAAAAAACTCTTGCTCGTAGGACCAGAAACTGCACGGGATTCAATTCCATTTCTGACTGGGAAACAAACACTAGCTTTCCTTTCAATAAACACACTCTGCTTTTGAGAAAAAAGCACTCTCCTACTCTACTGTGTTTCCTATGAGGTCCAAACAGTGAGCTTGCTCTGAACAAAAGAACTGTGCTTTCTACACACATGGCCATATCTAGTTCAATTCTGCTTAGGAACCTGACAAGAACAGTAGCTTCTCTTCAGTCCAATACACTGTACTTGCTGGAAACAGACGCGAGTGCTATTTGCACTGTGTATGGCAAAGGGAGCGCAATAGTGACTTTCCTTACTAGAAAACAACTCTTGCTGGTAGGACCAAAAACTGCATGTGATTCAACTCCATTTAGGACTGGGAAACAAACACTAGCTCGCCTTTCAAGAAACACACTCTGCTTTTGAGAAAAGAGAACTCTTCTACGCTACTTTGTTTCCTATAGGGCCAGAACAGAGTGCTTGCTCAGAACAAAAGTACTGTGCTTCCTACATACAGGGCCATATCTAGTTCAATTCTGCTTAGGAAACTGACAAGAACAACAGATCCTTTTCAGTCCAATACACTGTAAATGCTGGGAACAGAAGCGAGTGCTATTTGCCCTGTGTATGACAATGGGAGCGCAATAGTGACTCTTCTTACCAGAAAACAACTCTTGCTCGTAGGACCAGAAACTGCATGTGATTCAACTCCATATAGGACTGGGAAAAAAACACTAGCTGGCCTTACAAGAAACACACTCTGCTTTTGAGAAAAGAGCACTCTTCTACGCTACTGTGTTTCCTATAGGGCCAGAAGAGAGAGCTTGCTCAGAACAAAAGAACTGTGCTTCCTACATACAGGGACATATCTAGTTCAATTCTGCTTAGGAAACTAACAAGAACAATAGATCCTTTTCAGTCCAATACACTGTACATGCTGGGAACAGACACGAGTGCTATTTGCCCTGTGTATGACAATGGTATCGCAATAGTGACTCTTAGTACCAGAAAACAAATCTTGCTTGTAGGACCAGAAACTGCATGTGATTCAACTCCATTTAGGACTGGGAAACAAACGCTAGCTCGCCTTACAAGAAACAAACTCTGCTTTTGAGAAAAGAGCACTCTCCTACTCTACTGTGTTTCCTATGGGGTCTGAACAGTGAGCTTGCTCAGAAAAAAAGATGTGCTTCCTACACACACGTGCCATATCTACTTCAACTCTGCTTAGGAAACTGACAAGAACAGTAGCTCCTCTTCAGTCCAATACACTGTACTTGCTGGGAACAGACGCGAGTGCTATTTGCACTGTGTATGGCAATGGGAGGTCAATAGTGACATTCCTTACCAGAAAACAACTCTTGCTCATAGGACCAGAAACTGAATGTGACTCAACTCCATTTAGGTCTGGGAAAGAAACTCAAGCTCGCCTTACAAGAAACACACTCTGCTTTTGAGAAAAGAGCACTCTTCTACTCTACTGTGTTTCCTATAGGGCCAGAACAGAGAGCTTGCACAGAACAAAAGAACTGTGCTTCCTACATAGACGGCCATATCTAGTTCAATTCTGCTTAGGAAACTGACAAGAACAATAGAACCTTTTCAGTCCAATACACTGTACATGCTGGGAACAGACGCGAGTGCTATTTGCCCTGTGTATGACAATGGGAGCACAATAGTGACTCTTAGTACCAGAAAACAAATCTTGCTTGTAGGACCAGAAACTGCATGTGATTCAACTCCATTTAGGACTGGGAAACAAACGCTAGCTCGCCTTACAAGAAACAAACTCTGGTTTTGAGAAAAGAGCACTCTCCTACTCTACTGTGTTTCCTATGGGGTCCGAACAGTGAGCTTGCTCAGAAAAAAAGAAGTGTGCTTCCTACACACACTTGCCATATCTAGTTCAACTCTGCTTAGGAAACTGACAAGAACAGTAGCTCCTCTTCAGTCCAATACACTGTACTTGCTGGGAAAAGACGCGAGTGCTATTTGCACTGTGTATGGCAATGGGAGCGCAATAGTGACATTCCTTACCAGAAACCAACTCTTGCTCATAGGACCAGAAACTGAATGTGACTCAACTCCATTTAGGACTGGGAAAGAAACTCAAGCTCGCCTTACAAGAAACACACTCTGCTTTTGAGAAAAGAGCACTCTTCTACTCTACTGTGTTTCCTATAGGGCCAGAACAGAAATCTTGCTCAGAACAAAAGAACTGTGCTTCCTACATACACGGCCATATCTAGTTCAATTCTGCTTAGGAAACTGACAAGAACAATAGAACCTTTTCAGTCCAATACACTGTACATGCTGGGAACAGACGCGAGTGCTATTTGCACTATGTAAGGCAATGGGAGCGCAATAGTGACTTTCCTTACCAGAAAACAACTCTTGCTCGTAGGACCAGAAACTGCATGTGATTCAACTCCATTTAGGACTGGAAAACAAATCCTAGCTCGCCTTACAAGAAACACACTCTGCTTTTGAGAATAGAGCACTCTTCTAATCTACTGTGTTTCCTATGGGGTCTGAACAGTGAGCTTGCTCAGAACAAAAGAACTGTGCTTCCTACACACACGGGCTGTATCTAGTTCAACTCTGCTTAGGAAACTGACAAGAACAGTAGCTCCTCTTCAGACTAATACACTGTACTTGCTGGAAACAGACGCGAGTGCTATTTGCACTGTGTATGGCAAAGGGAGCGCAATAGTGACTTTCCTTACCAGAAAACAACTCTTGCTGGTAGGAAAAGAAACTGCATGTGATTCAACTCCATTTAGGACTGGGAAAGAAACGCTAGCTCGCCTTACAAGAAAAACACTCTGCTTTTGAAAAAGAGCACTCTTCTACTCTACTGTGTTTCCTATAGGGCCTCAACAGAGAGCTTGCTCAGAACAAAAGAACTGTGCTTCCTACATACACGGCCATATCTAGTTCAATTCTGCTAGGAAACTGACAAGAACAGTGGAACCTCTTCAGTCCAATACACTGTACATGCTGGGAAGAGACGCCAGTGCTATTTGCCCTGTGTCACAATGGGAGCACAATAGTGACTTTCCTTACCAGAAATAAACTCTTGCTCGTAGGACCAGAAACTGCATGTGATTCAACTCCATTTAGGACTGGGAAACAAACGGTAGCTTGCCGTACAAGAAACACACTCTGCTTTTGAGAACAGAGCACTCTTCTACTCTACTGTTTTTCCTATAGGGTCCGAACAGTGAGCTTGCTCTGAACAAAAGAACTGTGCTTCCTACACACACGGCTATATCTAGTTCAATTCTGCTTAGGAACCTGACAAGAACAGTAGATCCTCTTCAGTCAAATACACCGTACTTGCTGGGAACAGACGCCAGTGCTCTTTGTCCTGTGTATGGCAATGGCAGCGCAATAGCGACTATTCTTACCATAAAAGAACTCGTGCTCGTAGGATTAGAAACTGCATGGGATTCATCTCCATTTAGGACTGGGAAACAAACGCTAGCTCGCCTTTCAAGAAACACACTCTGCTTTTGAGAAAAGAGCACTCTTCTACTCTACTGTGTTTCCTAGAGGGCCAGAACAGAGAGATTGCTCAGAACAAAAGAACTGTGCTTCCTACATACAGGGCCATATCTAGTTCAATTCTGCTTAGTAAACTGACAAGAACAATAGATCCTTTTCAGTCCAATACACTGTACATGCTGGGAACAGACGCGAGTGCTATTTGCCATGTGTATGATAATGGGAGCGCAATAGTGACTCTTAGTACCAGAAAACAAATCTTGCCTGTAGGACCAGAAACTGCATGTGATTAAACTCCATTTAGGACTGGGAAACAAACGCTAGCTCACCTTACAAGAAACAATCTCTGCTTTTGAGAAAAGAGCACTCTCCTACTCTACTGTGTTTCCTATGGGGTCCGAACATTGAGCTTGCTCAGAACAAAAGAACTGTGCTTCCTACACACACGGGCCATATCTAGTTCAACTCTGCTTAAAAAACTGACAAGAACAGTAGCTCCTCTTCAGTCCAATAAACTGAACATGCTGGGATCAGACGCCAGTGCTATTTGCCCTGTGTATGACAAAGGGAGCACAATAGTGACTCTTCTTACCAGAAAACAACTCTTGCTCATAGGACCAGAAACTTCATTTGATTCAACTCCACTTAGGACTGGGAAACAATTGCTAGCTCGCATTACAAGAAACAAACTCTGCTTTTGAGAAAAGAGCACTCTTCTACTCTACTGTGTTTCCTAAGGGTTCCGAACAGTGAGCTTGTTCAGAACAAAAGAAGTGTGTTTCCTACACACACAGACCATATCTAGTTCAACTCTGCTTAGGAAACGGACAAGAACAGTAGCTCCTCTTCAGTCCAATATACTGTACTTGCTGGGAACAGACGCGAGTGCTATTTGCACTGTGTATGGCAATGGGAGCTCAATAGTGACATTCCTTACCAGAAAACAACTCTTGCTCATAGGACCAGAAACTGAATGTGACTCAACTCCATTTAGGTCTGGGAAAGAAACTCAAGCTCGCCTTACAAGAAACACACTCTGCTTTTGAGAAAAGAGCACTCTTCTACTCTACTGTGTTTCCTATAGTGCCAGAACAGAGAGCTTGCACAGAACAAAAGAACTGTGCTTCCTACATAGACGGCCATATCTAGTTCAATTCTGCTTAGGAAACTGACAAGAACAATAGAACCTTTTCAGTCCAATACACTGTACATGCTGGGAACAGACGCGAGTGCTATTTGCCCTGTATATGACAATGGGAGCGCAATAGTGACTCTTAGTACCAGAAAACAAATCTTGCTTGTAGGACCAGAAACTGCATGTGATTCAACTCCATTTAGGACTGGGAAACAAACGCTAGCTCGCCTTACAAGAAAAAACTCTGCTTTTGAGAAAAGAGCACTCTCCTACTCTACTGTGTTTCCTATGGGGTCCGAACAGTGAGCTTGCTCAGAAAAAAAGAAGTGTGCTTCCTACACACACTTGCCATATCTAGTTCAACTCTGCTTAGGAAACTGACAAGAACAGTAGCTCCTCTTCAGTCCAATACACTGTACTTGCTGGGAAAAGACGCGAGTGCTATTTGCACTGTGTATGGCAATGGGAGCGCAATAGTGACATTCCTCACCAGAAACCAACTCTTGCTCATAGGACCAGAAACTGAATGTGACTCAACTCCATTTAGGACTGGGAAAGAAACGCTAGCTCGCCTTACAAGAAAAACACTCTGCTTTTGAAAAAGAGCACTCTTCTACTCTACTGTGTTTCCTATAGGGCCTCAACAGAGAGCTTGCTCAGAACAAAAGAACTGTGCTTCCTACATATACGGCCATATCTAGTTCAATTCTGCTAAGGAAACTGACAAGAACAGTGGAACCTCTTCAGTCCAATACACTGTACATGCTGGGAAGAGACGCCAGTGCTATTTGCCCTGTGTCGCAATGGGAGCACAATAGTGACTTTCCTTACCAGAAATAAACTCTTGCTCCTAGGACCAGAAACTGCATGTGATTCAACTCCATTTAGGACTGGGAAACAAACGCTAGCTTGCCGTACAAGAAACACACTCTGCTTTTGAGAACAGAGCCCTCTTCTACTCTACTGTTTTTCCTATAGGGTCCGAACAGTGAGCTTGCTCTGAAAAAAAGAACTGTGCTTCCTACACACACGGCCATATCTAGTTCAATTCTGCTTAGGAACCTGACAAGAACAGTAGATCCTCTTCAGTCAAATACACCGTACTTGCTGGGAACAGACGCCAGTGCTATTTGTCCTGTGTATGGCAATGGCAGCGCAATAGCGACTATTCTTACCATAAAAGAACTCATGCTCGTAGGATTAGAAACTGCATGGGATTCAACTCCATTTAGGACTGGGAAACAAACGCTAGCTCGCCTTTCAAGAAACACACTCTGCTTTTGAGAAAAGAGCACTCTTCTACTCTACTGTGTTTCCTAGAGGGCCAGAACAGAGAGATTGCTCAGAACAAAAGAACTGTGCTTCCTACATACAGGGCCATATCTAGTTCAATTCTGCTTAGGAAACTGACAAGAACATTAGATCCTTTTCAGTCCAATACACTGTACATGCTGGGAACAGACGCGAGCGCTATTTGCCCTGTGTATGATAATGGGAGCGCAATAGTGACTCTTAGTACCAGAAAACAAATCTTGCCTGTAGGACCAGAAACTGCATGTGATTAAACTCCATTTAGGACTGGGAAACAAACGCTAGCTCACCTTACAAGAAACAAACTCTGCTTTTGAGAAAAGAGCACTCTCCTACTCTACTGTGTTTCCTATGGGGTCCGAACATTGAGCTTGCTCAGAACAAAAGAACTGTGCTTCCTACACACACGGGCCATATCTAGTTCAACTCTGCTTAAAAAACTGACAAGAACAGTAGCTTCTCTTCAGTCCAATAAACTGAACATGCTGGGATCAGACGCCAGTGCTTTTTGCCCTGTGTATGACAAAGGGAGCGCAATAGTGACTCTTCTTACCAGAAAACAACTCTTGCTCGTAGGACCAGAAACTTCATTTGATTCAACTCCACTTAGGACTGGGAAACAATTGCTAGCTCGCATTACAAGAAACAAACTCTGCTTTTGAGAAAAGAGCACTCTTCTACTCTACTGTGTTTCCTATGGGGTCCGAACAGTGAGCTTGTTCAGAACAAAAGAAGTGTGTTTCCTACACACACAGACCATATCTAGTTCAACTCTGCTTAGGAAACGGACAAGAACAGTGGCTCCTCTTCAGTCCAATACACTGTAGTTGCTGGGAACAGACGCGAGTGCTATTTGCACTGTGTATGGCAATGGGAGCGCAATAGTGACATTCCTTACCAGGAAACAACTCTTGCTCATAGGACCAGAAACTGCATGTGACTCAACTCCATTTAGGACTGGGAAAGAAACGCAAGCTCGCCTTACAAGAAACAGACTCTGCTTTTGAGAAAAGAGCACTCTTCTATTCTACTGTGTTTCCTATAGGGCCAGAACAGTGAACTTGCTCAGAACAAAAGAACTGTGCTTCCTACACACACTGGCCATATCTAGTTTAACTCTGCTTAGGAAACTGACAAGAACAGTAGCTCCTATTCAGTCCAATACTCTGTACATGCAGGGAACAGATGCCAGTGCTATATGCACTGTGAATGGCAATGGGAGCGCAATAGTGACTCTTATTACCAGAAAAAAACTCTTGCTCGTAGGACCAGAAACTGCACGGCATTCAATTCCATTTCTGACTGGGAAACAAACACTAGCTCGCCTTTCAATAAACACACTCTGCTTTTGAGAAAAGAGCACTCTTCTACTCTACTGTGTTTCCTATGGGGTCCAAACAGTGAGCTTGCTCAGAAAAAAAGAACTGTGCTTCCTACACACACGTGCCATATCTAGTTCAACTCTGCTTAGGAACCTGACAAGAACAGTAGCT
The DNA here is from genome assembly GCF_949786415.1 of Peromyscus eremicus. NCBI lineage: Eukaryota > Metazoa > Chordata > Mammalia > Rodentia > Cricetidae > Peromyscus > Peromyscus eremicus. The sequence goes on along the minus strand of NW_026734515.1, from coordinate 23,382 downwards.
CCTCTTCAGTCCAATACACTGTACTTGCTGGAAACAGACGCGAGTGCTATTTGCACTGTGTATGGCAAAGGGAGCACAATAGTGACTTTCCTTACTAGAAAACAACTCTTGCTGGTAGGACCAAAAACTGCATGTGATTCAACTCCATTTAGGACTGGGAAACAAACGCTAGCTCTCCTTACAAGAAACACAATCTGCTTTTGAGAAAAGAGCACTCTTGTACTCTACTGTGTTTCCTATAGGGCCAGAACAGAGAGCTTGCTCAGAAGAAAAGAACTGTGCTTCCTACATACAGGGCCATATCTAGTTCAATTCTGCTTAGGAAACTGACAAGAACAATAGATCCTTTTCAGTCCAATACACTGTAAATGCTGGGAACAGACGCGAGTGCTATTTGCCCTGTGTATTACAATGGGAGCGCAGTAGTGACTCTTCTTACCAGAAAACAGCTCTTGCTCGTAGGACCAGAAACTGCATGTGATTCAACTCCATATAGGACTGGGAAAAAAACAATAGCTGGACTTACAAGAAACACACTCTGGTTTTGAGAAAAGAGCACTCTTCTACTCTACTGTGTTTCCTATAGGGCCAGAATAGAGAGTTTGCTCAGAAAAAAAGAACTGTGCTTCCTACACACACGTGCCATATCTAGTTCAACACTGCTTAGGAAACTGAAATGAACTGTAGCTCCTCTTCAGTCCAATACACTGTACTTGCTGGGAACAGACGCGAGTGCTATTTGCACTGTATATGCCAATGGGAGCGCAATAGTGACATTCCTTACCAGAAAAAAACTCTTGCTCATAGGACCAAAAACTGCATGTGATTCAACTCCATTTAGAACTGGGAAATAAATGCTAGCTCGCCTTACAAGAAACACACTCTGCTTTTGAGAAAAGAGCACTCTTCTACTCTACTGTGTTTCCTATAGGACCAGAACAGTAAGCTTGCACAACACAAAAGAAGTGTGCTTCCTACACACACGGGCCATATCTAGTTCAATTCAGCTTAGGAAACTGCCAAGAACAGTATACCCTCTTCAGTCAAATACACTGCACATGCTGGGAACAGACACCAGTGCTATTTGCCCTGTGTATGACAATTGGAGTGCAATAGTGACTCTTCTTACCAGAAAACAACTCTTGCTTGTAGGACCAGAAACTGCATGTGACTCAACTCCATTTAGGACTGGGAAAGAAACGCTAGCTCGCCTTACAAGAAACACACTCTGCTTTTGAGAAAAGAACACTCTTCTACTCTACTGTGTTTCCTATGGGGTCCAAACAGTGAGCTTGCTCAGAACAAAAGTACTGTGCTTTCAACACACATGGCCATATCTAGTTCAATTCTGCTTAGGAACCTGACAAGAACAATAGCTCCTCTTCAGTCCAATACACTGTACTTGCTGGGAACCAAAGCCAGTGCTTTTTGCCCTGTGTATGACAATGGGAGCGCCATAGTGTCTCTTCTTACCAGAAAACAAATCGTGCTCGTAGGACCAGAAAGTGCATGTGATTCAACTCCATTTAGGACTGGGTAACAAACGCTAGCTCGCCTTACAAGAAACACACTCTGCTTTTGAGAAAAGAGCACTCTTCTACTCTACTGTGTTTCCTATGGTGTCCGAACAGTGAGCTTGCTCAGAACAAAAGAACTGTGCTTCCTACACACATGGGCCATATCTAGTTCAACTCTGCTTAGGAAACTGACAAGAACAGTAGCTCCTCTTCAGTCCAATACACTGTACTTGCTCGAAACAGACGCGAGTGCTTTTTGCACTGTGTATGGCAAAGGGAGCGCAATAGTGACTTTCCTTACAAGAAAAGAACTCTTGCTGGTAGGACCAAAAACTGCATGTGGTTCAACTCCATTTAGGACTGGGAAACCAACGCTAGCTCGCATTACAAGAAACACACTCTGCTTTTAAGAAAAGAGCACTCTTCTACTCTACTGTGTTTCCTGTAGGGCCAGAACAGAGAGCTTGCTCAGAACAAAAGAACTGTGCTTCCTATATACACGGCCATATCTAGTTCAATTCTGCTTGGGAAACTCACAAGAACAATAGATCCTTTTCAGTCCAAGACACTGTACATGGTGGGAACAGACGCGAGTGCTATTTGTACTATGTATGGCAATGGGAGCGCAATAGTGACTTTCCTCACCAGGAAACAACTCTTGCTCGTAGGACCAAAAACTGCATGTGACTCAACTCCATTAAGGACTGGGAAACAAACGTTAGCTAGCCTTACAAGAAACACACTCTGCTTTTGACAAAAGAGCACTCTTCTACTCTACTGTGTTTCCTATAGGGCCAGAACAGTGAGCTTGCTCAGAACCAAAGACCTGTGCTTCCTACACACACGGGCCATATCTGGTTCAACTCTTCTTAGGAAACTGATAAGAACAGTAGCTCCTCTTCAGTCCAATACACTGTACTTGCTGGGAACAGACGCAAGTGCTATTAGCACTGTGTATGGCAAAGGGAGCACAATAGTGACTTTCCTTACCAGAAAACAACTCTTGCTCGTAGGACCAGAGACTGCATGTGATTCAAATCCATTTTGGACTGGGAAACAAATGCTAGCTCGCCTTACAATAAACACACATCTGCTTTTGAGAAAAGAGCACTCTTCTACTCTATATTGTTTCCTATGGAGTCCGAACAGTGAGCTTGCCCAGAACAAAAGAACTGTGCTTCCTACACACACGGCCATATCTAGTTCAATTCTGCTTAGGAACCTGACAAGAACAGTAGATTCTCTTCAGTCCAATACACTGTACATGCTTGGAACCGACGCCAGTGCTATTTGCCCTGTGTATGACAATGGGAGCGCAATATTGACTCTTCTTACCAGAAAACCATGCTTGCTCGTAGGACCACAAACTGCATGTGATTCAACTCCATTTAGGACTACAAAACAAACGCTAGCTCGCCTTACAAGAAACATCTCTGTTTTTTAGAAACGAGCACTCTTCTACTCTACTGCGTTTCCTATGGGGTCCAAACAGTGAGCTTGCTCAGAACAAAACATCTGTGCTTCCTACACACATGGACCATATCTAGTTCAACTCTGCTTAGGAAACTGACAAGAACAGTAGCTCCTCTTCAGTCCAATACACTGTGCTTGCTGGGAACAGACGCGAGTGCTATTTGCACTGTGTATGGCATTTGGGGCGCAATAGTGACTCTTCTTACGAGAAAACAACTCTTGCTCGTAGGACCAAAAACTGCATGTGACTCAATTCCATTTAGGACTGGGAATCAAACGCAGGCTCGCCTTACAAGAAATACACTCTGCTTTAGAGAAAAGAGCACTCTTCTCCTCTACTCTGTTTCCTACAGGGCCAGAACAGTGAGCTTGTTCAGAACATTATAACTGTGCTTCCTACACACACGGGCCATATCTAGTTCAACTCTGCTTAGGAAACTGACAAGAACAGTAGCTCCTCTTCAGTCTGATACACTGTACTTGCTGTTAACAGATGCGAGTGCTAGTTGCACTGTGTATGGCAATGGGAGCACAATAGTGACTTTCCTTACCAGAAAACAACTCTTGCTCGTAGGACCAGAAACTGCATGTGATTCAACTCCATTTAAAACTGGGAAACAAATGCTAGCTTGCCGTACAAGAAACACACTCTGCTTTTGAGAAAAGAGCACTCTTCTACTCTATTGTGTTTCCTATGGGGTCCGAACAGTGAGCTTGCTCTGAACAAAAGAACTGTCCTTCCTACACACGCGGCCATACCTAGTTCAATTCTGCTTAGGAAACTGACAAAAACAGTAGCTCCTCTTCAGTCTGATACACTGTACTTGCTGGGAACAGACGCGAGTGCTATTTGCACTGTGTATGGCAATGGGAGCGCAATAGTGACTTTCCTTACTAGAAAACAATTCATGCTCGTAGGATCAGAAATTGCATGTAATTCAACTACATTTAGGACTGGGCAACAAATGCTAGCTCGCCTCACATGAAACACACCCTGCTTTTGAGAAAAGAGAACTCTTCTACTCTACTGTGTTTCCTATGGGGACCGAACAGTGAGCTTGCTCAGAACAAAAGAACTGTGCTTCCTACACACACGGCCATATCTAGTTCAACACTGCTTAGGAAACTGACAAGAACAGTAGATCCTCTTCAGTCCAATACACTGTACTTGCTGGGAACAGACGCGAGTGCTATTTGCACTGTGTAGGGCAAATGGAGCACAATAGTGAATCATCTTACCAGAAAACAACTCTTGCTCATAGGACCAAAAACTGCATGTGATTCAACTCCATTTAGAACTGGGAAATAAATGCTAGCTCGCCTTACAAGAAACACACTCTGCTTTTGAGAAAAGAGCTCTCTTCTACTCTACTGTGTTTCCTATAGGGCCTGAACAGTAAGCTTGCACAGAACAAAAGAAGTGTGCTTCCTACACACACGGCGATATCTAGTACAATTCAGCTTAGGAAACTGACAAGAACAGTATACCTTCTTCAGTCAAATACACTGCACATGCTGGGAACAGACACCAGTGCTATTTGCCCTGTGTATGACAATGGGAGCACAATATTGACTCTTCTTACCAGAAAACAACTCTTGCTCGTAGGATCAGAAACTGCATGTGACTCAACTCCATTTAGGACTGGGAAAGAAACGCAAGCTTGCCTTACATGAAACACACTCTGCCTTTGAGAAAAGAGCACTCTTCTACTCTACTGTGTTTCCTATAGAGCCAGAAGAGTGAACTTGCTCAGAAAAAAAGAACTGTGCTTCCTACACACAGGGGCCATATCTAGTTCAACTCTGCTTAGGAAACTGACAAGAACAGTAGCTCCTCTTCAGTCCAATACTCTGTATATGCTGGGAACAGACGCCAGTGCTATATGCACTGTGTATGGCAATGGGAGCGCAATAGTGACTCTTATTACCAGAAAAAAAATCTTGCTCGTAGGACCAGAAACTGCACGGGATTCAATTCCATTTCTGACTGGGAAACAAACACTAGGTTGCCTTTCAAGAAACACACTTTGCTTTTGAGAATAGAGCACTCTTCTAATCTACAGTGTTTCCTATGGTGTCCGAACAGTGAGCTTGCTCTGAACAAAAGAACTGTGCTTCCTACACAAACGGGCCATATCTAGTTCAACTCTGCTTAGGAAACTGACAAGAACAGTAGCTCCTCTTCAGTCCAATACACTGTACTTGCTGGGACCAGACGCGAGTGCTATTTGTACTATGTATGGCAATGGGAGGGCAATAATGCCTTTCCTTACCAGAAAACAACTCTTGCTCGTAGGACCAGAAACTGCATGTGATTCAACTCCATTTAGGACTGGGAAACAAACGCTAGCTCGCCTTACAAGAAACACACTCTGCTTTTGAGAAAAGAGCACTCTTCTACTCTACTGTGTTTCCTATGTTGTCTGAACTGTGAGCTTGCTCAGAACAAAAGAACTGTGTTTCCTACACACAAGGGCCATATCTAGTTCAACTCTGCTTAGGAAACTGACAAGAACAGTAGCTCCTCTTCAGTCCAATACACTGTACTTGCTGGAAACAGACACGAGTGCTATTTGCACTGTGTATGGCAAAGGAAGCGCAATAGTGACTTTCCTTACCAGAAAACAACTCTTGCTGATAGGACCACAAACTGCATGTGATTCAACTCCATTTAGGACTGGGAAACAAACGCTAGCTCGCAATACAAGAAACAAACTCTGCTTTTGAGAAAAGAGCACTCTTCTAATCTACTGTGTTTCCTATGGGGTCCGAACAGTGTGCTTGCTCAGAACAAAAAAACTGTGCTTCCTACACACAGGGCCATATCTAGTTCAAGTCTGCTTAGGAACCTGACAAGAACAGTAGATCCTCTTCTATCCAATACACTGTACTTGCTGCGAACAGACAGGAGAGCTATTTGCACTGTGTATGGCAATGGGAGCGCAATAGTGACTTTCCTTACCAGAAAACAACTCTTGCTCATAGGACCAGAAACTGCATGTGATTCAACTCCATTTAGGTCTGGGAAACAAACGCTAGCTTGCCTTACAAGAAACACACTCTGCTTTTGATAAAAGAGCACTCTTTTACTGTACTGTGTTTCCTATGGGGTCCAAAGAGTGAGCTTGCTCAGAACAAAAGAACTGTGCTTCCTACACACATGGACCATATCTAGTTCAACTCTGCTTAGGAAACTGACAAGAACAGTAGCTCCTATTCAGTCCAATACACTGTACTTGCTGGGAACAGACGCGAGTGCTATTTGCACTGTGTATGGCATTTGGAGCGCAATAGTGACTCTTCTTACCATAAAACAGCTCTTGCTCGTAGGACCAAAAACTTCATGTGATTCAACTCCATTTAGGACTGGGAAACAAACGCGAGCTCGCCTAACAAAAAAAAAAACACTCTGCTTTAGATAAAAGAGCACTCTTCTACTCTACGGTGTTTCCTATAGGGCCAGAACAGTGAGCTTGCTCAGAACATAAGAACTGTGCTTCCAACACATACGGGCCATATCCAGTTCCACTCTGCTTAGGAAACTGAAAAGAACAGTAGCTCCTCTTCAGTCTGATACACTCTACTTGCTGAGAACAGACGCGAGTGCTATTTGCACTGTGTATAACAATGGTTGCGCAATAGCGACTTTCTTTACCAGAAAACAACTCTTGCTCGTAGGACCAGAAACTCCATATGATTCAACTCCATTTAGGACTGGGAAACAAATGCTAGCTCGCCTTACATGAAACACACTCTGCTTTTGAGAAAAGAGCACTCTTCTACTCTACTGTGTTTCCTATGGGGTCCGAACAGTGAGCTTACTCAGAACAAAAGAACTGTGCTTCCTACACACGGGCCATATCTAGTTCAACTCTGCTAAGGAAACTGACAAGAACAGTAGCTCCTCTTCAGTCCAATACACTGTACTTGCGGGGAAGAGACGCGAGTGCTATTTGCACTGTGTATGGCAATTGGAGCACAATAGTTACTCGTCTTACCAGAAAACAACTCTTGATCGTAGGACAAAAAACTGCATGTGACTCAACTCCATTTAGGAATGGGAAACAAACGCGAGCTTGCCTTACAAGAAACACACTCTGCTTTAGAGAAAAGAGCACTCTTCTACTCTACTGTGTTTCCTATTGGGCCAGAACAATGAGCTTGCTCAGAACATAATAACTGTGCTTCCTACACACATGGGCCATATCTAGTTCAACTTTGCTAAGGAAACTGACAAGAACAGTAGCTCCTCTTCAGTCCGATACACTGTACTTGCTGAGAACAGACGCGAGTGCTACTTGCACTGTGAATGGCAATTGGAGCACAATAGTGACTCGTTTACCAGAAAACAACTCTTGCTCTTAGGACAAAAAACTGCATGTGACTCAAGTCCATTTAGGACTGGGAAACAAACTCTAGCTCGCCTTACAAGAAACACACTCTGCTTTAGAGAAAAGAGCACTCTTCTACTATACTGTGTTTCCTATGGGGTCCAAACAGAGAACTTGCTCAGAACAAAAGAACTGTGCTTCCTACACACGCGGACCATATGTAGTTCAACTCTGCTTGGGAACCTGACAAGAACAGTAGCTCCTCTTCAGAACAATACACTGTATTTGCTAGGAACAGACGCAAGTGCTATTTGCACTATGTATGGCAATGAGAGCACAATAGTGACTTTCCTTACCAAAAAACAACTCTTGCTCGTAGGACAAAAAACTGCATGTGAGTCAACTCCATTTAGGACTGGGAAACAAACGCTAGCTCACCTTACAAGAAACAAACTCTGCTTTTGAGAAAAGAGCACTCTCCTACTCTACTGTGTTTCCTATGGGGTCCGAACATTGAGCTTGCTCAGAACAAAAGAACTGTGCTTCCTACACACACGGGCCATATCTAGTTCAACTCTGCTTAAAAAACTGACAAGAACAGTAGCTCCTCTTCAGTCCAATAAACTGAACATGCTGGGATCAGACGCCAGTGCTATTTGCCCTGTGTATGACAAAGGGAGCGCAATAGTGACTCTTCTTACCAGAAAACAACTCTTGCTCGTAGTACCAGAAACTTCATTTGATTCAAGTCCACTTAGGACTGGGAAACAATTGCTAGCTCGCATTACAAGAAACAAACTCTGCTTTTGAGAAAAGAGCACTCTTCTACTCTACTGTGTTTCCTATGGGGTCCGAACAGTGAGCTTGTTCAGAACAAAAGAAGTGTGTTTCCTACACACACAGACCATATCTAGTTCAACTCTGCTTAGGAAACGGACAAGAACAGTAGCTCCTCTTCAGTCCAATACACTGTACTTGCTGGGAACAGAGGCGAGTGCTATTTGCACTGTGTATGGCAATGGGAGCGCAATAGTGACATTCCTTACCAGAAAAAAACTCTTGCTCGTAGGACCAGAAACTGCATGGCATTCAATTCCATTTCTGACTGGGAAACAAACACTAGCTCGCCTTTCAATAAACACACTCTGCTTTTGAGAAAAGAGCACTCTTCTACTCTACTGTGTTTCCTATGGGGTCCAAACAGTGAGATTGCTCAGAAAAAAAGAACTGTGCTTCCTACACACACGTGCCATATCTAGTTCAACTCTGCTTAGGACACTGACAAGAACAGTAGCTCCTCTTCAGTCCAATACACTGTACTTGCTGGGAACAGACGCGAGTGCTATTTGCACTGTGTATGGCAAAGGGAGCACAATAGTGACTTTCCTTACTAGAAAACAACTCTTGCTGGTAGGACCAAAAACTGCATGTGATTCAACTCCATTTAGGACTGGGAAACAAACGCTAGCTCGCCTTACAAGAAACACACTCTGCTTTTGAGAAAAGAGCACTCTTGTACACTACTGTGTTTCCTATAGGGCCAGAACAGAGAGCTTGCTCAGAACAAAAGAACTGTGCTTCCTACATACAGGGCCATATCTAGTTCAATTCTGCTTAGGAAACTGACAAGAACAATAGATCCTTTTCAGTCCAATACACTGTAAATGCTGGGAACAGACGCGAGTGCTATTTGCCCTGTGTATTACAATGGGAGCGCAGTAGTGACTCTTCTTACCAGAAAACAGCTCTTGCTCGTAGGACCAGAAACTGCATGTGATTCAACTCCATATAGGACTGGGAAAAAAACAATAGCTGGACTTACAAGAAACACACTCTGGTTTTGAGAAAAGAGCACTCTTCTACTCTACTGTGTTTCCTATAGGGCCAGAATAGAGAGCTTGCTCAGAAAAAAAGAACTGTGCTTCCTACACACACGTGCCATATCTAGTTCAACACTGCTTAGGAAACTGACAAGAACTGTAGCTCCTCTTCAGTCCAATACACTGTACTTGCTGGGAACAGACGCGAGTGCTATTTGCACTGTATATGCCAATGGGAGCACAATAGTGACATTCCTTACCAGAAAAAAACTCTTGCTCATAGGACCAAAAACTGCATGTGATTCAACTCCATTTAGAACTGGGAAATAAATGCTAGCTCGCCTTACAAGAAACACACTCTGCTTTTGAGAAAAGAGCACTCTTCTACTCTACTGTGTTTCCTATAGGGCCAGAACAGTAAGCTTGCACAACACAAAAGAAGTGTGCTTCCTACACACACGGGCCATATCTAGTTCAATTCAGCTTAGGAAACTGCCAAGAACAGTATACCCTCTTCAGTCAAATACACTGCACATGCTGGGAACAGAAACCAGTGCTATTTGCCCTGTGTATGACAATTGGAGTGAAATAGTGACTCTTCTTACCAGAAAACAACTCTTGCTTGTAGGACCAGAAACTGCATGTGACTCAACTCCATTTAGGACTGGGAAAGAAACGCTAGCTCGCCTTACCAGAAACACACTCTGCTTTTGAGAAAAGAACACTCTTCTACTCTACTGTGTTTCCTATGGGGTCCAAACAGTGAGCTTGCTCAGAACAAAAGAACTGTGCTTTCAACACACATGGCCATATCTAGTTCAATTCTGCTTAGGAACCTGACAAGAACAATAGCTCCTCTTCAGTCCAATACACTGTACTTGCTGGGAACCAAAGCCAGTGCTTTTTGCCCTGTGTATGACAATGGGAGCGCCATAGTGTCTCTTCTTACCAGAAAACAAATCTTGCTCATAGGACCAGAAAGTGCATGTGATTCAACTCCATTTAGGACTGGGAAACAAACGCTAGCTCGCCTTACAAGAAACACACTCTGCTTTTGAGAAAAGAGCACTCTTCTACTCTACTGTGTTTCCTATGGTGTCCGAACAGTGAGCTTGCTCAGAACAAAAGAACTGTGCTTCCTACACACACGGGCCATATCTAGTTCAACTCTGCTTAGGAAACTGACAAGAACAGTAGCTCCTCTTCAGTCCAATACACTGTACTTGCTCGAAACAGACGCGAGTGCTTTTTGCATTGTATATGGCAAAGGGAGCGCAATAGTGACTTTCCTTACAAGAAAAGAACTCTTGCTGGTAGGACCAAAAACTGCATGTGGTTCAACTCCATTTAGGACTGGGAAACAAACGCTAGCTCGCATTACAAGAAACACACTCTGCTTTTAAGAAAAGAGCACTCTTCTACTCTACTGTGTTTCCTGTAGGGCCAGAACAGAGAGCTTGCTCAGAACAAAAGAACTGTGCTTCCTATATACACGGCCATATCTAGTTCAATTCTGCTTGGGAAACTCACAAGAACAATAGGTCCTTTTCAGTCCAAGACACTGTACATGGTGGGAACAGACGCGAGTGCTATTTGTACTATGTATGGCAATGGGAGCGCAATAGTGACTTTCCTCACCAGAAAACAACTCTTGCTCGTAGGACCAAAAACTGCATGTGACTCAACTCCATTAAGGACTGGGAAACAAACGTTAGCTAGCCTTACAAGAAACACACTCTGCTTTTGACAAAAGAGCACTCTTCTACTCTACTGTGTTTCCTATAGGGCCAGAACAGTGAGCTTGCTCAGAACCAAAGACCTGTGCTTCCTACACACACGGGCCATATCTGGTTCAACTCTGCTTAGGAAACTGACAAGAACAGTAGCTCCTCTTCAGTCCAATACACTGTACTTGCTGGAAACAGACGCAAGTGCTATTAGCACTGTGTATGGCAAAGGGAGCACAATAGTGACTTTCCTTACCAGAAAACAACTCTTGCTCGTAGGACCAGAAACTGCATGTGATTCAAATCCATTTTGGACTGGGAAACAAATGCTAGCTCGCCTTACAATAAACACACATCTGCTTTTGAGAAAAGAGCACTCTTCTACTTTATATTGTTTCCTATGGGGTCCGAACAGTGAGCTTGCCCAGAACAAAAGAACTGTGCTTCCTACACACACGGCCATATCTAGTTCAATTCTGCTTAGGAACCTGACAAGAACAGTAGATTCTCTTCAGTCCAATACACTGTACATGCTGGGAACCGACGCCAGTGCTATTTGCCCTGTGTATGACAATGGGAGCGCAATATTGACTCTTCTTACCAGAAAACCATGCTTGCTCGTAGGACCACAAACTGCATGAGATTCAACTCCATTTAGGACTACAAAACAAATGCTAGCTCGCCTTACAAGAAACACACTCTGTTTTTTAGAAACGAGCACTCTTCTACTCTACTGCGTTTCCTATGGGGTCCAAACAGTGAGCTTGCTCAGAACAAAAGATCTGTGCTTCCTGCACACACGGACCATATCTAGTTCAACTCTGCTTAGGAAACTGACAAGAACAGTAGCTCCTCTTCAGTCCAATACACTGTGCTTGCTGGGAACAGACGCGAGTGCTATTTGCACTGTGTATGGCATTTGGGGCGCAATAGTGACTCTTCTTACGAGAAAACAACTCTTGCTCGTAGGACCAAAAACTGCATGTGACTCAATTCCATTTAGGACTGGGAATCAAACGCGAGCTCGCCTTACAAGAAATACACTCTGCTTTAGAGAAAAGAGCACTCTTCTCCTCTACTCTGTTTCCTACAGGGCCAGAACAGTGAGCTTGTTCAGAACATTATAACTGTGCTTACTACACACACGGGCCATATCTAGTTCAACTCTGCTTAGGAAACTGACAAGAACAGTAGCTCCTCTTCAGTCTGATACACTGTACTTGCTGGGAACAGATGTGAGTGCTTTTTGCACTGTGTATGGCAATGGGAGCACAATAGTGACTTTCCTTACCAGAAAACAACTCTTGCTCGTAGGACCAGAAACTGCATGTGATTCAACTACATTTAAAACTGGGAAACAAACGCTAGCTTGCCGTACAAGAAACACACTCTGCTTTTGAGAAAAGAGCACTCTTCTACTCTATTGTGTTTCCTATGGGGTCCGAACAGTGAGCTTGCTCTGAACAATTAACTGTGCTTCCTACACACGCGGCCATACCTAGTTCAATTCTGCTTAGGAAACTGACAAAAACAGTAGCTCCTCTTCAGTCTGATACACTGTACTTGCTAGGAACAGACGCGAGTGCTATTTGCACTGTGTATGTCAATGGGAGTGCAATAGTGACTTTCCTTACTAGAAAACAATTCATGCTCGTAGGACCAGAAATTGCATGTAATTCAACTCCATTTAGGACTGGGCAACAAATGCTAGCTCGCCTCACATGAAACACACCCTGCTTTTGAGAAAAGAGAACTCTTCTACTCTACTGTGTTTCCTATGGGGACCGAACAGTGAGCTTGCTCAGAACAAAAGAACTGTGCTTCCTACACACACGGCCATATCTAGTTCAACACTGCTTAGGAAACTGACAAGAACAGTAGATCCTCTTCAGTCCAATACACTGTACTTGCTGGGAACAGACACGAGTGCTATTTGCACTGTGTAGGGCAAATGGAGCACAATAGTGACTCGTCTTACCAGAAAACAACTCTTGCTATTAGGACCAAAAACTGCATGTGATTCAACTCCATTTAGAACTGGGAAATAAATGCTAGCTCGCCTTACAAGAAACACACTCTGCTTTTGAGAAAAGAGCTCTCTTCTACTCTACTGTGTTTCCTATAGGGCCTGAACAGTAAGCTTGCACAGAACAAAAGAAGTGTGCTTCCTACACACACGGCGATATCTAGTACAGTTCAGCTTAGGAAACTGACAAGAACAGTATACCCTCTTCAGTCAAATACACTGCACATGCTGGGAACAGACACCAGTGCTATTTGCCCTGTGTATGAAAATGGGAGCACAATATTGACTCTTCTTACCAGAAAACAACTCTTGCTCGTAGGATCAGAAACTGCATGTGACTCAACTCCATTTAGGACTGGGAAAGAAATGCAAGCTTGCCTTACATGAAACACACTCTGCTTTTGAGAAAAGAGCACTCTTCTACTCTACTGTGTTTCCTATAGAGCCAGAACAGTGAACTTGCTCAGAAAAAAAGAACTGTGCTTCCTACACACAGGGGCCATATCTAGTTCAACTCTGCTTAGGAAACTGACAAGAACAGTAGCTCCTCTTCAGTCCAATACTCTGTACATGCTGGGAACAGACGCCAGTGCTATATGCACTGTGTGTGGCAATGGGAGCACAATAGTGACTCTTATTACCAGAAAAAAACTCTTGCTCGTAGGACCAGAAACTGCACGGGATTCAATTCCATTTCTGACTGGGAAACAAACACTAGCTTGCCTTTCAAGAAACACACTTTGCTTTTGAGAAAAGAGCACTCTTCTAATCTACAGTGTTTCCTATGGTGTCCGAACAGTGAGCTTGCTCAGAACAAAAGAACTGTGCTTCCTACACAAACGGGCCATATCTAGTTCAACTCTGTTTAGGAAACTGACAAGAACAGTAGCTCCTCTTCAGTCCAATACACTGTACTTGCTGGGACCAGACGCGATTGCTATTTGCACTATGTATGGCAATGGGAGCGCAATAATGACTTTCCTTACCAGAAAACAACTCTTGCTCGTAGGACCAGAAACTGCATGTGATTCAACTCCATTTAGGACTGGGAAACAAACGCTAGCTCGCCTTACAAGAAACACACTCTGCTTTTGAGAAAAGAGCACTCTTCTACTCTACTGTGTTTCCTATGGGGTCCGAACAGTGAGCTTGCTGAGAACAAAAGAACTGTGTTTCCTACACACACGGGCCATATCTAGTTCAACTCTGCTTAGGAAACTGACAAGAACAGTAGCTCCTCTTCAGTCCAATACACTGTACTTGCTGGAAACAGACACGAGTGCTATTTGCACTGTGTATGGCAAAGGGATCGCAATAGTGACTTTCCTTACCAGAAAACAACTCTTGCTCGTAGGACCAGAAACTGCATGTGATTCATCTCCATTTAGGACTGGGAAACAAACGCTAGCTCGCCTTACAAGAAACACACTCTGCTTTTGAGAAAAGAGCACTCTTCTACTCTACTGTGTTTTCTATGGGGTCCGAACAGTGAGCTTGCTCAGAACAAAAGAACTGTGCTTCCTACACACACGGGCTGTATCTAGTTCAACTCTGCTTAGGAAACTGACAAGAACAGTAGCTCCGCTTCAGACTAATACACTGTACTTGCTGGAAACAGACGCGTGTGCTATTTGCACTGTGTATGGCAAAGGTAGCGCAATAGTGACTTTCCTTACCAGAAAACAACTCTTGCTGATAGGACCAAAAACTGCGTGTGATTCAACTCCATTTAGGACTGGGAAACAAACGCTAGCTCGCCTTTCAAGAAACAAACTCTGCTTTTGAGAAAAGAGCACTTTCTACTCTACTGTGTTTCCTATGGGGTCCAAACAGTGAGCTTGCTCAGAACAAAAGAACTGTGCTTCCTACACACATGAACCATATGTAGTTCAACTCTGCTTAGGAAACTGAGAAGAACAGTAGCTCCTTTTCAGTCCAATACACTGTACTAACTGGGAACAGACGGGAGGGCTATTTGCACTGTGTATGGCTTGGGAGCACAATAGTGACTTTCCTTACCAGAAAACAACTCTTGCTCGAAGGACCACAAACTGCATGAGATTCACCTCCATTTAGGACTGGGAAACAAACGCTAGCACGCAATACAAGAAACACACTCTGCTTTTGAGAAAAGAGCACTCTTCTAATCTACTGTGTTTCCTTGGGGTCCGAACAGTGTGCTTGCTCAGAACAAAAAAACTGTGCTTCCTACACACAGGGCCATATCTAGTTCAAGTCTGCTTAGGAACCTGACAAGAACAGTAGATCCTCTTCTATCCAATACACTGTACTTTCTGCGAACAGACAGGAGAGCTATTTGCACTGTGTATGGCAATGGGAGCGCAATAGTGACTTTCCTTACCAGAAAACCACTCTTGCTCATAGGACCAGAAACTGCATGTGATTCAACTCCATTTAGGTCTGGGAAACAAACGCTAGCTTGCCTTACAAGAAACACACTCTGCTTTTGATAAAAGAGCACTCTTTTACTCTACTGTGTTTCCTATGGGGTCCAAAGAGTGAGCTTGCTCAGAACAAAAGAACTGTGCTTCCTACACACATGGACCATATCTAGTTCAACTCTGCTTAGGAAACTGACAAGAACAGTAGCTCCTATTCAGTCCAATACACTGTACTTGCTGGGAACAGACGCGAGTGCTATTTGCACTGTGTATGGCATTTGGAGCGCAATAGTGACTCTTCTTACCATAAAACAGCTCTTGCTCGTAGGACCAAAAACTTCATGTGATTCAACTCCATTTAGGACTGGGAAACAAACGCGAGCTCGCCTAACAAAAAAAAAAAAAAAACACTCTGCTTTAGATAAAAGAGCACTCTTCTACTCTACGGTGTTTCCTCTAGAGCCAGGACAGTGAGCTTGCTCACAACATAAGAACTGTGCTTCCTACACACACGGGACATATCTAGTTCAACTCTGCTTAGGAAACTGACAAGAACAGTAGCTCCTCTTCAGTCCGATACACTGTACTTGCTGAGAACAGACGCGAGTACTATTTGCACTGTGTTTGGCAATTGGAGCACAATAGTGACTCGTCTTACTAGAAAACAACTCTTGCTCGTAGGACAAAAAACTGCATGTGACTCAACTCCATTTAGGACTGGGAAACAAACTCTATCTCGACTTACAAGAAACACACTCTGCTTTTGAGAAAAGAGCACTCTTCTACTCTTCTCTGTTTCCTATAGGGCCAGAACAGTGAGCTTGCTCAGAACAAAAGAACTGTGCTTCCTACACACAGGGGCCATATCTAGTTCAACTCTGCTTAAGAAACTGAGAAGAGCAGTCTCTCCTCTTCAGTCCAATACACTGTACTTGCTGGGAAGACAAGGGAGTGCTATTTGCACTGTGTATGGCAATGGGAACACAATAGTGACTTTCCTTACCAGAAAACAACTCTTGCTCGTAGGACCAGAAACTGCATGTGATTCAACTCCATTTAGGACTGCGAAACAAACGCTAGCTCACCTTACAAGAAACACACTATGCTTTAGAGAAAAGAGCACTCTTCTACTCTACTGTGTTTCCTATGTTGTCTGAACTGTGAGCTTGCTCAGAACATAAGAACTGTGCTTCCTACACACTCGGACCATATGTAGTTCAACTCTGCTTAGTAAACTGACAAGAACAGTAGTTCCTATTCAGTCCAATACACTGTACTTGCTGGGAACAGACGCGAGTGCTATTTGCACTGTGTATGGTAATGGGAGCACAATAGTGACTTTCCTTACCAGAAAACAACTCTTGCTCGTAGCACCACAAACTGCATGTGATTCAACTCTATTTAGGACTAGGAAACAAACGCTAGCTCGCCTTACAAGAAACACACTCTGCTTTTGAGAAAAGAGCACGCTTCTACTCTACTGCGTTTCCTATGGGGTCCAAACAGTGAGCTTGCTCAGAACAAAAGAACTGTGCTGCCTACACAAATGGACCATATCTAGTTCAACTCTGCTTAGGAAACTGACAAGAACAGTAGCTCCTATTCAGTCCAATAGACTGTACTTGCTGGGAACAGACGCGAGTGCTATTTGCACTGTGTACGGCATTTGGAGCGCAATAGTGACTGTTCTTACCAGAAAACAATTCTTGCTCATAGGACCAAAAACTTAATGTGACTCAACTCCATTTAGGACTGGGAATCAAACGCGAGCTCGCCTTAAAAGAAACACACTCTGCTTTAGAGAAAAGAACACTCTTCTACTCTGCTGTGTTTCCTACAGGGCCAGAACAGTGAGCTTGCTCAGAACATAATAACTGTGCTTCCAACACATACGGGCCATATCCAGTTCCACTCTGCTTAGGAAACTGAAAAGAACAGTAGCTCCTCTTCAGTCTGATACACTCTACTTGCTGAGAACAGACGCGAGTGCTATTTGCACTGTGTATAACAATGGTTGCGCAATAGCGACTTTCCTTACCAGAAAACAACTCTTGCTCGTAGGAGCAGAAACTCCATATGATTCAACTCCATTTAGGACTGGGAAACAAATGCTAGCTCGACTTACATGAAACACACTCTGCTTTTGAGAAAAGAGCACTCTTCTACTCTACTGTGTTTCCTATGGGGTCCGAACAGTGAGCTTACTCAGAACAAAAGAACTGTGCTTCCTACACACGGGCCATATCTAGTTCAACTCTGCTAAGGAAACTGACAAGAACAGTAGCTCCTCTTCAGTCCAATACACTGTACTTGGGGGGAAGAGACGCGAGTGCTATTTGCACTGTGTATGGCAATTGGAGCACAATAGTTACTCGTCTTACCAGAAAACAACTCTTGCTCTTAGGACAAAAAACTGCATGTGACTCAACTCCATTTAGGACTGGGAAACAAACTCTAGCTCGCCTTACAAGAAACACACTCTGCTTTAGAGAAAAGAGCACTCTTCTACTATACTGTGTTTCCTATGGGGTCCAAACAGAGAGCTTGCTCAGAACAAAAGAACTGTGCTTCCTAATCACACGGACCATATGTAGTTCAACTCTGCTTGGGAACCTGACAAGAACAGTAGCTCCTCTTCAGAACAATACACTGTATTTGCTAGGAACAGACGCGAGTGCTATTTGCACTATGTATGGCAATGAGAGCACAATAGTGACTTTCCTTACCAAAAAACAACTCTTGCTCGTAGGACAAAAAACTGCATGTGAGTCAACTCCATTTAGGACTGGGAAACAAACGCTAGCTCGCTTTCCAAGAAACACACTCTGCTTTTGAGAAAAGAGTACTCTTCTACTCTACTGTTTCCTATGTGTTCGGAACAGTGAGCTTGCTCAGAACAAAAAAACTGTGCTTCCTACAAACACGGCCATATCTAGTTCAACTCTGCTTAGGAACCTGACAAGAACAGTAGATCCTATTCAGTCCAATACACTGTACTTGTTGGGAACAGATGCCAGTTCTATTTGTCCTGTGTATGGCAATGGCAGCGCAATAGTGACTCTTCTTACCAGAAAACACCTCTTGCTCGTAGGACCAGAAACTGCATGTGATTCAACTCCATTTAGGACTGGGAAACAAACGCTAGCTCGCCTTACAAGAAACACACTCTGCTTTAGAGAAAAGAGCACTCTTCTACTCTACTGTGTTTCCTATGGGGTCCAAACAGAGAGCTTGCTCAGAACAAAAGAACTGTGCTTCCTACACACGGACCATATGTAGTTCAACTCTGCTTAGGAACCTGACAAGTACAGTAGCTCCTCTTCAGACCAATACACTGTATTTGCTAGGAACAGACGCGAGTGCTATTTGCACTGTGTATGGCAATGAGAGCACAATAGTGACATTCCTTACCAGAAAACAACTCTTGCTCGTAGGACAAAAAACTGCATGTGACTCAACTCCATTTATGACTGGGAAACAAACGCAAGCTCGCTTTCCAAGAAACACACTGTGCTTTTGAGAAAAGAGCACTCTTCTACTCTACTGTGTTTCCTATGTGTTCGGGACAGTGAGCTTGCTCAGAACAAAAAAACTGTGCTTCCTACAAACACGGCCATATCTAGTTCAACTCTGCTTAGGAACCTGACAAGAACAGTAGATCCTATTCAGTCCAATACACTGTACTTGCTGGGAAAAGACTCCAGTGCTATTTGTCCTGTGTATGGCAATGGCAGCGCAATAGTGACTCTTCTTACCAGAAAACAACTCTTGCTCGTAGGACCAGAAACTGCATGTGATTCAACTCCATTTAAGACTGGGAAACAAACTCCAGCTCGCTTTACAAGAAACACACTCTGCTTTTGAGAAAAGAGCACTCTTCTACTCTACTTTGTTTCCTATAGGGCCAGAACAGTGAGCTTGCTCAGAAATAAAGAACTTGCTTCCTACACACATGAACCATATGTAGTTCAACTCTGCTTAGGAAACTGAGAAGAACAGTAGCTCCTCTTCAGTCCTATACACTGTACTTGCTGGGAACAGACGGGAGGGCTATTTGCACTGTGTACGGCAATGGGAGCACAATAGTGACTTTCCTTACCAGAAAACAACTCTTGCTCGTAGGACCAGAAACTGCATGTGATTCAACTCCATTTAGGACTGGGAAACAAACGCTAGCTCGCCTTACAAGAAACACACTCTGCTTTTGCGAAAAGAGCACTCTTCTACTCTACTGTGTTTTCAAAGGGGTCCGAACAGTGAGCTTGCTCAGAACAAAAAAAAATGTGCTTCCTACACACACGGCCATATCTAGTTCAAGTCTGCTTAGGAAACTGACAAGAACATTAGCACCTATTCAGTCCAATACTCTGTAATTTCCGGGACGAGACGCGAGTGCTATTTGCACTGTGTATGGCAATGGGAGCACAATAATGACTTTCCTTACCAGAAAACAACTCTTGCTCGTAGGACCAGAAACTGCATGTGATTCAACTCCATTTAGGACTGGGAAACAAACGCTAGCTCGCCTTACAAGAAACACACTCTGCTTTTGAGAAAAGAGCACTCTTCTACTCCTCTGTGTTTCCTATGGGGTCTGAACAGTGAGCTTGCTGAGAACAAAAGAACTGTGTTTCCTACACACACGGGCCATATCTAGTTCAACTCTGCTTAGGAAACTGACAAGAACAGTAGCTCCTCTTCAGTCCAATACACTGTACTTGCTGGAAACAGACACGAGTGCTATTTGCACTGTGTATGGCAAAGGGAGCGCAATAGTGACTTTCCTTACCAGAAAACAACTCTTGCTGGTAGGACCAAAAACTGCATGTGATTCAACTCCATTTTGGACTGGGAAACAAACGCTAGCTCGCCTTACAAGAAACACACTCTGCTTTTGAGAAAAGAGCACTCGTCTACTCTACTGTGTTTCCTATAGGGCCAGAACTGAGAGGTTGCTCAGAACAAAAGAACTGTGCTTCCAACATACACGGCCACATCTACATCAACTCTGCTTAGGATACTGACAAGAACAGTAGATCCTCTTCAGTCCAATACACTGTACTTGCTGGGAACAGACGCCAGTGCTATTTGCACTGTGTAGGGCAATTGGAGCACAATAGTGACTTTCCTTACCAGAAAACAACTCTTGCTCGTAGGACCAGAAACTGCATGTGATTCAACTCCATTTGAGACTGGGAAAGAAACGCTAGCTCGCCTTACAAGAAACACACTCTGCTTTAGAGAAAAGAGCACTTTCTACTCTACTGTGTTTCCTATGGGGTCCAAACAGTAAGCTTGCTCAGAACAAAAGAACTGTGCTTCCTACACACATGAACCATATGTAGTTCAACTCTGCTTAGGAAACTGAGAAGAACAGTAGCTCCTTTTCAGTCCAATACACTGTACTTACTGGGAACAGACGGGAGGGCTATTTGCACTGTGTATGGCTTGGGAGCACAATAGTGACTTTCCTTACCAGAAAACAACTCTTGCTCGTAGGACCACAAACTGCATTGGATTCATCTCCATTTAGGACTGGGAAACAAACGCTAGCTAGCCATACAAGAAACACACTCTGCTTTAGAGAAAAGAGCACTATTCTACTCTACTATGTTTCCTATGGGGTCCGAACAGTGAGCATGCTCAGAACAAAAAAACTGTGCTTCCTACACACAGGGCCATATCTAGTTCAAGTCTGCTTAGGAACCTGACAAGAACAGTAGATCCTCATCTATCCAATACACTGTACTTGCTGCGAACAGACAGGAGAGCTATTTGCACTGTGTATGGCAATGGGAGCGCAATAGTGACTTTCCTTACCAGAAAACAACTCTTGCTCATAGGACCAGAAACTGCATGTGATTCAACTCCATTTAGGTCTGGGAAACAAACGCTAGCTCGACTTACAGGAAACACACTCTGCTTTTGATAAAAGAGCACTCTTTTACTCTACTGTGTTTCCTATGGGGTCCAAAGAGTGAGCTTGCTCAGAACAAAAGAACTGTGCTTCCTACACACATGGACCATATCTAGTTCAACTCTGCTCAGGAAACTGACAAGAACAGTAGCTCCTATTCAGTCCAATACACTGTACTTGCTGGGAACAGACGCGAGTGCTATTTGCACTGTGTATGGCATTTGGAGCGCAATAGTGACTCTTCTTACCATAAAACAACTCTTGCTCGTAGGACCAAAAACTGCATGTGATTCAACACCATTTAGGACTGGGAAACAAACGCGAGCCTGCCTAACAAAAAAAAAACACTCTGCTTTAGGTAAAAGAGCACTCTTCTACTCTACTGTGTTTCCTATAGGGCCAGAACAGTAAGCTTGCTCAGAACATAAGAACTGTGCTTCCTACACACACGGGACATATCTAGTTCAACTCTGCTTAGGAAACGGACAAGAACAGTAGCTCCTCTTCAGTCCGATACACTGTACTTGCTGAGAACAGACGCGAGTGCTATTTGCACTGTGTATGGCAATTGGAGCACAATAGTGACTCGTCTTACCAGAAAACAACTCTTGCTCGTAGGAAAAAAAACTGCATGTGACTCAACTCCATTTAGGACTGGGAAACAAACTCTATCTCGACTTACAAGAAACACACTCTGCTTTTTAGAAAAGAGCACTCTTCTACTCTTCTGTGTTTCCTATAGGGCCAGAACAGTGAGCTTGCTCAGAACAAAAGAACTGTGCTTCCTACACACAGGGGCCATATCTAGTTCAACTCTTCTTAGGAAACTGAGAAGAGCAGTCTCTCCTCTTCAGTCCAATACACTGTACTTGCTGGGAAGACAAGGGAGTGCTATTTGCACTGTGTATGGCAATGGGAGCGCAATAGTGACTTTCCTTACCAGAAAACAACTCTTGCTCGTAGGACCAGAACCTGCATGTGATTCAACTCCATTTAGGTCTGGGAAACAAACGCTAGCTCGCCTTACAAGAAACACACTATGCTTTAGAGAAAAGAGCACTCTTCTACTCTACTGTGTTTCCTATGTTGTCTGAACTGTGAGCTTGCTCAGAACAAAAGAACTGTGCTTCCTACACACTCGGACCATATGTAGTTCAACTCTGCTTAGGAAACTGACAAGAACAGTAGTTCCTATTAGGTCCAATACACTGTACTTGCTGGGAACAGACGCGAGTGCGATTTGCACTGTGTATGGTAATGGGAGCACAATAGTGACTTTCCTTACCTGAAAACAACTCTTGCTCGTAGCACAACAAACTGCATGTGATTCAACTCCTTTTAGGACTAGGAAACTAACGCTAGCTCGCCTTACAAGAAACACACTCTGCTTTTGAGAAAAGAGCACGCTTCTACTCTACTGCGTTTCCTATGGGGTCCAAACAGTGAGCTTGCTCAGAACAAAAGAACTGTGCTGCCTACACAAATGGACCATATCTAGTTCAACTCTGCTTAGGAAACTGACAAGAACAGTAGCTCCTATTCAGTCCATTACACTGTACTTGCTGGGAACAGACGTGAGTGCTATTTGCACTGTGTACGGCATTTGGAGCGCAATACTGACTCTTCTTACCAGAAAACAACTCTTGCTCATAGGACCAAAAACTGCATGTGACTCAACTCCATTTAGGACTGGGAATCAAACGCGAACTCGCCTTAAAAGAAACACACTCTGCTTTAGAGAAAAGAACACTCTTCTACTCTGCTGTGTTTCCTACAGGGCCTGACAGTGAGCTTGCTCAGAACATAATTACTGTGCTTCCAACACACACGGGCCATATCTAGTTCCACTCTGCTTAGGAAACTGAAAAGAACAGTAGCTCCTCTTCAGTCTGATACACTCTACTTGCTGAGAACAGACGCGAGTGCTATTTGCACTGTGTATGGCAATTGGAGCACAATAGTGACTCGTTTTACCAGAAACAACTCTTGCTCGTAGGACAAAAAACTGCATGTGACTCAACTCCATTTAGGACTGGGAAACAAACGGTAGCTCGCCTTACAAGAAACACATTCTGCTTTAGAGAAAAGAGCACTCATCTACTCTACTGTGTTTCCTATGGGTTCCGAACAATGAGCTTGCTCAGAACAAAAGAACTGTGCTTCCTACAC